>NC_061512.1:155641624-155768316 GCF_022539505.1 Lolium rigidum | reverse complement strand
TTAAAATGATAACTTAAGAAATTGGTAACTTATATAAAATGATAACTTAAGAAATCGGTCAAGTAATGGAGTTAATCACAAAGAATGATATCAAATCAAAACATAATGGTGGAAAGCAATGTGCTTGTGTGCCAACCAGTACAGCTGCCACGATAGATTGAAGTGTGTAACTAAAGCAAGAGAGTCGATAGCTTCCACCAAAATCTAGACAATATAGTTAGTCAAATCATTCGCAATGATAAGCTGTCTGGTTTCAACGGTCGAAAACTCGGTAACGAAGCCGACCGTTAACCAGGCACGGAAAATAACACTAGAATATAATTTGAAAGCAACATGCGCGCGCCAAACTGTCTATTTGACCGGACAGCTCGATAGCGACGTCTCAGTACCAGTGTGATCAGCTGTGGCTAAAGTAACATAAAAAAAGAGCCTACACTATTTTTAGGACAAGATCACAAAAGTAACTGGCTCCTACGGAACGAGTGTGGCCTAGGAGAGGCACATAAATGGCTGCTTATTTATAGCCGCACCAGATCTTTCCACCTCGTGGTCAATCACGCGGTGTCATCTTCTTCTCGCTGCCTGCAGTATTTCTCTTCTCAGCATAACACCGTTTGTCCCCCTCCCTCCTCTTCCCATTTCCCCAGAAAACCAAGAATCCAACACTCGACCGAGTCTCTGCAGCCTTCCCCTACTGGATTCGCTCGATTCTTCGCCCTGAACCCCCACCCTCCACTCTCCCTTCCCCTCCCCTACTCGATTCCTCGCGCGGGCCCCCGATCCGTCTCGCCGGTGGGCCGGCCGCCCTTGACCTTCCTCGCGCCGCCCGCTCTCTCCGCCGCTAGGTTCGAGGGTCGTTGCCGGCGCCGCGCCGTTCGCTGCCACCGGGGCCTCTCTTCCTTTTCCCCTCTGGAGCTGCAAGTGGAAGGTACGTGATCGGTGGAAAGTTTGCTTTTTTAGGTGCTGAAATATCAAGATTTATTGGATTGAGTCTGTGATCGGTGGCATCGAAACTTGGATGTCATAGAAATTAGTAGTATTGTTTGAGTAACGTCGGATGCATATCAACTGTAATTCGGAGTTCAGCATGGGATCTTTTTTTTCTTCTTGATTGGGAGCCAGTTCACAAAAGAAAAAAAATTCTCGGAGGACTATGGCCAGAAGAAACTGCAACCACATAGTTCCAACTGGGAGCGGTGGGGGGCACATGAGTTCCCATGTTTTTTTTCTTGCGCCAGGGCAGTTAAAGCACGCCAATGCTTCTGCTCTATAGCACAAAGGCGGCCATGTGAATTTTGGAGTGAGTAAATGGAGGATCCACACCACACATGATGGCGGGTGGAGTTTTTGTGTGTGTGTAAAGGACCTTAACAAAAATAATTTGGATTACTCAGCTGCATCTGTTCGTTTTTGTTTTTCTGTTTTGGTAAGAGTGCCAGGAGGCTCACGTTGGCCACTGATAAAGTGATAATATTGGCTCCTTCCTTTAGTACTAGCATATTTTGGATAATCACAATGAGTTGGCCGTGCATATCTGACAGTTGCTTCATTGTCTGTGTATATTTAAGGTGGATGAAGTGTGCCTTCATATTTTGCAGGTGCAGAACTGGAGACTGGGAGACCAAATAGGTGGCGATCCAATCTTGCTGCTCCTGAAAATTGGCAAAAAGCTTGATAGAAACCTATGGTGGGTTAGCTTTTTGTGTACACCAGGTAGATGAAATAGACAAAGTAAATATGCAGGATTTTGGACAATGGCTTCCTCAAACACAGAGCTCAGGCGATTTTTATTTCTCAAGTTTGATGTTGGACACTTCCTTAGAGATGCAGACTGGAAGTAGCGCGGTTGCATTATTGGGGAAAGAATCTGCTCATGCTTTTGGCATTACAAGTGCTGCTGGTCCAGTTGAAGTCAGTAGACATGATTCTGGGGCAATTGAAGAGGTTCAGAATGGTGCTGGACCAACTGAAGTCATTGACTTGAACAACACTCCACCACCAAAGGCCAAGAGGAAAAAGCACAGGCCGAAGGTCTTCAAGCCACCAAAGGCTCCTAAGGCTGCAACTCCCAAGCCTGCCAAGGCAAAGGAAGAAAAACCATCTGGCAAAAGAAAATATGTCCGCAAGAATACACAAGCAGGCCAACCTCCCCCAGAACAGACTGCGGATTCACTCAGCAGATCCAAGCCCAAACCGGTTAAGCGGCGTCTGAACGTTGATGGGGATGCTCCACGAGAGAGCGCACAACCTGGATATCAATCCCAGCTGAGATCTACCGATCCCAAGGATTATCAACCATGCGAGTCTTCTACCGGTCAAAGTAATGTCCAAACCCAGTTGCCATGCCATGTGGATTTTACCACCAGTTCAATGTACAGTTCGGCCAATCAGATGGCTGGTGCACAGTTACTGCCTGCAGATAATACAGAAACAGCAATTTACAGTTCAGCCAATGAAATAGCCAATGCACAGTTTTTACCTGGACGTTATATGCCCAAAGGAATATTACTTGACCTCAATAGTTCTACAGATCAGATGCAAAATGAGTGTGCTAATTTTGTGGACAGGCCTGCACAATTTTTTCAGTCAGTAGTAAGGGGAACATTACAACAAGATCCTTTGCTAGAGGTCTGTACTGGCATGCCAGGCAAAAATTTACCTGATCTCAACAGTTCGATCAGTCTAATGCAGGGAATGCCAACTAATTTTACTGAATATTTGCTTTCTTCTCCACAAGCTTCTGTAAGAGAAACACAAATGGACAAACAGATGTTTAATTGTCACAGGATTCCTGAAAATTCATTTACGACTGCTCAGTGTTCTGAAGGGGTTGCAATGAGGGAAAATTTCATCACCAATCCTTATTTAAGAGAGGCTTGGGCAACCGACCAAATGTCTCATGGCTACAGATCGACACAAAACCCCATCTCACCGCCCAAGCACATTGAAGGGCATTCCATGATAGCAAATTTGAACGACCTCACACCGATAGACTATTTGAAGTTTCCGACCAGTTCTTACATGCAAACAGGTGGTGCACTTGGACCTCATGGTTCTCGCGGTTCATCACATATGCATGCACTGGATAATACCAGAGGAGAACATAATGCTTCCAATGGTGCTCATATTTTGTCAGGTGTGAATTTCAACCAGCAAAGGAAAGGATGGACATCTGTAGATGCTTGCCATACTGCAACCTCTCAGGGTTCATATTTTCCTGAAAATTACAAAAGAATGAGAACAGATAATTATAGTAACCATCTGAATGGAGCTGTGGGTAATATTTCTACCCCATCTATGCATTTGTCCAACAATCGGAATACAAATGTGGTTTCAACTATCAACTCTAATGTGTTTACCTTAGCTGATGCTCAAAGATTGATAGTCCGTGAGAAATCACGAGCTTCCCGAGGAATGATTAGTTTTGGAGCATCAAGACACAATATGGTTAAAAGACCAGAAATGATCCAGCAACATTACAGACCTGCTATGCATGGCACTGCATACAGGGATTCTGTTGAAGCACCTGACGAACATTTCAGGTTCATAACAGAAAAGTTCACACAGTTGCCTAGTAATGTAAACACCCTTAGAAGCCAAAGCTTTAATCCGAGAACTGGAAGTCATCAACATCAGTTTTTGGAAGGCAACACAGTTAAAGGGTCAGATTTGCCGGTTGAACTGAATAAGCACAACACTCCCTCTCAAGATGATACTTGCAATAGCTTCTGCATTGGTGCTTCTCACGAGGTTGGTAGAAGTATCAGTGGGAAAAAAATAGTTCCCCTGTCATTCCAACAACCCAGTCAAAGGATAATGACACTTTGGAAAAAAATAGTTGCCCACTGGAGAGTTCTGGAGAAGTTATTAGGCTCTTTACTAATCCAATAAATTCATCACCAGGTACTGATGTTCTGAGAAATGAGAATCATCAAGTGGAGGTTTGTGGAGAAACCACTGCAGCTAAAACCAGTGAGAAGCGAAAAGTAGGACGGCCCAGAAAAGAAATAAAACCTGGTGAGATTCCAAAGCCTAGAGGTCGTCCAAGGAAAGAAAAGCTGGCTGGTACAGAGCTTATGTCCAAAGATAGCCATACTGATCAATTACAAAATGAGGGTATTTGTAGTGTCTCTGGACATCGTGTGGTTGAGGCTCCTAGTTTCAAAGGGCTTAATACAGAAAGAAGTAGAGAAAGCTTTCCTGGAGCTATAGCACCCCTGGCGGATCTGGATCCTTTGGATCTCATAATTCAAAAGATAAAAGTCTTACACATAAGCAAATCAGATGACACTGGGACACCTGAGCCACATGGTGCTCTTGTCCCTTATAAAGGAGAATCTGGTGCAATTGTTCCATATGAGGGGAAAGTGAAAAGAAAACATGCTCGGGTCAAAGTGAACCTTGATCCAGTAACTGCCCTAATGTGGAAGTTATTAATGGAACCGGATATGGTTGATGGTTCTGAAGAGATGGACAAGGACAAGGAGAAATGGCTCGATGAAGAGAGAAAAATATTCCGAGGACGTATTGATTCATTCATTGCTCGCATGCATCTAGTTCAAGGTATTGCTGCTATTTCAAATGATTACTCCCGATAGGGCCTTATATATACTCTTTTACATATAGATAGAGTCCATGTATAGGATTCCAAAACCTGACATGGTCTAATGTTCTAACTTCTGAGTTTGTGTTAATGGGATGATCATTAATGGGTTGGGTTGCACTGTGTTCGATGTAGTTTTGTGTTTACGGATTTGCAGGAGGACACTTTTAAGGCTTTAACTCTTGAATGACCTCTGTGTATTTGCAGGAGATCGACGTTTTTCTCCTTGGAAAGGATCTGTTGTGGATTCAGTTGTGGGTGTTTTTCTTACTCAGAATGTCTCAGACCATCTTTCTAGGTGAATTAAAGCTTACAACCTATTTGATTAGAAGCCGTTTGTGACTAGCATTCTGAGGTTGTGTTGTTTGTCTGACTGTTTATTTATACTTTTTGCAGCTCTGCTTTTATGGCTCTCGCTGCAAAATTTCCTGCAAAGCCAGAAGTCTCTAGAATACCAAGTAGGATGTTTCATGCCATGTCAGAAGAGAATGGAGATTGTTCTGGATTGTTTGGTGATTCTGTCAAGTTGCAGGGCGGTATCCTTGTTGAAGAGGCGAGTAATACAACAGGCTCATTAGTTATAACAGAAGAAGAAGGAAGCAACAGTGTTGGATTGTTCGAAAATTCTCCTGGAGATGGAGTGGACTGTGCAGCTGGAGTTTATTGTAATTCTTATGGGACACTGCCGGTTAGACTGCATGAGAGCAAGACACTGGCCGCGGGTACTGAAAGTGTTGTTGAAGCTGAAGATGTGGCACTGGAGGATGTTGTTTCGTCACAAGACTCTGCCATTTCATCTCAAAGTTCCCCAGATTATCTGTTTAACATGACCGATCACATGTTTCCTAGTACATACGTAAATTTTACAGCACAAGATTCTGTTGGCAGAAATATGCCCAATGGTACGAGCAATTCCACCACATATACAGAACTTCTAAGGATGCAAGAGCTAAAAAGCAAGTTTAATGAAAAAATTGGTTTATCGGAATATGATCGATTTCCAGAGCCATGTGCAAACAAGGGGTCAATGCCCAGCGAAGTACATCATCTCAGCAGCAAGCATCAACCACTTCATGCTTCTGTCTCTCGTCACCACAATGGCCAAGCTCATCTGCCAGATCTTGCACATGTCAGTTATTTAGAGCGCTCAGCATACAATGGATTTGATTCCAATGACACACGAGCTGAGACTATATTTAATGGTCCTTTACCTTCTCCTGGAATTGACTCTGATAAAACCAAAATGGCTGATTCTTTAACTGCCCTTTTATATGATGTAGATGGATCTTTAAGTCAGGAAAAAATTCATTTCCCTTCTGCGACAACACGAGGAGCTGACTTCATTTCACCAATCATGGATAAGTATTTTCATCCGTCATGTTCAGAGACGGTTTCATTTGCTAAGGAGCACTCCATTCAAAATAATCTTTCAAGAAATGATGCTGTAGCTGCATTTGTGGAACAGCATGTAAGTCTGAATTTGCAAGAGAAATTTACTACCAAAGCAAAGCAAATTGGAGGTGAAAAACATCAGTCAGAATGTAGCCAACAGTATGATAATGTTGGACTTTTAAAAAACAAGGACGGGAGTCATTTTTCTTCAAACTTATATCAAAGCGAGAAATCAAATTCTCCACTCCTACAGGATGTTGCTTCAGATTCAATAGAGAAACCCAAAGATACGAAAAAGGCTTTCCTTGAAGTTCCTGCTGACAAATCAAAAACAAAGAAGACAAGAGCTGGGGCTCGTAAAAAGAAAACATATGACTGGGATATTTTAAGAAAAGAAGTTATTGCCAACCGTGGAAATGAAGAAAGAGGTCAAAATGCAAAAGACGCACTTGATTGGGAAACAATAAGGCAAATAGATGTGAAGGAAATATCTGACACGATTAGAGAGCGAGGGATGAATAACATGCTGTCGGAGCGTATAAAAGTAAGTATGTCAGAAATTAATTATTAAATGAAGTATGGTATACCTCTAGTTGTATGAACACGTCCAATTAAATCTAGATTTGCCTATTTGGTGGAATATCATTGTCCAGTCATGTATGCTCATCTCTATCAATTTGTATTGTAGGCATTTCTAAACCGGTTGGTGACAGACCATGGGGCCATTGATCTTGAATGGTTGCGCTATGTGGATCCAGACAAAGCAAAGTAAGCTAAATCATTATATATGAGCTAACATTCATAACAGTACTTGTTTTTTCTACACATTGTCTCGTCATCGCTATTTGAGGAAAAATTATACGAGGCCTTCCATTGATTTTTTGTTTCAATCGGGCTTCATTTCTAAGTTACCGAACTAACACTTCATTTCTAAGGTTGAGACAAGAGAACATATTTATTCCTGTTGCTCGATTTCCTCAAAAGTTATCGAATATGCTGTGAACAATTGGGTTGAGAGAGAGAGAGTAACATTGAGAAAATAGATAACTTTTTCTTGCTTGATTCCCTCAGAAGTTACACAGGCAACACCTAAATAGTACTCCTACCTCTTTATTTGACTTATTTTTGTTTAACTAGGAATCCTCCTAGGTGTCTTCCCTGGACAGGATTCACACACCACAGCATATCCCTGTCTTGCTAGCCAGCTGGCCGCAATGCATCTGATATTGGTTTGATGCAATATGCTAACGTACGCAGAAGTACAGGTGTCTGATTGAATTGTAGTTAGTATGTCAAATTAGCTGTGACTCTTAAAAGGGCACCGTTGACTGTATTATGTATAAATGGCTCTACTTGAACAGAATCTGGACTAAGGGGCTTGATTGATCAAATTAGAATACTGTAGGGTGCTCGTGTAGCTGTGCAATTCTTCCGTCCACTGAAATCCTATTATATTTAGCCACAGATAAGATTACAGATATACCAGGCACAAGAATAATAACTGTCATATCTTTACGAAATGCTTTATAGACTTTAACTAACATATCATCTTGACATTAATAACTGAAGTCCTATTTCGGGGACTGCAAAGTATGGACTAGTCATTTTTGTTTTGGGTCAGAAGTAGTATCTGGTCCTCTTTATCCTCTTTTTAAACAAAATTAGAAGCTTAATAAGAAGGAACTCAATTGGAGGTGGAAGAAACAATTCAATACTTTAGATGCATGGACCCATAGGGTCTGGAGATGGTCAGAGCGCTAAAAAAAGGTTTTAGCATGTGACGTGGTTATTCTAAAATTTATTTACCCATGTGACCTCAACCTTATTAGATGAATGTAGTTCATCCAGTTGTCTTGCACGGCTGTTCAGGTGGGAAGTTTACATGATCGACTGATTAGATGTTTGCACAGTGCACCCCATCTTTATATTTTGTGTGGCGTTGTGGCGATAGGCTAAATGCATGTAAAATTCTATTGTTGAATGGTTTTGACATTTAAAACATTCTTATTGTGTCTATTTCAGGGAGTACCTCTTAAGTATTAGAGGACTTGGACTCAAGAGTGTAGAGTGTGTGCGTCTTTTGACACTCCATCATATGGCTTTCCCTGTATGTTATTCTTTTCCTAATTTTTCTTAATAATTATTCATTTAATTCTGGAGATTTATCTGCATCTTTTAATTATATGTGTAGGTGGACACAAACGTTGGTCGAATTTGTGTGAGGCTGGGATGGGTGCCACTTCAACCGCTCCCCGAGTCTCTTCAGTTGCATCTGTTGGAGCTGTAAGTGTCCTCAATCTTTACAGTTGGTTTGTTTAGTATATACACAAATGACTGAGTATGATCATCCACTGCTGAAGGTATCCGATGCTGGAGAACATACAGAAATACCTCTGGCCTCGATTATGCAAGCTTGATCAGAGGACATTGTAAGTTTCAGAAACCCTGTTAAATATTTACTTTGGAAAAGGTCAATTATCTGCAGGTATATAGTGACAATTTACATTGTGCAGGTACGAGCTTCACTATCAAATGATAACGTTTGGTAAGGTAAACATGAGATATATCAAATTTATTAAAGCAAAATTTAGTAATTGGCTTACTGTGTGTTATTAAAATAGTTTTACTTTGTTTTCCTTGTCAGGTGTTCTGTACAAAAAGTAAGCCAAACTGCAATGCGTGCCCAATGAGAGCTGAATGTAAGCACTTTGCGAGTGCGTTTGCGAGGTAATGTCTTAAGATACTTGAATGTTGATATACATTCTACTAGGGTAATCAAATATTTGTGGGAGTTTTTTTTTGTGTGTAAGTATGTATTGCAGTGTGTTATTTGGTAGTTACAGTAACCTGGAAACAAATTTGGTAGCTACAATACCTCCCTCGTGGATAACAATCTATTTACTACCTGGAAACAAATTTGGTAGCTACAATACCTCCCTCGTGGATAACAATCTATTTACTTGCTTGACGGCATCTACTGATAATAACCCCCTGCGTAAACTTGGGTTGCTGGAGAAGAAAATTCATTCCAGTTCAATAGTTCTGACAAATCCGGTGGAGCTATTAGCTCTTTCAATAGAAGAAATGAAATGCTAGTGGATGGCTGCACGTCGCTAACAAGTTCTATTTTTTATACAGTGCTAGGCTTGCTCTTCCTGGACCTGAAGAGAAGAGTTTAGTTACGACAGGAAAGCCAATCGCTGCAGAGAGCTGCCACCAGCCATATATAAGTTCTAGGCCTGTAAATCAACTTGAGTGGAATTCCCATGCCCATGACCATGTTTTGGATAATCGCCAGCCAATCATTGAAGAGCCAGCAAGTCCGGAACCAGAACCAGAGACAGCAGAGATTAAAGAGAGCGCCATAGAGGATCTTTTCTTTGACGATCCTGAAGAAATTCCTACAATCAAGCTTAATTTCGAGGAGTTTGCACAGAATCTCAAGAATTATATGCAAGTCAATAACATTGAAATTGAAGATGCTGATATGTCAAATGCCTTGGTTGCTATAACTCCGGAAGCTGCGTCTATTCCAACTCCTAAGCTTAAGAATATTAGTCGCCTAAGAACAGAGCATCAAGTGTATGTCCCGTCTTCCATAAATCCAGTAGCATTGATGATAATTATAGTACCCTCATGTTTTGTCATATTCGAGAAGTTTACGCATGATCTATACCTGAAATGTTATTATTTGACATCTCTACTTCTACATGGCTGCAGCTATGAACTGCCAGACTCACATCCACTTCTGGAAGGAGTGAGTTCATAACACATTGTTGAAATTAAACTCTACTAATCGGGATTTAAGATCATAATGACGATATTTCCTTACTTTGTGCAGTATGACCAAAGAGAGCCTGACGATCCTTGCCCATATCTGCTCTCTATATGGACCCCAGGTAAGAAGCACATATAAGTTGAAAAGTATATGGCTTCCATACTCCTGTACGGTCAAGGGTTCTTGATGTTTTTTAATATAAAACAGGTGAAACGGCTCAGTCGACTGATGCGCCTAAGACATCTTGCAACTCATATGAGAGCGGTGAACTATGTGACAGCAGTGCATGCTTTAGTTGCAACAGTATACGGGAGGCGCAGGCTCAGAAAGTCAGAGGAACAATTTTGGTACGTTGTTAATTTATGCAATATTTGCCAGAGTAAAGAATGACAACTGTCTAACTATACGTCCTTGTGGGATCCAACTAGTGGGAACTAGTAATGTACGGCCAGTTTACCCATGTTTTATCGAGTTCGCTGTGACCGTTTAAAGGCCTATCAGGATTGTATGACTTCCGTAGGTATTCTGAATGATGGAGTTTTCGGTTTTTTCCCCGCTAGGCCCTTTGGAACATAGTTTAGAATTGTCAAATTCCTATGGATTGCATTCCTATGCCCTGATTCCATAATAAAGTCAAGTTGAGCTCAAACCTCATTTTATTTTACTTATAGAAATCTGAGGCATCCTCTCTCTCCAAGAACTTGTTTCCTCCAAAATTTGGTGCTGGTTCCTAAAAACCATCCAAAACAGCGTTTGTAAACTTCCTATGTTTTACAATCCTGTGGGAATCCATAGTATGTGACATCTTCTTGCTCTGTTTTCCATATTCCAAAATTTCCTATCCTCTGTCCCAAAGAATCCCTAAAGAAAAAATACAGAAAGAAAAAATGTAGGCTTTTGGGGAAATTGTGGATGGGTTGGTCCCTTGGACCTCCACACCCTCTCATATATATAGCTCAACTTAGGCTTACATGTTAACTCATACACTAGAATAGTCTAGACACTACTACTATACTAACACTCCCTAGAATACTCTAGACTTTGCTAATAAACTAACTTAGATTCTAGCACACTACTTTGGAATATTCTAGACTTTCCTAGGAGACTACTAATCTCCAATTCCCCTAGAGCATTCTAGACTCTACTAGAGTACTATTACACTAATCTTAGATTCCAACACTCACCTCAAGATGGGCGATGGATATCTATCATTCCCATCTTGTTACATGCCAACAAACATTCCTTACTACCTAATCCTTTGGTTAGACAATCTGCTATTTGTTCTCTAGAGGTTACATGGCTTAACTTCAAGGTTCCTTCGTCAAGCCGTTCTTTAATGAAGAATCGATCTATTTCCACATGCTTTGTTCGGTCATGTTGAACGGGATTGTTAGCAATATTTATTGCTGACTTGTTGTCGCACCAAAGATTCAATGGCCCTCTCCGCGGTAGCTTCAATTCGATAGGAGGCCTTTCATCCATAACATCTCACACAAACACACCGCCATTGCTCTATACTCGCTTCTGCGGTTGATCTTGAGACCACATGTCGCTTCTTGCTCCTCCAAGATACCAAGTTTCCTCCTACGAAGACACAAAAACCTGATGTTGACCTTCCGTCATCAAGGCAACTTGCCCAATCAGCGTCACAATATCCCTCCACACTCAAGTGCCCATTGGCCTTGAACCATAGACCTTTTCCGGGACTTCCTTTCGGATAGCGTAAAATTCTGTAAGCTGCCTCTAGATGTCCACTTCTTGGGTCATGCATGTAGCGGCTCACCACACTCACGGCATAAGATATATCGGGTCTCGTATGGCATAAATAGATAAGTCGACCAACAAGCCGTTGGTAGCGCTCTCTAATGCTGGATATCCCGACTCACATAGGCGGTGATTTTGCTCAATAGGAGTTGAAGCGAGCCGACACCCAAGCATACCAGTCTCATTGAGTAGATCCAACACATATTTCCGTTGAGAGATAACTATTCCTTTAGGAGATCTCGCAATCTCAATACCCAAGAAATACTTGAGTTGTCCTAGATCCTTAACCTCAAATTCTCTGCTCAATCTCATCTTCGATCGGCTTATTTCATCATTATCGTCTCCGGTGATAACAATGTCATCCACATAAGCTCGCAAGGATGGTAATACGACGCCCGAATGCCTATAGAACACGGTATGATCCCTATTACATTGCTTGTAACCCATATTGCGTATGGCTCTCCGGAACCTATCAAACCATGCCCTTGGTGATCGCTTGAGACCATATAAAGACTTCTTCAATCCGCACACCTTCCCCGGGTGTTGGAGTTACTAAAGCCGAGTGGAATGTCCATATAAACTTCTTCCGGAGATCTCCATGCAAGAAAGCATTCTTGACATCCGAGTGATGCAAGGGCCAACCAAAGTTAGCGAGCACAAGAAATAAGAGTTCTTATAGTACTCATCTTTGCAACGAGCGCAAAGGTCTCGTCATAGTCAATCCCATATGTTTGATCTGTAACCCCTTGCCACCAACCTTGCCTTGTATCGTTCTATTTTCCCTTCAGGGGATTGCTTCACGGAATACACCCATTTGCAAGTAGCTCGGACGTTTTCCAGTTGGAAGAGTAACAAGATCCCATGTATTGTTCTTCTCAAGAGATTTCATTTCCTCCAACATGGCCTCGTACCACTTTGGGTCTTGTTTTGCTTCTTTCCAATCTCTTGGGATCACCACGGATTGCAATGATGCGATGAAGGCCCTGTAGTTCGTAGATAGAGATGCATATGATACATAATTAGCAATGTCATGCTCCTCCTGGTACCAATTTGGAGGTTTTCTAGCTGCAGCTCGGGTTCCTTTTCTTAAGGCAATGGGCAAGTCATTGAATCCCTCGTAATAGATGGACTGCGTCATCGGACAATTCATCATCGGCTTCAACACTGTTGGAGCATGTTGCTCCCCGGCACTCGTGTGTCACTTGTCGTGGGAACTCTGTTGTTGCACATGTTGCTCCCCTGCACTTGTGTGTCACTTGTCGTGGGAACCTGTTGTTGCTGCTTGCTCATCTGCTGCGATTTTCTCCGTGTATACACTTTCAAGTTCTCTTCCTCGTTTGGCTTTCTCCATCTCTCTTTACTTGTAGCTTGTCTCCTTGTAGACACCCTTAGATTTTCTTCCTCATTTGGCTTTGTCCATCTCTCTTCACTCGTAGGAGATGGAATTGAACCAACAACAACTCTGGATGGTTCATGTTCCTTTGTCCTCAAAAGTTCACTCTCCCTCTCGACTAGCTTCGATTGTGCTAGGAGAGTCAAAGTCAAACAACGAGCCGAGGTCCGTCTTCTCTCCATAGAACGGCTCGGACTCTCTAAATGTCATATCCATGCTAACACATGTTCTCCGCTCACTAGGGCTCCAACACTTGTAGCCCTTTTGTCCGGATGGGTATCCAATGAAGATGCACTTCACGAGCACGAGGATCCAATTTTCCCACCGAAGGTCTATGGTCTCTAACTAAGCAAGTACACCCAAACACCTTTGGCGGAACGATGAACTCATTTTGGCCATAGATCATTTCATATGGAGTCTTCATCCCAAGCACTCTTGAGGGCATCCGGTTGATGAGATAAGTAGCGATCATAACCGCTTCACTCCACAAGAATTTGGGCACATTCATGGTAAACATAAGTGATCGAGCCACCTCCAGCAGATGATGATTCTTCCTTTCAGCTACTCCATTCTGTGGAGAAGTATCAGGACATGAAGTTTGATGAAGTATTCCTTTTTGGGAAAGAAAATTGCCAAATTCATTGTTCACATACTCCGTCCCATTATCTGTCCTGATAATTTGAATACTAGCGTTGAAGCGATTTTGGACATATGCATAGAAGTCCTTAAAGCATGTAAGCACCTCACTTTTATGTTTCAGAAGATATATCCAAGTCATTCGGGAGTAGCAATCAATGATGGTGACAAAATACTTCATCCCGCTAACAGAGACCACCGGGGAAGTCCATACATCAGAGTGAATCAGTACAAAGGGCAACGTGCTCCGCAGATCCACGACTCACATATGATGTCCTGGTGTGTTTTCCAAACTCACATGCATCACACACAAGTTTTTCTTTGTCCACCTTCTTCATTTCTTCGAGGAATATCTTACTCATAGTATCAAAGGACATATGGCCCAATCGACAATGTTGGAGTATCAACCTTGCCTCATCATCATTGGTAACAACTCGTGAGAGCAGATGCACAACGCTTCATCGGTTTCCCTTCTATCCAAGTACCACAATCCCTTATGTCTCACACCTATCCCAAGCCTCCTTCCAGTCTTCCTCTCTTCAATTATACAATTATATCGATCGGCAATTATTCGACAATCAATATCATCAACCAAAGAGCTCATAGACACCAAACTCACCGGAAAGGATGGAGCATATAATAACGAAGACAATGTAATGGACGGAGTGCATTTCACTGTGCCGACCCCTTTCACGAAGTTGATAAGTTCCATCGGCTGTTTGGATTGTCTCTTTATGCATGGGTGGATGTGGAGTATATGATGCAAACTCACTCCACTTACCCGTGACATGTGCTTGATGCTCCCGAATCCGGAATCCAATTTGAACAAGTTCCATTTAATGCAGGAGCCCGACTTGAGATTGCTTCTTCGTTTGTGCAAGATTCACACAATTTCCTAGGACAGTTGTTTTTCCACTTTGTTTTGGAATTTCTGCACTCTCCCTTGATTGTCTCAACTTCTCAATCTCCTTGAGAAATTGAGTCATTTTCTCAAGTAGCTTCTCAATTGTTTGATTCTCCCCCATTGATCAATATTGCTGAAAATCACCAACAAACCAGCTTATGTGCTTCTTCTCTTCTCTGCTATATTTGACCTACTCTTGCGGATCTCTCGACCCTCTCGGATCTTTCTTCTGGCTGCACACGCAGCTTAGGTCTCTCCTCTGTCCTCTACTCGCACACGCAGAAATCAGCACCTTTGCTTCTCCCTCTTCACTGCAAGCCACAAGCAGCTGCACCTCACCCAGCTGCTCCCTTCACCACCACACCGAACTTTGCAAGATTCACCACCACTTCGAACGCTGCAGACGGTTGGCTCCGCACCTCTGCAGCAGCTCACATCAACACTTCTACCCGGGCAGCACTCCACTCCTCTGCCCGTCCGTTGTATTTCCCCTGGATTTTGCGGAACTCCACCTCACTCCACCGAATCACCACAGGCAGCCCGTAGCACACACCATCACTGCCTCTAGCTACGATACCATGTAGGCTTTTGGGGAAATTGTGGATGGGTTGGTCCCTTGGACCTCCACACCCTCTCATATATATAGCTCAACTTAGGCTTACATGTTAACTCATACACTAGAATAGTCTAGACACTACTACTATACTAACACTCCCTAGAATACTCTAGACTTTGCTAATAAACTAACTTAGATTCTAGCACACTACTGGAATATTCTAGACTTTCCTAGGAGACTACTAATCTCCAATTCCCCTAGAGCATTCTAGACTCTACTAGAGTACTATTACACTAATCTTAGATTCCAACAAAAAACATGGAAGAAAGTTCTTCGAACCGCCTTGGCCCAGTATCCAACTGGTCTGTAGAACCGAAGATTCAAATCCAATTGGACGATTTATAGTTGGTAGATAAGTTGTTGAGATGAATTATTCATTGGAAAGGCTATTCTGATAATCAGTTTTTATTTATCGTGCAAGCACACATAATCTGATAGACAAGATGATTTTTTTATAGCAAGTTGAACTTAACTTTTGGTTGAACATCTGTTGTCTAAGCTAGACAATTGTACCAGTTATGATGTGCTGTTGAAGTTTCATGGTTTTACTCAGGGTACGTTTGGCAGCAACTTTTTTTTGAAGTATTCCAAACGGACACGCAGTTTTATAGTACTTTGGTTTTAGAAAAACTTGGATGCCAAACAGAGCCTTAGGCTTTATATTGTTTGAAATAAGATGTGCTATTCTTTCTTTGTTTTACTACCAACCAGGAACCAGCTGACTCCCTTGTTTCTTATTCAAACAAGCATTTCAATTGGCAGCACGGTCATACCATGTTAAAATGTTTTAGCTGGTTGATCAGGTCAGCTTGTGCACATAGCTTGGTCCGGTAGCAGCAAGTACATTGCGGGGGCAGATCAAAGATCCATACTAGTGGCCGACCAGTAAGATGTCCTGTAGGAATTGGTGTACAAGTTATATTCCAGGGAGAAGAATAAAAAGAGACTAGAAGATGATTCTTAGTAGTCTTAAAATCCTGAACACCTGATAGATGTCGAGTGTTATAATGGAGACGAAATGGCTTATGTCAAATCCTTCCTGTCTCGACTAATAGTGTGATGTATTAGTCGGTGTACAGTTTTGGTGTTTGTGCATGACACAGTGAGATTGATTGTTCTGGTCCTTTGGAGTGCGTGAGAAGTAAACTAATGACTTCGCTCATTGTGACCTTGCATTGTGCCGTGTGGAAGTCAAGAATTATTGCCATTGCTTAAATTGCATTTGGTTGACCCGCCATGTCCCATGTTGTACATACTATCCACACTACGATGAAACTGAATATATTTTAAACATGTTGTAGTTGGATGGTATCTGGTTGTACATACTATCCACACTACAATGAAACTGAAATTACATACATTATCCACCGTAGTATGTACAGAAGTTCAGTATGCAATTATCATTGATTCAATGAGGCTATGTATTATTATCTTCAAAATGGTAGCGTCTAACTATCTTTTTTTTGTTGATTAACTCAAATAGGTACCATGCCGAACAGCTATGAGAGGAAGTTTTCCACTCAATGGTACATATTTTCAAGTAAATGAGGTAATGGTTGAAAGTACTTACAGCTGACTTTAGTTTAAGTGGTTTAAACCATTTTATAGAAATTGCAAATATTCCTGATATCAAATTTACTTATAACTATTTATACTGCAGGTATTTGCTGATCATGACTCAAGCCGAAACCCAGTTGATGTTCCAAGGAGCTGGATATGGGACCTTCCTAAGAGAACAGTTTACTTTGGAACTTCAACTCCTTCAATCTTTAAAGGTATTTCCATAATAAATGACAACCGAGTGTGCTCCTATCTTTTAAACCATAAAGTTGGACCAAGAAGGTTTGAGATAGACAAAATAAAGTACTGGCAACGTAACTCCAGTTCTTGTCTGACTATTATTGTGTTCCCACTTACTAGTTTGTTGGAATATTTTTAGTGCTGTTTTTTTTTTCGAAAGCTCACTGGGGGGGAGGGGGAGTGGGAGGGAGGTGTCAACAAATTCCCCACCTGAATTTAACTGCTACAGGCAGCAGCCCAACAGGTTTTCGCTTATTACACCATAGTTTTTTGAAACTAACTACTGCAGGGGAGCCCCCCACAGCCTTTTTATTACTTTTAAACAAAAAGTAGTATATACAAAAAGAGAGAGAGAAAAAACTACCTACAACTATTTACAAGAGATTACAACAAGTTGTCAAGCCATGATGACAAAATGGGCACAGTACTCTCTTTGACCCTATGCTTAAGCAGGGTGACATCAGAAAAGAAACCTTCTCTCCAATTCCTGAATGTTGGCTGGATATTCTTAAAGATCTTGTTATTCCTCTGTTTCCATATATTCCAGCAAGCCAAAATTATAATTTCCACAAAACAAGGACCTTTAAATCTTCTCTTGGTATTCTTCAGCATCTCTGGTCCTGATCCTTGTGCCCAATCAATTTGCAAGTATATCCAAATTCTAACACTAAAAGTGCATTCAAAGAATAAATGGGACCAATCCTCCAGGGCATCAGTGGGACAAAGAACACAAGTATGATCATTTGTTACTTGCCAATGCCTTCTCCTGAGCATATCCTTTGTATTGATTCTATCATGTAGAATTAGCCAGGCAAAAAATTTGTGCTTGGAAGTACACTTGCTCTTCCAGATCCATTGTGAAGGAAAGTGAGAAGATATATGCTGAAAACTCATTCTGTACACTTGGCTGGGTATAAAAGCACCAGATTTATTATTTGAGATAAGCCACTGATCATTATTATTATTACACCATAGTTACAAACACAACAGAGACACCAGCTGAAAGCAGCAATGGTCAGTCCCCGTCCGGCCTGAGAACAGCGAGCCATGACAGTACTTATTAATTTTTTTAGTGATGTTAATATGGCATGAGATTGGTTGGAGCATATATGAGCATCTAGCTGGCCATCGGTGCAATACTACTGTCTAGGGCGTGGGTAGAGAAGAATAATCCAGTTGCACAACTTCGACATCGATGCAGCAGTGTATGTAATTTCAACTAAAAAAGTGTACTAACCGTAATGTGTTAGGAAATTCTTGGCATATATAATTCAGCATATCAATTGACATTTGCAAAATATGTCATCTGACCTGGAATCCTGGATAACCTTTAAAATTAACAATTTGACTTCAGATTATCAGCATCCAATTAATGATGAGCCATGCCTTAATTCCTCTAACTGACAATGCCACGCGGATTGTCGCTGGGCTTGGATGCAGTGAGATATTCTTTAGACCTGGTGGGCAACCCAATACGTAATCACTATTTTTTTTGGGCCTGGATGCCTGTGCACGAGGAAACACTCACAAAAAAAGAGAGACCAGCCAGGAGCCCTGGCTGGCTTTGCTTTATAGAAGAAAAGCTCCGCGAGCACCCGTCAATCCGAGAATTCGAGCCCGGGTGGGCAGCACGCGCTCTCGCTGTGCTAACCAACAGGTCGACGCCCTGTTCTCACCAGGAAACACTCACATAGACCCGCCCCGCTAACGTCAATTGCCAAGTCCCATCTTACGGAGATCTAAAAGATGCAGCACCAACCTATACGACAGGACCTTTCCATTCACCACATGCTGGACAACTACCCACTCTGGCTATGGCATCCCCCTTGCTGGCCGGCGGCCAATGCTCCCTCCTCATATCCAGACTACCACCCCCAAGCTCCCACCTGCAATCCGTACTGTTGCTTCAAAAATGTTGTGCAAACAACACATTTCAGTAAGAAGGGCTGTCAATGAGCTGAGCTCGAATAAGCCAGAGTAGACCACGTGCCTAGGGTCAATGTTACCAAATGGTGCTCAAGCTATGAAGTCACCTGACCAAACTCGATATGAAGGTCTCATTTGTGCTTATTAGATGAGACCTTACTCCCAAGCAAACCTCGATAGTTACTCATTTGCACTCGTCTAAATAGGTATGTGGAAATATGTTTGCATGCATGATTAGCGCAGGTCTGGATACACTAGGTGGTGATGTTAGAGTCATTAAAACCTTCGTTGATGGAGTTTTAAATACAAGATAAGTGCAATGAGACATTCGTGACGATTTTAGCGGCGTGGGAGCCTAGAGTTTTAACTACAAAATGTGTAAGCGAGGGAGGTAGGCTCTATGAGTTCTTGAATTGAATTCAAATGAACAAATCACTTAGCAATTGTTGATAAAATCCTTTAAATGTTAACATTTGCTAAAAAAATGCTAATTACACCAAAAACTTGGGAATTGGGAAAGACTAGATGTTGAAAGAAGTGGCCCATTTAGCAAAATCTAATGTTGCCCCCTAGAGAATCAGTTTTCACCTGGTTTCATATTCACGTATGGGAGATTGGCAGATCGTGTTTGTTAAGCACCAGAATGTACTCCCACATCGCTTTGTCCTGTGTCAAGTGGAGTTTCATACTAAGTTACTAACTGTATCAGCCTTATAAGCAATCTATCTTTGGCGGATTATGATGTACTGGACAAACACTAAAAAAAGGCAATGGTTAATGATAGATTGCCACATCAAGGTTGTGCAGCCGATTATGACTTACATATTTCTTTTGCAGGTTTAACAACTGAAGAGATACAACATTGCTTTTGGAAAGGTAATCATCTAAATGTTTTTTTATTACTGTGTGATATCCAGTAAAAAGAAACATGAAGAAATGGACAGATACCTGTTTGTGATAGCTTGAACACATAGGAAACGATTGCACACAAAAGGTTTTGTACTCCCTCCAATCCACATTAAGTGTCGGGGGCTTCGTTCGAATTTAAATTTGAATAAATTTGAACTAAAGCCCTGACACTTATTATGGATTGGAGGGCGTAGCATCTTTGAAGGAGAGAATCAGGGAGTATATATATTTTTTAAGTTTTTTTACTTTACCTTTTTAAATTTATTAATTTCACAAACACTAGTTTTATTTCCGTATTTCCAGTGCTGAAGTGGTTGGCTTGCAAACTCTGTTACTACAAATGGATATAACATATGCTGTCGTGTGACATTTGTCTTGCATAATGGGAATGGGTGTGATCAAAACTATTTCCTAGAGTAAAAAATTATTTCCATTTGTTTGCTGACAAATTTTTTTTTTGAATTTCTTGACCTTTTCATGCCCCAGGGTGGATATCTAAATACCTATTATTTGCAAAAGAAAAAGCGTAGTCCATAACTGCATAGCATTGCGGAAATATTTTCATACAAAACCTACTTGTACTAAATTACCCAACAAATATAAATACATTAATTAAAATATAATATTGGCCAAATACTATTTACTTTGTCGCACCAGACAGTAGCAAGTATTGTATGGTCTGATGCTTTGTCTGCTCCCAAAAGGATATAATTATCTTACATATCGGCTTTATTTGTCAAAAAAGGAAAAGTTTGGGAATTATTTGTTGTTAAGGATTTTCATATTGGAAGTAGACAAGTATAGGAAATCTGCAGGTGTAGAAAGCGTATTCATCCATGAGGGATGTTGGACGAGGCTATGATGGGGTAGAATGCTATTGTAATTTCTTTTTAGTTCAATTGGAATGGTTCCAGTAACAATTTTACTCACGATTATTGTTGTATTGTTGTAGGTGCTTAATTTGTGTTCTGAACATGTGCAGGATTTGTGTGCGTTAGGGGCTTTGACAGGATATCTAGAGCACCAAGACCACTGTACGCGAGGCTTCACTTTCCAGCAAGCAAAGTTACCAGGAATAAAAAGGGTCAAGCGTCTGCAGCTGCAGATGACGCATAGGAGCGTTATGAGAGGTAAAAAGGTACATAGAGGAGACCCTGCCAGAAGATCACTGACCTGAAAATGGATCACTGAGCAATAAGTTGCTGTCGCCAACTCAACCATTTTTAGCCTTGTGCATCTGTGAACGTTATGAATGTGAGCCACTCGCTAATTTGCGAAGCTGACATTATTCAGCAACATGATCCATTACTATAGATTTATGCTTGTTTGGTACCATTCAAGGAGCCCCGATACAGCTGACGGGGAGAAGAGAAAGTAGTCTGTTATCTGGCCATTCTGGTCGTAGTTTCATGTGATCTCAACCAACTGTTGTACAAGGGAGACGTCACCCATTCAAAGTTGTTGTTCAGTAGTTCATGCGAACGATGTCAAACTATTCGTCAATTATTTCATTGTTTCATTGATGAGACCATTTGGCTCTTTACTCCTGTTACTTAGCTACAGCAAAAACAGAATGTAATGAAAAAAATAATTTGTTATGTGATGTTGAGACATTTTTGTCAAATACTCCGTCCCTCTTTACTTCGAAATATGTGCTATGTGTCACCAAAGTTTTGCCTTGAAATGCGTTGTGGCCTTGTATACAAAAATGGTTATAGTATAGTGTGTGATAATAATTATCATTTCTATGGGTATTACTCGTTGGAAATCCAAAATGAAAAAAAGAGAAGACAAGTGAGAAACCAATACTTGGTTGAATGTCGAGGTAAGAAAAAGGGTAAAAAGGAGAATTGTCTTGCTTATACAACTAAGAGATGCTTCCTTGGTGAAAAAGATATGACATTCATCTAGACACGTGAACGAGTGTTTTGACACGAGATCAAGAAAGAGCCATGACGGTGACTATAGCGGACGGAAACAAGGTCAACAAGGTGGTGGGTGGCGAGAAGAGCAAGACAATCACCTTGAAGAGCTCCGATGGCGATCAATTCGAGATGACCCGCGAGGCGGCGGTGATGTCGCAGTCTCGCAGACCATCCAACACATGATCGAGGACGACTGCGTCCCTCTCCCCAACGTCGGCTCCAAGATCCTGGCCATGGTCGAGTACTGCAACAAGCACATCGCCACAAGCTCCGACAACACCGGTGAGAAGGAGGACCTCAAGAGCTTCGACAAGAGCTTCCATCCTATTCGACATGATCCTCGCTGTCAACTATCTGGACATCAAGGGGCTTCTGGACCTCGATCGGCTACCAGATGGTCGCTGACATGATGAAGGGCAAGTCTGTCAAGGAGATTCGGAAGACCTTTAACATCAAGAACGGTTACACGCTGGAAGAGGAGGAGGAGATCCGAAGGGAGAACCCGTGGGCTTTCGAGTAGATGACCTAGCTAGGACAATGTTTCATTTAAAAAAAAATCTAGCAGATTAATTACTATTTCAACAGTTTCCTTCTTTAATTTAATTCATTTTTGGTTAACATAGTCTACTTTATCATCCACACCGGCGAAAACTATATACTTTTCGGTTTACCTACATTGAGATATTCCAACAAAATTAATTCTGTACTTTTATTTGTTGGTTGAAAATCCCGCTTGATGCAAACAATAGATGATGCAAGTTTAGACGGAAGGCTCGAACCCAGCTTTAAATTAATAAAATCTCAACCGTCAAAGTACAACGCACCAACACACACAAAGAAATCGCGCCCCAACGCAAACACCTAACCAGCTCCAAGAACTAGAACAAGCAACAAACAGCAACACCGATAACGGCAAGAAGCAAGGACACCGACGGTGATCACTCTGGACGGTCCTTGATGCTGGCATGGTGCGTATGAATCCTGCCAATCTCCAGCTCCAAAGTCTCCTAGTCACTGGCTTCCACATCTGCAAGTACATCAACATTTTATACAAGTCATTAGAGCATCTCCAGCCGTCTCCCCGACGAGGCCCCCATGACGGTGTTTTGTCATCCGGATGGACGAAAACGGTCCAATCGCGTCCCGGTTTCTCGTTTTCGTCCGGATTAGGCCTTTCATCCGTCCGGAGTGCCCAGGCCATCCTCGGCCCCCCGGGGAGCACTCGGGGAGTCAGGACGAAACGAAAGCGCGGGAAACGCCGAGGAAACTTCCCGCGTGTCTGGTGGCCCCAACTTGTCGGCGAGAGAGACCGATCGTCGTCCTCATCGCATCGTCTTCCACGCGCTATAAAAGCATGCCGCCGGTCAGTCTTCGCCGGACGCGTAGCTTCCACGCGGCGAGTTAATGCCGTCGCCTCGGTTTCACGCACGCCTACCTCTATTTATCGCCGAACTATCGCGTCTGCCCCGCATTCACCTCGCTCCATGCTCTCACCTTCCCCAAATCTTCCTCGATCTCGAGCGAACTAGCGGCGATCGCCAGGTCGTTGCATCAGCCTCCCCATCGACGCCGCGCTGGAGTGGTCCAGGCGGGACTGAGAGCGCCAGGAGGCGGAGCAGCAGCGGCTTCTGGACCTGGCCGCCGCGCGGCAACTCGCCGGCCGCGCCACCGCACCAGTCGCGGGAAGGAACGCCACGCCCAGGACCGTCGAGCTGATCAAGCTCGAGGAGAGCAGCGACGACGACATCTACCGGCCGACGCCGCCACGCGCCGGCGATGCTGGCCAGGGTACGAGCCGCTGGTACGAGGCGGCGCCGCCCCAGGACGCCGCCAGCTCGAGCGACGACGACGATGGCGCGGACTACACGGCCTTCTACCGCCATTTCGACATGTAGAAGGCCGGTTTTAGTTTTAGTTTAAGTTATCCCATCGCCGAATTCAAATATATGTACGAATTCGGCCTATTTATGTACGAACTCGCCTATATTCGCTTATGTTTGAACGAGTATCGCCTAATTTTGTCTAAATTCACCGTATTTCGTCAAAAACTTTCATCCATCCTGAACTCGCCGCTGGGAAAATGGGCCTGCCCAGGCCAAAAATTACATCCATCCGGCGCTATTTAGCGCCAGATTTCGGCCTGGGGATTCCCGACGGCTGGGGATGCTCTTAGCAAGTTGAGAGGGAAAGATCCCTTCAATCGTAAACTTGTTCCTAATATTCCACAAAGCGTAGCACAAAGCCGTACAATTAATCCAATGTATACCCGCTTAGTTTGACCCACCAAACTGTCGAGCAACCTATAAACGTCCGCAAAATAGGAAGGATTCCAAGAAGAAAAGAGTAACTCCTTAACAACACTCTACATAAATTTGGCTAACATACATAGGACTATGCGAGGTTTCTCATACTCAATACACATGGCACACCGACTGGTCGACAGTCCCTATAGTTCAGGCTGGGCAATCAGCGACAAAGAAAGATGAGCAAGAATTAAAGTTAATTTTTTTGTTTTAAAACAGGAGGAGAGCTTGACCTATATACTGATCCTCGGGAAAAGAAAATCTCGATTCAGCGTAACATGGTACTGCACATCCTGAATGCCCAGAGAGCGTCCCCACTATGATCGATCTCAGGCAACCAAATCCATGCATGGCATAATAATTGCATCAGGTTAAAGATAAGAATACATACAAGATATTTAAAAATCTCTTTTAACCCATGTATCATGTTCGGGAGGAAAAACTGTAACATCTGCCACTTGTGTGCAGAGGTGCAAATTCAAACATGCAGGTGAAAATTCCTGAATGGTGCCACACACATTGAAACTATTTGTGTCCAGTCGTATAGTTGCAACAACAGTTCTGATTAGTGCTAATGCTGTTTAATCACCAGAGACCAAACAGCAAAACATTGGTTGGACTGGGAAACATGAATAAAAAAAAAACGGTGAGCAAATGGAAGTTCACTTGGATGCCAAACGCAAGTTTTAAGAGGGGAGTGTCTAACTGTCATCTAGCTGAAATTGCAATTCGGCATAAGTCAGATTTTGACTTAAGTAGTATTCATTCACTCATCATCCCCGCTTCAATATTCATTCCGATTAGTTCAAAAGTAATAAAAAACAATTTGTTCATTATCATTGAGTCCGGTTTTTTTCTCTGGTTTTGTTAACCTTGAATAACCCCAGCTCCCAATCAGTTCAGTCTTCTTTCACGCCCTTGTAATGAAAACAGGGTGGCTGCATACAGGTATATTTGGGCTTTACAAAAAAGAACAGAAAACATGGACCATGTATATCTTGCATATTCTATCAATTATCCCACACGTCTCTCTTCCTCCACATGCAAAGACGGCAGCAACCACCACACCTGCACATGACACACAGGACAATGAGGGGAAAACGATAGGATCGTAAGAAAATAGAGAGGGTAGAACAAGGAGGTGATGGAGGGCAGCGAGGAAGAAGACATCTGGAGGAAGCTAGAAGTAGGAGATGGGCAAACCTTTGTATCTCATAAAGCATCTGCAGGAAATGTCACCCTACGCCCCTTCCACTATCTCTCTCTCTAGCTTTCTATTGATCAACCAAGTAGATATATAACCTCTTCTCTTGTATGTCCATGCCTATGTTTATTGCAGCAAAAATGGTCAAGTATTAGCAAACAATTAGAAAAAAGGAGAATTGAAGATTTCATTTAGCAAAAAATGATGGTAAGCAACGTGCTAAAAGGGATCTAGATTATCACCAGGCCACTAGAACTGCATGTTGTGATACCGTTTTGCAGTGTCTACTAGTATTATATAACAATTGGAAAAAAATGCAGCACATAGTAGGATCGTTAGTTATAATCCATGATAAATATAGAGCGGTTGCATGTCCACACAAGAGAATGAAATTGGAAATATCTTCTAAATGAGTAGCAGTCTGATGCAATAAGTCATCCTATCAATAAGAAACAACTGTGTTCAGCCTCACACCACAAATCCCTATGTGAGAAACTGTATGTCGTAAGACAAAAGTACTTTGAGACATGCATGTAAATAAGCTAGCAACAACTGAGTTCAATTTAATCGAAATCGATTGGAAGCTGCAACAAACTATATGTTGTCTGACAGTTTCAATTTTATCTGAATTGAATAGAAGCGGCAGCAAAATTATATTGAATTTGCATAGTTCGTGTAGAACATGTGTACAGTATGGATAGCTTGAGAGATTTGTTTGAAGAAAACAGCAACAGCTACTGAATAGAAAGAGAAAGAAGAACCGAAAGCAAGTGACGACATAGTAAAGACAATGAATGAATTACTCAAGAAAGAGAGACATAATAATGATAAGAATGACAACCGATAAGAACTGAAGAAAGAGATGACAGAGAATGAATTACTCAAGAAAGAGTGATAGAAAAATGATATGACTGAGGAAAAACTGAGGAAATGAAACTGAGAAAAAAAAGGACAGAGAATTCAAGCCTGGAATGACTGAAAATTAACTGAAGAAGAAAGAGTGACAAGAAGAAACTGAAGAAATATATAAAGGAAAGAAGAAACTGAAAAAAGAGTGACAAGATAAACTAAGAGAAATGAAATAAAAAGAGAAAAACTAAGGGACAGAGAGCAACTTAGAAAAATGAAGACTGGAAACTAAATGAAGAAAGAGTGACAAGAAAAAAAAAATAGCTGAAGAAAAGGTGACAAGAAAGAAATAAACTGAATAAAGAGAACAAAGCTTAAAAAAATTAAAAGGATAGATTGAGCAAATAAAAATGATAGGATAAGAAATTGTTTTTCTTTGAAGAAACGAGAGAACAACCCCCTGCAGTTGTGTAAAAAAAACTGCAGGTAGAAAATAAGAAAGATTGTTATGTATTGAAAGTGGATGAGTAGAAAATGAAGAGGAACTTACATATTGTTGCTTACGAATGAACAAAGAAAAGAAGGCTGAACCAAAAGCAAAATATGACAGACAAAAAACAAAAATTAAGGAACAAGAAGGAAGACCAATGTACAAGATGAAGTAAACAATCTTTCTTAGAAACTAGGAGACTAAATCCAAAGAAACACGGACTTAAGATTGATGGAACAAAAAGGATTACAAAAAATACATACTTGTGACTTCAATTGTTATCCACTAAAAGACTGAAGTAAAATGAGTATTGGAGTCACAAGAGAGGATGGTAAGTTACTGACCAGCTGAAACAGAGAACACGATTTATGTAAGTTCCTCTTCAACTGAAACACTTTGAAAATCCACAAAAAGCTGCACCGAGGATAGAGAGTAACTGGGTGGTGTCATGTCACCATAGTCTTCGACAACGGAATGGTGATAGAGCAAATAAAACAAAAACTCAGCAAAAAAAAAACTGAAAGAATGAAGAAGGAAAGATCAAGCAAATAAAGAAAATAATATTGACGACGAGAGAAATTAAGAGGCAAAGAGCAACTGAGAAATGACTGCTAATGAGCTCTCTTAGAATAAGGGCTAAAGAAATAAAGATAGTGGACGAAGTCGAATGAGGAAATGAAAATTTAAGACTGAAACTAAAGAAGGCAACCGAAGAAAATGACGCCGGCAGCCGCTCTCTTAGAATGAAAAGCTGAGAAAATAATAACATACAACAGCAACAGCCGCCATCGATCCATCCATAGCGTTCTTGTGGAACCAACCTTGAATTGGCTAGCTCCCCTAGATTGATTTGCTCCAATGCATGACTTGTTCTGAAGTCTGAACACACACACACCAGCTGGAACGGTACTGCTAGTATTGACAAAACTGGCTAGATCTCCCGCAAAAAACAAAACAAAACTTTTAGTAGATTTACTCTAGCCTTTAGGTGTTTACAAAGGAAATTCAATAGAAAACAATACATACTCGTTTAGCTAATGCATTCTCTGTCTATCACGAATAATCAAACTGGAACGGATGCATGCCTCCTTGATCTATATATCCTAGATTAACTTGCAATATCACTAATCTGCTACTGCTACTTAACTTGCTTTTCCCATAACTGATGAGGACAACTACAGATTTTATTCGTAGAGGACGTCGCCAATGAAAAGAAACGGAGGAACAACATAGGGGTGATTGGGGCTATGACTCCACTATCAAATTCGTTGAGCTACATCACAGGCTCCGATAGAAGAAAATCAATAACGCTCTAGATCAAAAGGTTGCCTATCGGGGGACAATACATGTAGTCGCGTTCCCCGTCCCCAAACTAATTAAGAACAAAAAATACACCAGATTCGTGCATACATGTCTACGATGCGAAGGCACAATTAGCGCCCAGAGCAAAAGTAGAAAGGGGAGAACTGGAAGAAGAATTTACCCATCCCGCCGGCGATGCAACCTCGTACCGCATCCTCGAATCAGTGGTCGCTTGCTGGAACCTTTGGCATGGACGGACCCAGCTCCTCGACCCCCACGCAAACCCATGCCTCTCGCGACAAAACACGGGGAGGAGGACGAGCGGACTCCTCTCGGCTCGTCGCTCCGGTGAGCTTCACTTATTCAACCCCCAGCGGGAGAACCCAGACCCTCCGCCGTGCGAGAGCCAGCACCACCCACGACTCCCCCATCCTCTGCAACTCTCTATCCACTGAGAAAAGGGAAAATGAGACCAAGAAAAAAACCAGACCAAATAAAAAAGCGGGATCAAAGAAAACCGGCCAACCAGTGGCGCGGGGATGGCGGCGCAATAAGATTCGCGCCACAGTTCGGAACGTGCGGCAGGCGATCTGACTTGAAGCGAATTGAGATTTCAGCTAGCTGAAAAATAGCAAAAGTGTTTAAGAGTCATGCAAATATTAATTTTTCGTGAGTAATATGAGCAAATGGAAGTTCACTTGGATGCCATTTTTTCCTTTAAGTAAGCCTCGTAATCATCGTGGATTTGGATTCGTAAGCGTAGGTTTAGCATTATTGGCGTAGGAGTTGTTTCGATGCAAATCATGTACACGTGTATCCTGATGCATAGTAATGTATACGTACTCATTTTTGCCTGCCAGGAGATCAATCTGAACCAGGGTACGTAGTATATCGAGTCGGTCTCATCTTTCCTTGCGTGGCGCCGGTCTGGCCCTTCAAATATGGAGGCCCCGAGGTGGTCGATCAAAATATCGCAACGATCGAGATCGAGCGTTCCAATCGAAACCTGACCGATTCTTTCCACATACGAGAGCCCAAGCAAGAGCGCCATGGCTGCGACGACGGCGGACGGGAATAAGGCCGACGAGGCCCTGGGCGGCGAGAAGAGCAAGATGATCACGCTGAAGAGCTCCGACGGTGAGCAATTCGAGACGACCCGCGAGGCGGCGGCGATGTCGCAGACCATCCAGCACCTGATCGAGGACAACTGCATCGACAACGGCGTCCCTCTCCCCAACGTCGACTCTAAAACCCTTGCCATGGTCATGGAGTACTGCAACAAGCACGTCGCCGACAGTGCGGACGAGGAGGGCCTCAAGAGCTTCGACGAGAGCTTCATCAAGGTGGATCAGGACACGCTGTTCGACATCATCCTCGCCGCCAACTATCTGAAAATCAAGGGGCTCCTGGACCTCAGCAGCCAGAGGGTCGCCGACATGATCAAGGGTAAGTCGGTTGAGGAGATTCGGAAGACGCTCAACATCAAGAACGACTACACGCCGGAGGAGGAGGAGAAGAACCGAAGGGAGAACCCGTGGGCGTTTAGCGTTTGAGTAGATGACCTAGCTAGCTCGGGAAAAGAAAACTTTGATTCAGCGTAACATGGTAATGCATATCCTGAATGCCAGAGAGCGTCCCCTCTATAATCGATCTCAGGCAACCAAATCCATGGCCTAATAATTGCATCACTCTAAAGATAAGAATACAGACAATGAGACAAGCTTATTTAAAAATCTTTTTAACCCATGTACTCCACTTGTGTGCAGAGGTGCAAATTCACTACGCTTGTATGCAGAGGTGCAAATTCAAACAGGCAGGTGCAAATTCCTGAATGGTTCCACAAACATGTGATGCGAGCGATGTATTCTCTACTGAATTTCAAAATATTTGGAACACACGTGGTCTATCCTCTGCAAGAACTCAATAGGAAATCATCGATAGGTAGCCATATATCCTTATGCGGTGGGATTTTACATGTTGATAGCACTAACGTTTGAAGGGGTAAATAGCTCCTATGCGACGTCTTTCCGTGAAATTGTCTGAAACGCAATATTGTTCGCAAGAATGGCTTCTGTGTGGCGTTTCCCGCAGCCCAAATTGCTCTCATGCGACATGGGCCTTAATCGTAGTAGAGATCGTTATTCGTTTGGATTATGTGAACTAAGCGGTACCCACACAACTTATCCACCTTAGCGCTTACTGATACGTCTCTAACGTATCTATAATTTCTGATGTTCCATGCTTGTTTTATGACAATACCAACATGTTTTGTTCACACTTTATATCATTTTTATGCGTTTTTCGGAACTAACCTATTGACGAGATGCCGAAAGGCCAGTTGTTGTTTTCTGCTGTTTTTGGTTTCAGAAATCCTAGTAAAGAAATATTTTCGGAATCGGACGAAATCAAGACCGAAGGCCTTATAATTCCCGGAAGCTTCCGGAGCACCGGAGAAGAGTCAGAGGGGTGCCAGGGGGGCCCCACACCACAGGGCGGCGCGGCCCAAGGGGGGGGGCGCGCCCCCCTATGGTGGCACCACCCTGTGGCCCCTCCGACTACGATTCTCGGCCTATAAGATCGTCTCTGACCTAAAAACATCGAAAAAAAAGACGGAAACAGAGAAAACCATCCAGAGCCGCCGCCATCGCGAAAGTCCAATTCGGGGGACAGAACTCTCTGTTCCGGCACCCTGCCGGACGGGGAATTGCCCCGGAGCCATCTCCACCGCCGTCTCCACCGCCATCTTCACCGCCATCGCTGCCTCCATGATGAGGAGGGAGTAATCTACCCCGAGGCTGAGGGCTCCGCTGTAGCTATGTGGTTCATCTCTCTCTTTATGTGATCTAGTTGAATATCATCTATGTGCTACTCTAGTGATGTTATCAAAGTAGTTTTATTCCTCCCGCACGGTGTAATGGTGACAGTGTGTGCATCCGTGTTAGTACTTGGCGTAGGCTATGATTGTAATCTCTTGTAGATTATGAAGTTAACTATTGCTATGATAGTATCGATGTGATCTATGCCTCCTTCATGGTATGATGGTGACAATGTGCATGCTATGTTAGTTCTTGGTGTAATTGTGTTGATCTATCTTGCACTCTAAGGTTATTTAAACATGAATATCGAATACTGTGGAGCTTGTTAACTCCGGCATTGAGGGTTCGTGTAATCCTACACGATTAGTGGTGTTCATCATCCAACAAGAGGGTGTAGAGTGGGTCTATTATGTGATCATTGTTGAGAGTGTCCACTAGTGAAAGCAGGATCCCTGGGCCTTGCTTCCAAGCATCGAATCTCTGTTTGTTTACTGTTTTGTTACATGTTTGTTCGCTGCCATATTTTATTCAGATTGCTATTACCACTCATACTCATCCATATTACTTGCATCTCACTATCTCTTCGCCGAACTAGTGCACCTATACATCTGATAAGTGTATTAGGTGTGTTGGGGACACAAGAGACTTCTTGCTTTGTGGTTGCGGGGTTGCACTGAGAGGGATATCTTTGACCTCTTCCTCCCCGAGTTCGATAAACCTTGGGTGATCCACTTAAGGGAAACTTGCTGCTGTTCTACAAACCTCTGCTCTTGGAGGCCCAACACTTGTCTACAAGAATAGAAGCTCCCGTAGACATCAAGCACTTTTAACGCGCCGTTGCCGGGAGGTAAGGTAAAAGGTATTCACATCCTCCGACTACTAAGCTATTTCCTAGCACTTGTTGCCGGTGTGTGAGTGCTCGAAGCTATTTCCTTTAGATCCTGCAATTGCATCTTTTTGTTTCTTGTTTTTATTTTCACTAGTTAGGCATAATGGAAAACAACAAAAAAATTGGTGAGCTTTTTAATCTTTTTCCTGATTTAGAATTGTTTGATGCGCAAATTAAAAAAACCTATGGAACCTTATTTGCATGCTAGTTGCGATGTTATTAGTATGAATGCAATTACTGCTAATGCTATGGAGAAGTCTAAGCTTGGGGAAGCTAGTTTTTGTGATATTTTTAGCTTCCCATCTTTAGGAGAGAAAATTTGCTCTGATAATACTTTATCTCCCATATGCGATAACTCTAATGATGCTTGTGATATTTTAAATGCACCTACTGAAAGTATTCCATATAAAATACCTATGAAAATTATTGAACGTGTTATGGATAACCGCTATGAAGGGGATGGAGCTGTGCATCCTGGAGATCATTTACTTGTTTTTGCATGAATTATGCGGGTTATTCAAGTGTGCAGGTATCTCTATAGATGAAGTGAAGAAGAAATTATTCTCTATGTCGTTGTCTGGTAAAGCGGCGCATTGGCATAAACTGCTGAAGGAGGAGCATTCTCTTGATTGGAAGGATATTTTGCCTCTATTTTATTCTAAATTCTATCCTCCAAGCGAAATTCACAAAGACCGAAACCGAATATATAATTTCTGGCCTCATGATGGAGAGAGTATTGCCCAAGCATGGGAGAGATTGAAGTCTTTAATGCTCAAATGCCCCAATCATGAGCTTCCAGGTAATATCATCATTGATAATTTCTATGCAAGACTTTCTTTTCAAGATAAGACCTTGTCTGGATACTACTTGTTACTGGATCATTCACGCGCAACAAAGAAGAGTTTAAAAGGGACCTTCTTGATCGGATTAAGGAGAACGGCGAAGATTGGGAGAACGACAAAGGTAAAGAGTCAGGTATAAATTATGATTATGAATGCATTGAAACATTTATGGATACCGATAAATTTCAAAATATGAGTGCTACTTATGGTCTTGACTCTCAAGTTGCTGCAAATCTTTATAAAGCCTTTGCTTCTCATTTTGAATTGCCTAAAAAGAATTTTGATAAGTATCATGAACCTTTTAAAGAGGCTTGCATGAAGAATGAAATTGTTGTTAATTATTGCAATAAGCATGCTCAAGCTCCTAAGAATGCTATTTCTTATAAGCATGTTAATTTTTGTGGAATACATAGACCTTGTGGAATTAATCAAATCAAAGATGAATATTGTATCCATCACGCTAATGAAAAAACTAGAAAGTGGTTTAGGGCTCTAGATGATCTTGGTAAAAAAGTTTGTGCCCTCTATCCTTTTATTTGTGAAGTTTGCCATGAAGTGGGTCATTTTAATTTTCAATGCTCCTCCAATGATAATTTGAACCCAATGAGTGCTGCAAATTTGTATTGTGATGATGAAATTACTCCTAATCAGCATGATGAACTTACTTTATTTTTGGGGTGTGAGGAACTGTCAAGAAAAATCTCTTTGTTGCATATGAGTGATCTTGATATTGATGATGTCCTGCATGGGTGTTTTTCTTATTGCATTGATAATAGCCATACAAATACTTACATACAAAATATTTTAGAAGATGACACCTTGCGAAAATATGATAGGACCGCTGTGTGTTTTCAACTAATTAATGAAAAGGAGGGATCCTCCCAAGTTTCTTCTATTGTTTCTGAAAGTAAATCAGGTTATGCGGACAAGCCACCCTTCAAGCGTCTTCCTCCTAAAGAAGGGAACGAGGAGAAGGAAGAGAAGAAGAAGAAGAAGAAGAAGGGAACGAAGAAGAAGAAGAAGGAGAATAAAAAGAAAGAGGTAACGGCGTATCCCCGCGTGAATGAGATAGCGCTAGGTAATCGTAAGTATGTTGCTCCTAATGATTATTGTGATAATGAATCTGAATACGATGATCTTCCTATGCCCTTTACATACATTAGCGATCATGATTTGAATGAGCACACTACTTTTGATATTACAAATCTCCGGGAAACTAATTCTGAAAATGATGATAATAATTGCCATAGTGTCAGTGCTATCCATGCTTCCTCCCATAATTATATAGAAAGCTCTAAGCTTGGGGAAGAGGTGTTTGAAAATCCTTTTGCTACTGATCATTATGTGTTTGATACATCTCCTTCTAATAACAATGATGGTATGGACACAGATAAACCAACTATGAAAGATAACTATTCTATTTCTTATGATGACACTGTGCCTCCGCCCTTTGATGATTATTATAAAGAATGCTATGATATAGGTTATAACTATCCTTATGAAACTTGTCATAGTCATGATTGTGGATTACCAAAAACAATTCCCTTAATATGCAACTTGTTTACCATGTTCAAATTCTTGATAATAATCTTGCTCCAATTACTATTAATGAGAATAACTTTTCTTATGCCAAATTTAATGATACTTCTATGCATATGAACCATGATAAGAATGTTTTAAGTGATGGGTATATTGTGGATTTCATCAATGATGCTACTGAAAGTTATTATGAGAGAGGCAAATATGGTTATATGCATTTCAATAATATTAAGTTTCCCCTCTTTATGTTGAGAATCTTGAAGTTACTCGTGTTTTATCCTCTTATGCTTGTCACTTTGTTCTTCATGAATTCATTTGTGTACAAGATTCCTTTGCATAGGAAGCATGTTAGGCTTAAATGTGTTTTGAATTTGCCTCTTGAAGCTCTCTTTTGCTTCAAATACTATTTCTTGCGAGTGCATCATCAAAACTGCTGAGCCCATCTTAATGGCTATAAAGAAAGAACTTCTTGGGAGATAACCCATGTGTTATTTTGCTACAGTACTTTGTTTTATATTTGTGTCTTGGAAGTTGTTTACTACTGTAGCAACCTCTCCTTATCTTAGTTTTGTGTTTTGTTGTGCCAAGTAAAGTCGTTGATAGAAAGGTTGATACTAGATTTGGATTACTGCGCAGAAACAGATTTCTTTGCTGTCACGAATCTGGGTCTAATTCTCTGTAGGTAACTCAGAAAATTAAGCCAATTTACGTGATTGATCCTCAGATATGTACGCAACTTTCATTAAATTTGGGAATTTTCATTTGAGCAAGTCTGGTGCCCTAATAAAATCCATCTTTACGGACTGTTCTGTTTTGACAGATTCTGCCTTTTATTTCGCATTGCCTCTTTTGCTATGTTGGATGAATTTCTTTGATCCATTAATGTCCAGTAGCTTTATGCAATGTCCAGAAGTGTTAAAAATGATTGTGTCACCTCTGAACATGTGAATTTTTGATTATGCACTAACCCTCTAATGAGTTTGCTTTGAGTTTGGTGTGGAGGAAGTTTTCAAGGGTCAAGAGAGGAGGATGATATACTATGATCAAGGAGAGTGAAAGCTCTAAGCTTGGGGATGCCCCGGTGGTTCACCCCTGCATATTTGAAGAAGACTCAAGCGTCTAAGCTTGGGGATGCCAAAGGCATCCCCTTCTTCGTCAACAAATTATCAGGTTCCTTCTCTTGAAACTATATTTTTATTCGGCCACATCTTATGTACTTTACTTGGAGCGTCTGTATGTTTCTTGTTTTTGTTTTTGTTTGAATAAATGCTTGTGTGGGAGAGAGACACGCTCCGCTGGTTCGTATGAACACATGTGTTCTTAGCTTTTAATTTTCATGGCGAAGGATGAAACTGCTTCGTTAATTGTTATATGGTTGGAAACGGAAAATGCTACATGTAGTAATTGGTATGATGTCTTGAATAACTTGATACTTGGCAATTTTTGTGCTCTTGTTTAAGCTCTTGCATCATATACTTTGCACCTATTAGTGAAGAAATACATAGAGCTTGTTAAAATTTGGTTTGCATGAGTGGTTTCTCTAGAGTCTAGATATTTTCTAGTGAGGTGTTTGAACAACAGGGAAGACAATGTATAGTCCTATAATGCTTGTAATATGTCTTTTATGTGAGTTTTGCTGTACCGTTCATCCTTGTGTTTGTTTCAAATAACCTTGCTAGCCTAAACCCTGTATCGAGAGGGAATACTTCTCATGCATCCAAAATCCTTGAGCCAACCACTATGCCATTTGTGTCCACCATACCTACCTACTACATGGTATTTCTCCGCCATTCCAAAGTAAATTGCTTGAGTGCTACCTTTAAAATTCCATCATTCACCTTTGCAATATATAGCTCATGGGACAAATAGCTTAAAAACTATTGTGGTATTGAATATGTACTTATGCACTTTATCTCTTATTAAGTTGCTTGTTGTGCGATAACCACGTTTACGGGGACGCCATCAACTATTCTTTGTTGAATATCATGTGAGTTGCTATGCATGTCCGTCTTGTACGAAGTAAGAGAGATCTACCACCTTAATGGTTGGAGCATGCATATTGTTAGAGAAGAACATTGGGCCGCTAACTAAAGCCATGAATCATGGTGGAAGTTTCGAGTTTTGGACATATATCCTCAATCTCATATGAGAACACTAATTGTTGCCACATGCTTATGCATTAAAGAGGAGTCCATTATCTGTTGTCCATGTTGTCCCGGTATGGATGTCTAAGTTGAGAATAATCAAAAGCGAGAAATCCAAAATGCGAGCTTTCTCCTTAGACCTTTGTACGGGCGGCATGGAGGTACCCCTTTGTGACACTTGGTTAAAACATGTGTATTGCGATGATCCGGTAGTCCAAGCTAATTAGGACAAGGTGCGGGCACTATTAGTATACTATGCATGAGGCTTGCAACTTGTAAGATATAATTTACATGATACATGTGCTTTATTACTACCGTTGACAAAATTGTTTCATGTTTTCAAAATAAAAGCTCTAGCACAAATATAGCAATCGATGCTTTCCTCTTTGAAGGACCATTCTTTTACCTTTTATGTTGAGTCAGTTCACCTATCTCTCTCCACCTCAAGAAGCAAACACTTGTGTTAAGCTGTGCATTGATTCTTACATAATTGCTTATTGCACTTGTTATATTGCTTTGCATTGACAACTATCCATGAGATATACATGTTACAAGTTGAAAGCAAGCTTGCTGAAACATTATCTTCCATTGTGTTGCTTCAATGTCTTTACTTTGAATTTATTGCTTTATGAGTAACTCTTATGCAAGACTTATTGATGCTTGTCTTGAATGTACTATTCATGAAAAGTCTTTGCTATATGATTCAATTGTTTACTCATTGCATTAATATCGTTTTGAATCGCTGCATTCATCTCATATGCTTTACAATAGTATGATTAAGATTATGTTGGTAGCATGTCACCTCAGAAATTATCTTTTATCGTTTACCTACTCGAGGACGAGTAGGAACTAAGCTTGGGGATGCTGATACGTCTCTAACGTATCTATAATTTCTGATGTTCCATGCTTGTTTTATGACAATACCAACATGTTTTGTTCACACTTTATATCATTTTTATGCGTTTTTCGGAACTAACCTATTGACGAGATGCCGAAAAGCCAGTTGCTGTTTTCTGCTGTTTTTGGTTTCAGAAATCCTAGTAAAGAAATATTTTCGAAATCGGACGAAATCAAGACCGAAGGCCTTATAATTCCCGGAAGCTTCCGGAGCACCGGAGAAGAGTCAGAGGGGTGCCAGGGGGCCCCACACCACAGGGCGGCGTGGCCCAAGGGGGGGCGCGCCCCCCTATGGTGGCACCACCCCGTGGCCCCTCCGACTCTGATTCTCGGCCTATAAGATCGTCTCTGACCTAAAAACATCGAAAAAAAAGACGGAAACAGAGAAAACCATCCAGAGCCGCCGCCATCGTGAAAGTCCAATTCGGGGGACAGAATTCTCTGTTCCGGCACCCTGCCGGACGGGGAATTGCCCCCGGAGCCATCTCCACCGCCGTCTCCACCGCCATCTTCACCGCCATCGCTGCCTCCATGATGAGGAGGGAGTAATCCACCCCCGAGGCTGAGGGCTCCGCTGTAGCTATGTGGTTCATCTCTCTCTTTATGTGATCTAGTTGAATATCATCTATGTGCTACTCTAGTGATGTTATCAAAGTAGTTTTATTCCTCCTGCACGGTGTAATGGTGACAGTGTGTGCATCCGTGTTAGTACTTGGCGTAGGCTATGATTGTAATCTCTTGTAGATTATGAAGTTAACTATTGCTATGATAGTATCGATGTGATCTATGCCTCCTTCATGGTATGATGGTGACGAGTGTGCATGCTATGTTAGTTCTTGGTGTAATTGTGTTGATCTATCTTGCACTCTAAGGTTATTTAAACATGAATATCGAATACTGTGGAGCTTGTTAACTCCGGCATTGAGGGTTCGTGTAATCCTACACAGTTAGTGGTGTTCCACATCCAACAAGAGGGTGTAGAGTGGTTCTATTATGTGATCATTGTTGAGAGTGTCCACTAGTGAAAGCAGGATCCCTGGGCCTTGCTTCCAAGCATCGAATCTCTGTTTGTTTACTTGTTTTGTTACATGTTTGCTCGCTGCCATATTTTATTCAGATTGCTATTACCACTCATACTCATCCATATTACTTGCATCTCACTATCTCTTCGCCGAACTAGTGCACCTATACATCTGATAAGTGTATTAGGTGTGTTGGGGACACAAGAGACTTCTTGCTTTGTGGTTGCAGGGTTGCCTGAGAGGGATATCTTTGACCTCTTCCTCCACGAGTTCGATAAACCTTGGGTGATCCACTTAAGGGAAACTTGCTGTTGTTCTACAAACCTCTGCTCTTGGAGGCCCAACACTGTCTACAAGAATAGAAGCTCCCGTAGACATCACTTACCCTTACTATGTCCAGTCAGCATGAGACCCACCTACTGCGGGACCCACAACTTGCCGGTTCGTACAAGATGGGAGTCAAATCTCTCCGGTCGCCCGCACCCGTGCCCGCTTTCCTGCCGCCCCCATTCCTCCCCTTCGGCGCGCGACTATGTCGACCTTTATTTCAGCCTCCCGCCCCGCATGGCCTAGGTATGGTGCAGTGTCCATGACATCATGTCCTGACTGTCCACGCACCGCGTGATTGAAGCGATTGGTCACATCGACGAAGAAGAATGGGAACTATGTGTGAGAATTTGTGAAGTGCGAGAGCAAGCCCGGCCGAGCCGAGAAAGGTTAGATCTGAGTTATCCGTCGGCCTTTTTTGCTCTAATTTGTGCATATTCTATGATTTGTCTCCAATTTGGGATTTAGGGTTCATGTGTTCCTTTTCAAAATCTGAAAAATTGTAGCCATTTTGAGTGGATGGATGCGTATGTTGAGAGGCTTGAAGTGGAGGGTATCAGTAGGGGCGCAACCCGGGAGATCAATGAAGCACCGGCGGTGGAGAAATTGGGCTCTGCTGCCACGGGTGATGGGGAACTAATTGGGGAACTGAAGAAACTGAACAAGCATCTAAAATAGATGGTTGGTTTGAAGAAGCAGGCAAATGTGATCGCTTTAGCATTTTATTTTTGTGTAGTTTCTCTAGAATTTCTTTACATTCCGTTGATGAGTCGTTAGAAGTGATTTTTAATGTGGTTATGTTAATAATTTGGATCAGCTGGTTATGTTAGTCTATGTTTGAATGTACGCTCAATGAGATGCATAACTTGGGAGCTGGATTTTCGTAATGAATCAAATGTGGTAGCAAATTCGGCCAAAAATTTCTATGTTTTTTTTCAGTTTCGTCAGTTAACGAAGAACTGTAGCGTTCCGAAAAAAAGGTAATTGTTGCCCTTGGCCCATTTCGTCAGTTAACCATATGATCGGGTTGGGCCGTGGGCTGTGGAGGATTGTGATCACACAGGATACCTTGTTCCGCCATTGGATCGTAAGTAATGGGTTGTAAGTTGGGTAGTAGGCATGTGTGGTTTTCTATTCCCTCTAATTGATTTGGAAATTTCTGTAAACATTTTATCTATTGACCATTAAAGCTTCGGCCGAGCTAGGAAATTTGTGACGTTGTGCCACCCTCTAAAAAAATATGTCATCACATATAATAAAAAAATTACCAGAAAAAATAGAGGCTATTGCAGTTTTACAATATTGCTAACACCTAACACGTCATAATATTTAACAGAAAGTAATTTGACCATTTTTTCTGAACTTTTCTTTTAGTATAGATGAGTTGATCCTAAAGTTTTGACAAAATATCTGGGTGTCCAGGGCAAGGGGCACAATGGCTGGCTCCACCCATGGTTTTTTGGTGTTTAATATGAAACGAACTTGCATCTTTTATGGTTCAAAAATATGACAACTAATTTTTGGAGTGATAGTGTCCTATAACTACCAAAGAAACACCAATACATTTTATTTATTTTGTGATAGTTTTGTTATTATTTTCGTAGTGTATTGGTCAAACTAGAAACAACTCAGTTATACCTAAAAACATGCGACATGAGTAGCCCCGGCGATAAAATAAGCACCATTACATATATAAAATAAGGACCATTAAGATAAAATAAGAACCATTACGACATGAGTAGCCTCGACGACTACATGAGTAGAACCATTACATAGATATAAAGTTCATGACACGACACGAAATAAGCAACTACGATAGTAAAACATTACAAGGCACGAAATAAGGAAATACGATAGTAAAAAGGACAAGACGACACAAGCATCTTCTTCACCACCTCACTGCCTTCTTCATCTGCACTCCCTCCTGAGCACGGCCACCATATTCACTCATCTGGCGCGGTGTACTTGGGGTAGGGGAGGGTGTGCATGCGGTCGACGGTGGGGAAGATGAAGTTGAAATCGGTGAAAATGTTGTAGGTTGTGAAGACAATGAATTCATAACCGCACTGATGACGCGTGAAGCACACGTCCGTTGGGAACCCCAAGAGGAAGGTGTGATGCGTACAACAGCAAGTTTTCCCTTAGTAAAAAACCAAGGTTATCGAACCAGTAGGAGATGAAGGCCACGTGAAGGTTGTTGGTGAAGGAGTGTAGTGCGGCGCAACACCGGGGATTTTGGCGCCAACGTGGAACCTGCACAACACAATCAAAATACTTTGCCCCAACTTAACAGTGAGGTTATCAATCTCACCGGCTTGCTGTAAACAAAGGATTAAACGTATGGTGTGGAGAATGATGTTTGTTTGCAAAGAACAACGAGAGAACAATGATTGCAGTAGGTTGTATTTCAGATGTAAAAGAATGGACCGGGGTCCACAGTTCACTAGTGGTGTCTCTCCAATAATATAAATAGCATGTTGGGTGAACAAATTACGGTTGGGCAAGCTGACAAATAGAGAGGGCATAACAATGCACATACATATCATGATGACTACTATGAGATTTACTTAGGACATTACGACAAAGAACATAGACCGCTATCCAGCATGCATCTATGCCTAAAAAGTCCACCTTCGGGTTAGCATCCGCACCCCTTCCAGTATTAAGTTGCAAACAACAGACAATCGCATTAAGTACTGTGCGTAATGTAAACAATACAAATATCCTTAGACAAAGCATTGATGTTTTATCCCTAGTGGCAACAACACATCCACAACCTTAGAACTTTCTATCACTGTCCCAGATTCAATGGAGGCATGAACCCACTATCGAGCATAAATACTCCCTCTTGGAGTCACAAGTATCAACTTGGCCAGAGCCTCTACTAGCAACGGAGAGCATGCAAGATCATAAACAACACATATATGATAGATCAATAATCAACTTGACATAGTATTCCATATTCATCGGATCCCAACAAACACAACATGTAGCATTACAAATAGATGATCTTGATCATGATAGGCAGCTCACAAGATCTAAACATGATAGCACAAGAGGAGAAGACAACCATCTAGCTACTGCTATGGACCCATAGTCCAAGGATGAACTACTCACGCATCAGTCCGGAGGCGGGCATGGTGATGTAGAGCCCTCCCGGTGATGATTCCCCTCTCCGGCAGGGTGCCGGAGGCGATCTTCAGAACCCCCGAGGTAGGGTTGACGGCGGCGGCGTCTCTGGAACTTTTCTCATATCGTGGCTCTCGGTACTAGGGTTTTCGCGACGGAAGGAATAAATAGGCGAAGGGGCAGAGTCGGGGGGCGCCCGAGGGGCCCACCCCATAGGCCGGCGCGGCCAGGGGCCCCACCGCGCCGCCATGTGGGGTAGCCGCCTCGTGGCCCCTCTTCGTCTCCTCTTCGGTGTTCTGGAAGGCTCCGTGGAAAATAAGACCGTGGGCTTTTGTTTCGTCCAATTCCGAGAATATTTCTGTGTAGGATTTCCGAAACCAAAAACAGCGAGAAAACGAGAGCTGGCGCTTCGGCATCTTGTTAATAGGTTAGTACCGTAAAATGCATCAAAATGATGTAAAGTGTATATAAAACATGTGAGTATTGTAATAAAACTAGCATGGAACATAAGAAATTATAGATACGTTTGAGACGTATCAAGCATCCCCAAGCTTAGTTCCTACTCGCCCTCGAGTAGGTAAACGATAACAAGGATAATTTCTGAAGTGACATGCTACTATCATAATCTTGATCAATACTATTGTAAAGCATATGAGATGAATGAAGTGATTCGAAGCAATGGTCTATAGTTTGTTAACAAATAGGTAATGACTAAACAACTGAATCATATAGCAAAGACTTTTCATGAATAGTACTTTCAAGACAAGCATCAACAAGTCTTGCATAAGAGTTAACTCATAAAGCAATAGATTCTTAATAGAAGGTGTTGAAGCAACACAAAGGATGATTTAAGTTTCAGCAATTGCTTTCAACTTGTAACATGTATATCTCATGGATAGTTGTCAACATAAAGTAATATAACAAGTGCAATAAGTAAACATGTAAGAATCGGTGCACACAGATTGACACAAGTGTTTGCTTCTAAGATAGAAAGAAGTAGGTAAACTGACTCAACATAAAGTAAAAGAAAGGCCCTTCGCAGAGGAAGCAGGGGATTACTCATGTGCTAGAGCTTTTTATTTTGAAAACATGGAAACAATTTTGTCAACGATAGTAATAATTCATATGTGTTATGCATAAAACCTCCTATAAGTTGCAAGCCTCATGCATCGAATACCAATAGTGCCCGCACCTTGTCCTAATTAGATCGGACTTCCATGGATTATCATTGCATTACATATGTTTCAACCAAGTGTCACAAAGGGGTACCTCTATGCCACCTGTACAAAGGTCCAAGGAGATATATCGCATTTGATTTCTCAATTTTGATAGATCTCAACTTGAGGACATCCATACCGGGACAACATAGAAAACAGATAATGGACTCCTCTTTTATGCTTTAAGCATTCAACAACAGGTAATATTCTCATAAGAGATTTGAGGATTAATGTCCAAGCTGAAACTTCCACCATGATACATGGCTTTGGTTGGCGGCCCAATGTTCTTCTCTAACAATATGCATACTCAAACCATTTAATCATGAGAAATCTCCCTTACTTCAGACAAGATGAACATGCATAGCAACTCACATGATATTCAACAAAGGTGTAACAGGTTGATGGCGTCCCCAGAAACATGGTTACCGCTCAACAAGCAACTTATAAGAACTAAGATACATAAGCGACATATTCATTACCACAATAGTTTTTTAGGCTAATTTCCCATGAGTTATGTATTGCAAAGACAAGGAATGAAATTTTTAAAGGTAGCACGTAAGCAATTTACTTTGGAATGGCAGAGAAATACCACATAGTAGGTAGTTATGGTGGACACAAATGGCATAAGTTTTGGCTCAAGGTTTTGGATGCACGAGAAGCATTCCCTCTCGGTACAAGGCTTTGGCTAGCAAGGTTGTTTGAAGCAAACACAAGTATGAACCGGTACAGCAAAACTTACATAAGAACATATTGCAAGCATTATAAGACTCTACACTGTCTTCCTTGTTGCTCAAACACTTTTACCATAAAATATCTTGACTTTAGAGAGACCAATCATGCAAACCAAATTTCAACAAGCTCTACGATAGTTCTCCACTAATAGGTTTAAACTACATGATGCAAAAGCTTAAACATGATCTACTTGAGAGCTCAAAACAATTGCCAAGTATCAAATTATTCAAGACAATATACCAATTACCACATGAAGCATTTTCTGTTTCCAACCAAATAGCAATAAATGAAGCGACTTTCAACTTTCGCCATGAATATTAAAAACGAAGAACACAAGTGTTCAAATGAAAAAGCGAAGCGTGTCTTTCTCCAACACAAGGATTGCTAGGATCCGATTTCATTCAAACATAAACAAAAATTAAAATAAACAGACGCTCTAAGAGATGTGACGGAATAAAAATATAGTTTCACTAGAGGTGACCTGATAAGTTGTTGATGAAGAAGGGGTTGCCTTGGGCATCCCCAAGCTTAGATGCTTGAGTCTTCTTGAAATATGCAGGGATGAACCACGGGGGCATCCCCAAGCTTAGACTTTTACTCTTCTTGATCATATCATATCATCCTCCTCTCTTGATCCTTGAAAATTTCCTTCACACCAGACTCAAAACAATCTTATTAGAGGGTTAGTGCATAATCAAAAATTCACATGTTCAGCGAGGACACAATCATTCCCAACACTTCTGGACATTACCCAAGGCTACTGAAAGTTAATGGAGCAAAGAAATACACTCAACACAGTAAAAGAGGCAATGCAAAATAAAAGGCAGAATCTGTCAAAACAGAACAGTACGTAAAGACGAATTTTTTAGAGGCACTTAACAGGCTCAGATGAAAAAGCTCAAATTGAGCGAAAGTTGCGTACGTATCTGAGAATCACGCATGAATTTTTTCAGCATTTTACGAGTTTCCTACAGAGAGATCAACTCAAATTCGTGACAGCTAAAAATCTGTTTCTGTGCAGAAATCCAAATCTAGTATCAACTTTTCTATCAAAAACTTTACTTGGCACAAAAACGAAATAAACATGATAAGGAGAGGTTGCTACAATAGTAACAACTTTCAAGACACAACAAAACAGTAGCAAAATAAAAACATGGGTTATCTCCCAAGAAATGCTTTCTTTATAGCCGTTAAGATGGGCTCAGTAATTTTAATGATGCTCTCGCAAGAAATAAGAGTTGAAGCAAAAGAGAGCATCAAAAGCAAATAAGAAACACTTTTAAGTCTAACCCACTTCCTATGAAAAGGAATCTTGTAAATAAACAAGTCATGTAAGCATAATGCAATAAGCATAGGAAAACAAGACAAGCGCAACTTCAAGATTTTAAGCAAAAAGAGAGGTGTTTTAGTAACATGAAAATCCCTACAACCATATTGTCCTCTCTCATAAAGATTTTCAGTAGCATCATGAACAAACTCAACAATATAACTATCACATGAAACATTCTTATCATGTGCTACATGCACAAAATTATTACTCTCCACATAAGCATAGTCATTACTATTAATTGTAGTGGGAGCAAATTCAATAAGATAGCTATCATTATTATTCTCATCACCATAATCATCATATATAGGAGGCATATTGTAATCATAATTATTTTTCTCCTCAATAGTAGGTGAACTGAAAATATGATAGTCATCATTGTAATCATCATATATAGGAGGTAAAGTATCATCAAAGTAAATTTTCTCCTCCATGATTGGGGGACTAAAAATATCACAACCAGCTCCCCCAAGCTTAGACTTTTCCATAGCATTAAAAATAATAGTGTTCAAAGAATTTATGCTAAAAACATTGCTACAACTATTTTGCAAACAACGTTCCATGGGTTTTTTAATTCTTTCTTCAAACACATCATGTCCTAATTCAATATAAAGTTCATAAAGATCTCTAATTTTGTTGTTGTTTTCCATTAAGCCTAACTAGTGAAGTCACATAACTTAGTGTTCTCAGGAGTACTCATTTTAGCAATAAGCAAAACCGAATTAAATAATTAAAACAAGTAACTATTTTTTTTGTGTTTTTGATATAAAGAAAGCAAAAAAGACAGAAAATAAAATAAAGCAAGACAATAAACAAAGTAAAGAGATTGGATGTGAGAGACTCCCCTTGCAGCGTGTCTTGATCTCCCCGGCAACGGCGCCAGAAAATATGCTTGATGACGCGTGAAGCACACGTCCGTTGGGAACCCCAAGAGGAAGGTGTCATGCGTACAGTAGCAAGTTTTCCCTCAGTAAGAAACCAAGGTTATCGAACCAGTAGGAGATGAAGGCCACATGAAGGTTGTTGGTGAAGGAGTGTAGTGCGGCGCAACACCAGGGATTCCGGCGCCAACGTGGAACCTGCACAACACAATCAAAATACTTTGCCCCAACTTAATAGTGAGGTTGTTAATCTCACCGGCTTGATGTAAACAAAGGATTAAACGTATGGTGTGGAGAATGATGTTTGTTTGCAAAGAATAATAGAGAACAATGGTTGCAGTAGGTTGTATTTCAGATGTAAAAGAATGGACCGGGGTCCACAGTTCACTAGTGGTGTCTCTCCAATAAGATAAATAGCATGTTGGGTGAACAAATTACAGTTGGGCAATTGACAAATAGAGAGGGCATAACAATGCACATACATATCATGATGACTACTATGAGATTTAATTAGGGCCTTACGACAAAGAACATAGACCGCTATCCAGCATGCATCTATACCTAAAACAGCAGAAAACAGGAACTGACGCTTCAGCATCTTGTTAATAGGTTAGTACCGGAAAATGCATCAAAATGATGTAAAGTGTATATAAAACATGTGAGTATTGTCATAAAACTAGAATGGAACATAAGAAATTATAGATACGTTTGAGACGTATCACGCACCAGAAGACCCGACCGAGGAGGCGGAAGGCATTGAAGGGGTTGGTGAAGTGGGCGAACATGACGATGCTGATGTCACCACGGTCACGGACCTCCTCGATGTAGTACATCAACGGCCTCCCCTCCGGGAGGTGTGCATAGCCGGCGCACATGAAACGTCGCGTGAGTTTGGTCGGACCCCTCCACCATGAAATGGTCCAGAAGCGAAGAGTGTTCTCCACGAGGACGCCGTTGGGGGGTTTGGTGGGCGGCATCTCAAAGGTTGCGCCGACGAACTCCATAACATATCTGGCTGGGTGGCTTCTAGCCCTATTGTAGGATAACGTTGCATAGAAAACAAAAATTTTCCTACCGCGAACACGCAATCCAAGCCCAGATGCAATCTAGAAGACGATAGCAACGAGGGGGTATCGAGTCTCACCCTTGAAGAGATTCCAAAGCCTACAAGATGAGGCTCTTGTTGCTGCGGTAGACGTTCACTTGCCGCTTGCAAAAGCGCGTAGAAGATCTTGATCACGATCGGTTCCGGCGCCACGAACGGGCAGCACCTCCGTACTTGGTCACACGTTCGGTTGTTGATGAAGACGACGTCCACCTCCCGTTCCGGCGGGCAGCGGAAGTAGTAGCTCCTCTTGAATCCGACAGGCACGACGGCGTGGTGTCGGTGGCGGTGGAGAACTCCGGCGGGGCTTCGCTAAAGCACGCGGGAGCTAGGGAGGAGGGGGGGCGGCTAGGGTTTGGGAGGGGGTGGCCGGCCACTCAAGGGGGGCGGCCAGGTTGTGGTCTTGGGGTGGCCGGCCCCCTCCCCTTGGCCCCTCATTATATAGGTGGAACCCCAAGAGGTGGTGTCCAAGTCTTCGAATAAGACCCGAACCAAAAACCTTCCATAGGAGGGGGGAAACCTAGCCAAGCTAGGACTCCCACCAAGGTGGGAGTTCCACCTCCCATGTGGGGGTGGCCGGGCCCCTAAGGGGAGTCCACTTGGGACTCCTCCCCCACTAGGGTTGGCCGGCCATGGAGGTGGAGTCCCATGTGGACTCCACCTTCCTTGGTGGTTTCTTCCGGACTTTTCTAGAACCTTCTAGAACCTTCCATAGAACCTTCCGCGACATTTTAATTCACATAAAATGACATCCTATATATGAATCTTATTCTCCGGACCATTCCGGAACTCCTCGTGATGTCCGGGATCTCATCCGGGACTCCGAACAAATATTCGAACTCCATTCCATATTCAAATACTACCATTTCAACATCCAACTTTAAGTGTGTCACCCTACGGTTCGTGAACTATGCGGACATGGTTGAGTACTCACTCCGACCAATAACCAATAGCGGGATCCGGAGATCCATAATGGCTCCCACATATTCAACGATGACTTTAGTGATCGAATGAACCATTCACATACAATACCAATTCCCTTTGTCTCGCGATATTTTACTTGTCCGAGGTTTGATCTTCGGTATCACTCTATACCTTGTTCAACCTCGTCTCCTGACAAGTACTCTTTACTCGTACCGTGGTATGTGGTCTCTTATGAACTTATTCATATGCTTGCAAGACATTAGACGACATTCCACCGAGAGGGCCCAGAGTATATCTATCCGTCATCGGGATGGACAAATCCCACTCGTTGATCCATATGCCTCAACTCATACTTTCCGGATACTTAATCCCACCTTTATAACCACCCATTTACGCAGATGGCGTTTGGTGTAATCAAAGTACCTTTCCGGTATAAGTGATTTACATGATCTCATGGTCATAAGGACTAGGTAAATATGTATCGAAAGCTTATAGCAAATAACTTAATGACGAGATCTTATGCTACGCTTAATATGGGTGTATCCATTACATCATTCATACAATGATATAACCTTGTTATTAATAACATCCAATGTTCATGATTATGAAACTAATCATCCATTAATCAACAAGCTAGTTAAGAGGCATACTAGGGACTCTTTGTTGTTTACATATCACACATGTATCAATGTTTCGGTTAATACAATTATAGCATGGTATATAAACATTTATCATAAACATAAAGATATATAATAACCACTTTTATTATTGCCTCTTGGGCATATCTCCAACGAGTCTCCCACTTGCACTAGAGTCAATAATCTAGATTACATTGTAAGGAACCTAACACCCATGGCATTCGGTGTTGGTCATGCTTTGCCCTAGGGAGAGCTTTAGTCAACGGATCTGCTACATTCAGATCGGTGTGTACTTTGCAAATCTTTACTTCTCCATCTTCGATGTACTCGCGAATCGAGTGGTAACGCAGCTTGATATGCTTCAGCCTCTTGTGTGACCTTGGCTCTTGTGCATTGGCGATGGCACCCATGTTATCACAGTAAATGATTAATGGGTCCAATGCACTAGGAACCACACCGAGCTCTACAATGAACCTCTTCATCCATACCGCTTCTGATGAAGCCTCGAAGCCGCTATGTACTCGATTCCGTTGAAGACTTCGCCACCGTGCATCGCTTCGAGCTTGCCCGGCTTCATTGCAGCACCATTCAATATAAACACGTACCCAGATTGTGACTTAGAGTCATCAGGATCGGTGTTCCAACTTGCATCGGTGTAACTTGTTACAACGAGCTCTTGGTCACCTCCATAACAAAGAAACATATCCTTAGTTCTTTTCAAGTATTTCAGGATATTCTTGACCGCTGTCCGAGTGTTCCATTCCTGGATCACTTTGATATCCGCTAGTCAAACTAACGGCATGTGCTATATCCGGTCTTGTACATAGCATGGCATACATAATAGAGCCTCATCTGCCGAAGCATAGGGGATCCGACTCATCCTTTCTCTTTCTTCTGCCGTAGCCGGTCCTTGAGTCTTACTCAAGACCTTGCCCGGTAACATAGGTAAAAACCCTTTCTTACTTTCGTCCATTCTAAACTTCTTTAGAATCTTGTCCGAGTATGTACTCTGTGATAGCCCTATTAGGCGTCTTGATCTATCTCTATAAATCTTGATGCCTAATATATACGATGCTTCACCAAGGTCTTTCATTGAAAAACTGTTATTCAAATAACCTTTTACATCTGCTTAATAGTTCTATATCATTCCCAATTAATAATATGTCATCTACATATAATATCGGGAACGCTACGAGCTCCCACTCACTTTCTTGTAGATACAGGCCTCTCCATGGCACTGTATAAACCCGAAGTCTTTGATCACCTTATCAAAGCGTCGGTTCCAACTTCTTGATGCTTGCTTCAGTCCATAGATTGAACGCTGAAGTTTGCATACTTTGTCAGCATTTTTAGGATCGACAAAACCTTTGGGTTGTACCATATACAACTCTTCCTCAATGTCTCCATTAAGGAACGCCGTTTTGACATCCATCTGTCAAATCTCATAATCGAAAAATGCAGCTATTGCTAACAAAATCCTCACAGATTTTAGCTTCGCTACCGGTGAGAAAGTCTCATCGTAGTCAACACCTTGAATTTGTCGGAAACCCTTTGCGACAAGTCGAGCTTTATAGACAGTAATATTACCATCAGCATCTGTTTTTCTTTTGAAGATCCATTTATTCTCGACAGCCTTGCGGCTATCGAGTAAGTCTACCAAAGTCCATACTTGGTTATCATACATGGATCCCATTTCGGATTTCATGGCTTCTTGCCATTTGTTGGAATCTGGGCTCATCATCGCTTCTTCATACGTCGCAGGGTCCTCATCATTGTTATCCACAATCATGACATTTAGACAAGGATCATACCAATCGGGAGTGGCACGTTCCCTTGTCGATCTGCGAGGTTCGGTAGTTTCCTCGTTCGAAGTTTCATGATCATTATCATTAGCTTCCTCTCGTTGCCGGTGTAGGCGGTACGAGTACAACTTCCGTATCTGCGCTACTCGATCAACGAGTATAGATTCATCAATCTCATCGAGTTCTACTTTTCTTCCAAGTCACTTCTTTAGTGAGAAATTCTTTCTCAAGAAAGGTTCCGTTCTTAGCAACAAAGATTTTGCCTTCGGATCTGTGATAGAAAGTGTACCCTATAGTTTCCTTAGGGTATCCTATGAAGACGCATTTCTCCGCTTTGGGTTCTAGCTTGTCCGGTTGTAACTTTTTTACATAGGCTTCGCAACCCCAAACTTTAAGGAACGACAGACTTAGGTTTCTTATTAAACCATAATTCATACGGTGTCGTTTCTACGGATTTTGATGGTGCTCTATTTAAAGTGAATGCGGCTGTCTCTAATGCATAACTCCAAAATGATAACGGCAAATCAGCAAGAGACATCATAGAACGAACCATATCTAAGAGAGTTCGATTACGACGTTCGGACACACCGTTTCGTTGTGGTGTTCCCGGCGGTGTCAATTGTGAAAGTATTCCGCATTTCTTTAAATGCATGCCAAACTCATAACTCAGATATTCACCTCCGCGATCAGATCGTAGAAATTTAATCTTCTTGTTACGTTGATTTTCTACTTCACTTTGGAATTCCTTAAACTTCTCAAAAGTTTTGGATTTATGTTTCATGAAATAGATATACCCATATCTACTCAGATCATCTGTGAAGGTTAGAACATAACGATAACCACCGCGCGATGCTACACTCATTGGTCCGCACACATCGGTATGTATGATTTCCAATAAGTCTGTAGCTCGCTCCATCATTCCGAGAAAATGGAGTCTTAGTCATTTTTCCCATTAGACATGCTTCGCATCTATCAAGTGACTCAAAGTCAAGTGATTCAAGTAATCCATCGGTATGGAGTTTCTTCATGCGCTTCACTCCAATATGACCAAGACGACGGTGCCACATATAAGTAGAATTATCATTCAATTTAATTCGCTTAGCATCAATGTTATGTATATGCGTATCACTACTATCGAGATCTAACGAGAAATAAGCCATTCTTTTCGGGTGCTCGACCATAAAAGATATTATTCATAAAAATAGAACAACCATTATTCTCGGACTTGAATGAATAACCGTCTTGCATTAAACAAGATCCGGATATAATGTTCATGCTCAACGCGGGTACAAAATAACAATTATTTAGGCTTAAAACTAATCCCGAAGGTAGATGTAGAGGAAGTGTGCCGACGAGCGATCACATCGACTTTGGATCCATTTCCAACGCGCATCGTCACTTCATCTTTCGGTAGTCTTCGTTTATTCTTTAGTTCCTGTTTCGAGTTACAAATATGAGCAACCGAACCAGTATCAAATACCCGGGTACTAGAACGAGAACCGATTGAGATAAACATCTATAACATGTATATCGGATATACCTTCTTTCTTCTTCTTGACAAGGCCGCTCTTCGGATCCGCCAAATACTTGGAGCAATTACGCTTCCAGGTGTCCCTTCTCCTTGCAGTAATAGCACTCAGCATCAGGCTTAGGGCCGTTCTTAGGTTTCATAGGAGGCGTGGCAGCTTTCTTGCCACCCTTTTTGAATTTTCCCTTAGACTTGCCCTGTTTCTTGAAACTGGTGGTCTTGTTGACCATCAACACTTGGTGCTCTTTCTTGATCTCAATCTCAGCAGCTTTTAGCATGCCAAAGAGTTCAGGTAACTCCTTGTTCATGTTCTTCATATTGTAGTTCATCACAAAGTTCTTGTAACTTGGTGGCAGTGATTGAAGGACACGATTAATCCCCAGTCTGTTAGGAATCACTATTCCCAAGTCACTGAGTTTCTTCGCATGCCTGGTCATGGCGAGCATGTGCTCACTAATGGAGCTGCCTTCTTCCATCATACAGCTGAAGAAATGTTTCGATGCTTCATAGCATTCCACGGCCGCATGAGTCTCAAAAATAGCTTTCAGCTCATTCATCAACTCATGAGGATCGTGGTGCTCAAAACGTTTTTGAAGATCGGATTCCGGATCGCACAGGATGGCACACCGAACTTGAGAGTACCGAGTTTTCCGAGTCTCGTAAACAGCTTTTACTTCATCGGTTTCGGTTTCGCAGGAGGGTCACCTAGCGGTGCATCAAGCACATATTGCAGATTTCCGCCGAGAGGAAAATCCTCACATGACGGAACCGGTCGGTGAAGTTGCTACCGTTGCTCTTAAGCTTTTCTTTCTCTAGGAACTGGTTAAAATTGATTGGGGACGCCATCTCTACAACATATATTTGCAATAGTTTAGACTAAGTTTATGACAAATTGAGTTCAAATTTTAATTCAACATAATTAAAAATCTAGGTGAACTCCCACTCAAAACAATATCCCTCGCATTGTCTTAGTGATCACACGAACCAAATCCACCACACCATAGTCCGATCATCACGAGACAAGGTGTAATTTCAATGGCGAACACTCAAAGTGTTCATCATATCAATCATATGATTCATGCTCTACCTTTCGGTATCACGTGTTCCGAGACCATGTCCGTACATGCTAGGCTCGTCAAGGCCACCTTAGTATCCGCATGTGCAAAACTGGCTTGCACCCATTGTATGCACTTGTTGATTCTATCACACCCGATCATCACGAGATGCTTCGAAACGACAAGTCTTGGCAACGGTGCTACTAAGGATGAACTCTTTATTATCTTGAGATTTTAGTGAGGGATCATCTTATAATGCTACCGTCGCGATCTAAGCAAAATAAGATGCATAAAAGGATTAACATCACATGCAGTTCATATGTGATATGATATGGCCCTTTTGTCTTTGCGCCTTTGATCTTCATCTCCAAAGCACGGACATGATCTCCATCATCTTCGGGCATGATCTCCATCATCATCGGCGTAGCGTCAAGGTCAATGGCGCCGTCTTCATGATTGTCCTCCATGTAGCAACTATTACAACTACCTTGAAATACTACTCAACATGAAATTTAAAGACAACCATAAGGCTCTTGCCGGTTGCCACAATACAATAATGATCATCTCATACATATTCATCATCACATTATGGCCATATCACATCACCAAACCCTGCAAAAACAAGTTAGACGCTCTCTAATTTGGTTTGCATATTTTACGTGGTTTAGGGCTTTCGATATAGATCTAATCTACCTACGAACATGAACCACAACGTTGATACTAATGTTGTCAATAGAAAAGTGAATTGAATCTTTACTATAGTAGGAGAGACAGACACCCGCAAAGCCTCTTATGCAATACAAGTTGCATGTCGAACGAGGAACAAGTCTCATGAACGCGGTCATGTAAAGTTAGTCCGAGCCGCTTCATCCCACTATGCCATAAAGATGCAAAGTACTCAACTAAAGATAACAAGAGCATCAACGCCCACAAAACCATTGTGTTCTACTCGTGCAACCATCTATGCATAGACACGGCTCGATACCACTGTAGGATAACGTTGCATAGAAAACAAAAATTTTCCTACCGCGAACACGCAATCCAAGCCAAGCTGCAATCTAGAAGACGGTAGCAACGAGGGGGTATCGAGTCTCACCCTTGAAGAGATTCCAAAGCCTACAAGATGAGGCTCTTGTTGCTGCGGTAGACGTTCACTTGCCGCTTGCAAAAGCGCGTAGAAGATCTTGATCACGATCGGTTCCGGCGCCACGAACGGGCAGCACCTCCGTACTCGGTCACACGTTCGGTTGTTGATGAAGACGACGTCCACCTCCCGTTCCGGCGGGCAGCGGAAGTAGTAGCTCCTCTTGAATCCGACGAGCACGACGGCGTGGTGTCGGTGGCGGTGGAGAACTCCGGCGGAGCTTCGCTAAAGCACGCGGGAGCTATGGAGGAGAGGGGGCGGCTAGGGTTTGGGAGGGGGTGGCCGGCCACTCAAGGGGGCGGCCAGGTTGTGGTCTTGGGGTGGCCGGCCCCCTCCCTTGGCCCCTCATTATATAGGTGGAACCCCAAGAGGTGGTGTCCAAGTCTTCGAATAAGACCCGAACCAAAAACCTTCCATAGGAGGGGAAACCTAGCCAAGCTAGGACTCCCACCAAGGTGGGAGTTCCACCTCCCATGTGGGGGTGGCCGGCCCCCTAAGGGGGAGTCCACTTGGGACTCCTCCCCCACTAGGGTTGGCCGGCCATGGAGGTGGAGTCCCATGTGGACTCCACCTTCCTTGGTGGTTTCTTCCGGACTTTTCTAGAACCTTCTAGAACCTTCCATAGAACCTTCCACGACATTTTAATTCACATAAAATGACATCCTATATATGAATCTTATTCTCCGGACCATTCCGGAACTCCTCGTGATGTCCGGGATCTCATCCGGGACTCCGAACAAATATTCGAACTCCATTCCATATTCAAATACTACCATTTCAACATCCAACTTTAAGTGTGTCACCCTACGGTTCGTGAACTATGCGGACATGGTTGAGTACTCACTCCGACCAATAACCAATAGCGGGATCCGGAGATCCATAATGGCTCCCACATATTCAACGATGACTTTAGTGATCGAATGAACCATTCACATACAATACCAATTCCCTTTGTCTCGCGATATTTTACTTGTCCGAGGTTTGATCTTCGGTATCACTCTATACCTTGTTCAACCTCGTCTCCGACAAGTACTCTTTACTCGTACCGTGGTATGTGGTCTCTTATGAACTTATTCATATGCTTGCAAGACATTAGACGACATTCCACCGAGAGGGCCCGGAGTATATCTATCCGTCATCGGGATGGACAAATCCCACTGTTGATCCATATGCCTCAACTCATACTTTCCGGATACTTAATCCCACCTTTATAACCACCCATTTACGCAGTGGCGTTTGGTGTAATCAAAGTACCTTTCCGGTATAAGTGATTTACATGATCTCATGGTCATAAGGACTAGGTAAATGTGTATCGAAAGCTTATAGCAAATAACTTAATGACGAGATCTTATGCTACGCTTAATATGGGTGTATCCATTACATCATTCATACAATGATATAACCTTGTTATTAATAACATCCAATGTTCATGATTATGAAACTAATCATCCATTAATCAACAAGCTAGTTAAGAGGCATACTAGGGACTCTTTGTTGTTTACATATCACACATGTATCAATGTTTCGGTTAATACAATTATAGCATGGTATATAAACATTTATCATAAACATAAAGATATATAATAACCACTTTTATTATTGCCTCTTGGGCATATCTCCAACACCTATAGGGTTTGAGGAAGAAGAAGAGGAAGGCTACGGTTTAGCTTTGCTAGATCTGGACTTGGTGAGTGCTTTGGTGCTTCAGTTTCACCCGTTTAAATAGAGGGGTTGGGACGCGGCTTGATGATAACAGTGGCAACATGGCAATGTGGATGACTACGGTCTCCCACCTCCTCACCGTGTTGCTTCGTTTCAATGACAAAGCATCTACTTTTTTGAGCATCCACGTAGCATCTGCTTTAATAGTTGTGGTGCGACGTCGCTGAACGCGCCTGAATCGGGGCTAGCATATGCATGCATGACATCTCGTCGTGGCGCGCGCATAAATGGCATCCTGTGATACTTAAACTTTTGTTTAACTAGTTGAATGCCCGTGCGTTGCTACGGCTACTTGTTGCTACCGCTACTTGACATAAAATTTAAAAATAAGTCCGATAATATACATAGTACACTGTAATTAAATTATTACTCCAATCTATAATAAGTATTGGTGATTTGGTACTAATTTAGTACAAAATCTTCTGCAGTTATTTTATAGTATTATGTGCTAACAATATCCTTTTGTCTCATTCGACTTATTTTCATACTAGGGATGAAAAGATATTTTTTTTGATTCTTCTAGCTTGTAGTCACGGGAGTGGTAGGCTGCTCATCTTCACCAACATCAAAATATTATGTTTCAACAAACAATAAAAATAAGCTTGCATATATAAGAAGCGCGAATCACCGTCTCTCTCTCACTGTCTTTCTCTCCCCCTTTTTTTTTCTAATCTCCCCGCCGAATGCCATGTCGTCTTCTCTTCCCACTGCAACCACTCACACATCAAGACATGCTTGTTCTCCTCTTGCAGCACACGCTCTGCAGCAGCACTATATGCATAAATAATTCAATACCGGTCAGAGAGTAGAAACCCAAGAGGGAGTTGCTTCTCCTTCTCCTGTGTCCGTATGTATTGTACCATTGCCCACCAAGTTCTGATAAAGGATAGTAGAAGTCTCTTGTTTACATATTTATAATATGAAAAAACATACCATAGGGGATTCCCCTACGGTTTCAATGTAAAATCATACCAGGACCAACTGTAGAAAAGCCTAGCTGAGAGGAAAAATAATAGAAATAAGAAAGAAAAGAATAAACATACCAACTTCACCCTCACATCCAATAGGCTGAAAGCATGGAACAACTGCCGAGGAACCACACAACTAAATATCTATAGAAAAATTCAGATATGCATGCGAAGTGCTTCACGATAGACTGCATATTAATTAGATTTAAGTTTCACAATAACCAAAATAAAAGGAAACAAGAATTTCATATCTGAATTATCAGGATCTGTTCAACATCAAATGGGCTAATCCCCATGTGTAGCCTAGCAATAACATCTACTTGAAGCTCTCTCTCAAGACCTTTTAGCATATGCATAACCAACCAGTGGCAAAGCCAAGTTGAGACCTGCGTGGTCAATTGACCACAAGATTTGGATAAATCCTTTGTATACAAGTCAATCATAGAAAAAAATACTATAAAATTAGTAAAAACACATGTATTTGACACCCCTGATTTCAAATGACATCATAGACTTGCATTCCTGGTGCCGCCACTGTAACCAACCAAAGTATAATGCAATAAATAGCTGGAAATATCATGAAACTGATACAAAGAGAAAAGTTACATATAGCTCCTAAAAACAAAAGGCTTTCCATTATTTTTATGCTCATCTTGTGTGATGTAGAAACTCAAAGAAAAGTGGACATTCAAATCAAATTTTTGATGATCAGACTTTGATGTCCAATAAACAAAAAAAATGAGTGTCATAGCTTACAACTTTCATGTAGCCACCAAATTTCGAAAATTAGTATCTAGTGTGACACACAATGCTCAAAACAACTTCAAGAACTTGTGCACATGGCAACAAGTCAAAAATCTGTACTCAACCATTGCATAGGCCAAGGTACATGGAACACATGTTGTTAGTACATTAATCTATACCTATGCTACGCCAGACTAAACTCTATAAATACATTGGAAACCTAACACCTCAGAAAAGCTAATTGCACTAACATGTGCAGGTACTTTTTTTGACTGAGAATAAGCCAATGCTTTATTAATCATAAACAATGGGTTCAGTACAAACGAGATGTCAGATGCAATCAGGCAGTTAGCCTATCCATACAACGCTAGATTCATGAACCGCAGACTGCGCGAGAACATAAGCAACAACATTACATACTTGATAAACATGAGTAAAGCAGATATCTGCAAATGATGGAGCCTTCACCTTAATATATTGGACCACTGGAGCTATTGATGATCTATCAGGCTCCGATGCAAGCACCGTGGAGATAATAGTCTGAAGTCAGAGGAAATAATCAGTTTGTCAAACCCAATATCCAAAGCAAAGGTGAGAGCATGCCACAATGACATTGCTTCAGCTAGTAGGAGACGTGATCCGGTCAGAAGTCTGTCTGTTGGCCGCAAGACGGTTCCCTAAATGATCACGAACTACCGCACCTGCACCCATACAATATTACAAAGCAGATAAACATCTGCAGCTACATCGGTTAGAAGAAGTGTGCTATCTAGCCATTATAAGTATTTAAATTAAGACAATAAATTAGCATCTTCAAGGACTCCTACTCTGCTACTCATATAAAAACGGAGACTAAGATTTCTTTTGTAGATCAGGCCTCATTAGCTGCAATGTAGCGACCGAGACATACGTTTTTTAGATCAACATGGAGGGACTATATATACTTGACCAAGGAACAAGCAAATATGTGGATTGTGCAACATAAGATGATTGAATAGAAGATACTTACCAATTCCTGAGATATAGACAACAGGGGAAAAATATCATCCATCCATATTTTATCAATGTTGTAGCTTCGATAGTGTTGATTATATATCTCCTTGCTTCCTGTTGAAGGATTTGGTCAATTTTTCAACATGCAGTGGATGTAGAAATGAGATCACAATTCAGGGGTGCCTCATGTAATTGTCTAAAAGTAAACAACTCCTGGACTGCATAAGAAGCCAACTTTGTGATGATGGGGTACAAGAAATGTTATGCTTAAAAGAGACAAAGGATGTATTCATAATGGAATGCATCCCTTTTTGGCTATTTTCAGGCATGCCGGACAATGGACACAGTATAATGATACAAATGTGGGTATAACACTAATTGATTTGTCGAGGAGTCATGTTCAACAATTGTTCATTGTATTAAAACACCTCCACCATTATCCAATCCATGGGTATCTACAATTATAGAATATACATCACACGGAATTTAAAAGGAACTGCATGTTTGGGATGCAGAGCCGTCATATAGCCTTACATGATATAGTTGAACATGGATTTATCTAGTAAATTAACATCTTGTACCATTTACGACTGCGTAACAGATGAAAAATAAACGTATAAGGTGTCGATCCTTTTTCTTTTGGAAACGTAGCTAATTGTCCAAGTCTCACAATCTAGAACTCGGTTGCTACAGTTATACACAAAATGCAGTGGTACGCTTGCTGTGACCCTGGCACCCATGAAAATCTTATATTCTTCTAGTTGTATATGCTTACCTCTTCTACAAAATTCAAATGCCGTGGTACACTTGACTAATGACAAAAAATACATACACCATGCTTCAATTCGTCTGCATCTAGTGATCAAATGTCACTGCAAAAAACAAATCAAAACACATGGTAAATGATTTGACTGCTGCAGATTTGCTAAACCCGATTTGGATTTACCTGAGAGAGAGAAGGGGGCGCCATGGCAGAAGGTGATGATGTGCCACCACGAGAGCTCGTCGATCTCCTGGAGCGGGCAGTGTGCGTCGGGTTTAGGGTCTCGGCGACTCCCTGGTGGTGCAGACATGCGTCGACGGTGGCGAGTCCCTGGTGGGAAGGTGGACGATAGCGGCGTGTCCCTGGCGCAGGGAGACGGGCTACGGCGGCGAGTCCCTGCCTGGTGTTGTACTCCGGGACTGGAAAGGCGGAGGTGATTCCTTGATGTTGTACTTCGGGACTGGAAAGGCGGCAGCCCAGTTTTTCCCGGCAGCTTGCCGCCGCCACTGCATGGGGTCGGTCAATTCATCGCCCAGCTTGGCCATTGTCGGCGGCGCGGAGGTTTTGGGTGGGAAAATGCTTATTATCCCTCGGAGGTTACGAGCGGTAGCAACCTCCGGGTCGAGCTACGGACGCGTGTCTGCCTAGGCCCACCATCCTCCTCCTATCCCCTACCTTCTTCCTCGCGAGAAAACAAATCCCCGCCTGCGCACGCGCCCACCGCGACAGTCTCCGCCGCCGGACCGAGCTCCGCCGCCGTCCACTCCCTTTGACCGTCGCCCTGCTCCGGATCTCGCCGCCTCCTCTTGTCCCCCACCACCTTCTCTTCTCCCCCTTTCGGGCGACTCTCCTCGCTCGCGGCCGCCACCATGCGGCCCTCCCTGGTCTTCCATGGGGTCGTCGGAGGTCGGCGCCACCGAGGGCCGCACGCTGAAGCCGGCCACGTGCCTTTCTTCTTCTTCTTACTGGCTCTACCTCGACCCCCACCATTGGATCCCGAGCCTACCAGACGCTCCGCCGCCGGCGACACGCCCCGGACGTCTGGGGCTTCCCACCGGCTCGTAGAGCTCCCACCGGCCGCCGCAACTTCTCAGCACCTCGTCGGCCATGGCCTGCATCTTCCAATCCTAGAGCTTCGTGGATTTTCATCATGTGACCGTGGTGTTGTAGGTGCCACAACTTCAGAGAAGTGTTGCTGCAAACCGCCCACATCGGTGCTACAAAGGTTATGGCGCAGGATCCTAATTCCCGCACACTAGGAGGCAGCGCCGACTAGATTTGATTTGCGGCGGCACAGTGCTGCAAAGGCTTCCTGCTACGTGTGGTTGGTTGTGGAGCTGCAAAAAGGGACTGCTATGCTGCGAGCGGTGCGCGGCGGCAGGGCTTCAAAGAAAGAGTGGCGATGCTGCGAATGGTGGTCGGTTGAGCTGCAAAAGAAGAGCTATCTTGCTGTAAATAGTTAGCGGTGATGCTTCAAATTATCAGCGGTGATGACAATAGTTAGTGGTGATGCTGCAAAAGGTCAGCGGCGATGCTGGAAATGATCACTCATGGTGCTGTCAGCTGGAGTTGAAATGCTGCCAGCAGTGCGCCGGCGAGGTGTAGTTCTCGATGCTACAGTAGTATAAATATTTTGCTACAAATGTTATGTGGTTCTGCTACTTCGGTATAATTCTTGTCCTACAATGTCTCCGACAGTGTCTCTGATGAGTAGTGGACGATGCTACTATAGTATAACTTTTTTGCTACAAATGTTCTGTTGTTTTGCTACTTTAGTATAAAATTGTTGCTTCAATGTCTCCAGCGAGGTCTCTAGCGAGACCGGTTTAGCGTCAATAGCATAATTTTTTTGCTATGAAGTCTCCGGCAAGTCTCCGGCAAGGTATCCGGTGAAGTATGGTGCTCTGACGAGTCTCCAGCGAGTCTTCTTTTATTTTCATTTGAACCGTTTTTTCTTCAATGAAGCAAAAGCGGAAGGTTATTTGCTGCGACGAAGCAAAGTCTAAACGAGTCACAACTCTCCTTCTATTTTAGTCGAACCGTTTTTTGCTTCAATGAAGCAAAAGCGGGAGGTTTTTTGCTGCGACGAAGCAAAATCAAGATTTTAGGTAAAAGTGGACACGTGTCACGCATGCAAGCAGGAGGCTGGAAAGTTTGGAGCCTCCGGAGGATTTCTAGCACTGTCCTTTTGGGTGATTGGGGAGGAACACATCTTGGAGGAGGAATGTGGGCGTCATTGGGGCGATTGATTGGGAGTAGCATACGGTAGGATTAGTTAAGAAAATATCAATTATCTCATTAATTGCATATCAAAACGCTGATTTTTAGGTTGTACCCTTGATATTTTTCTGAACTTACCTTTTCTTTTCTAGTGGAACCTGTGTGCTCCATCGGATGTAGATCGGGCGGTCAGGATCTTCTGAATGTTTGATGTCAAAGTGACACACCATCCCCAACTCCAATATAATAGTAAAGATACTGAAACGGACACCCAGGACGGCCCAATGGTCCGCGTGGTGTCCCAGGTCGAATCCTTCTGCGTTGAGAAAAAAACACTTAAGCCAATCAGAGTGCAGAACCAGCCTCTCACGGATCGCCCTCGGCACTGTTGTTTACAACCACACGATGGATCCAACCGCTGAGAGCAGAAGCGGGCGTGCGTGCCGGAGACCTTCTAGAAGGACTGATCCAATGGTTTAGATTTGGCTTTAGGGTTATATCGGACGGTCACAATTCAACGTTAGGGTTAGGGTTGGTGCTGCGGGGTTTCGACGAGGTTTCGGAGGGGTTTTGAGGCGGTCAACGGGGTTTCAATGGTTTGACCAACTTTCAAATGAGCATACCTAATTCAAAAAAATCAGAGAAATATAAATCTTGAGCCATTGTCTTCTTTTGTGACACAGAATAGAGGAAAAATAATAAACATGTACTATGATGATGTTTTTGAAAAAGCCTTAACATGAGTGGCCAACGACGTGCGAGGTTGAATGGATTTCAGTGTAAAGAAGCTAGGTTTGGGGTTTCAAAAATAAATAAAAATAAAAAATAAAAAAATTGCCCAATCCTCATTATGAAGTGAGTAAGAATGATCTTGAATTTTTTTAAGTCACTTAGACAAGGTCGAAAAAAAACTTGCTTAGAAATGGGATCCTTTCCCTAGCTTTGAAGCACATTTCTAACACACTTGAGTTTTAGATCGCAAAAGAGATTGGATTGATCAAGAAATTTGTACAATACCTTACAAAACATTGGGCTAACAAAAACTACAACAAAGGAAATTACAAATTTCAAAATTTGACTCAAATTTAAATTTTTCTCAAATTCAAATTTGGCACCAAAGTACAAATAGCATTATTACACCAAGTCTTGTTTTCATGAATCAAAGTACAAATAACATTCTTCTTCACACAAATTTTCAAGAATCAAAGTACATCACACACGTTCTGTTAACTTCTTCCTCCTACCACCCGATTTCTTTTTCCTTGTCTTGCGCCTCAATAGATCAGCCATGCACTTTGGTTCTCTTCGCTTCACTATCATCAGGTCTCCCCATAGCATGGCCGAGAGCTCGAATAGCTTCATTTTGCATCTCAACAGATTGCATATCTTCAGTTTCCACATCATCCAAAATTGCCTCTTTTGTTGCTAGAAAATTTCATTTTGAACAACATCCAAAACAGTTTCATTTTCCAGCACAGCTGACTTTTTTAGCAACAGAATATCATCATTAACATGATCTACTTCTTTTGCAACATCCACTGCCTCCATTTCAACATCCGCAAGAGCTTCAGTTTCCATTGCATCATTTATAACCGGCTCATTTTGCATTGTTTGATCAACACCAAACATGATCTGCACATTTTTTTTCTAAAGCCACCAAGTCTTGCCTTTTTGGTTGGCCAACAGTTTTCAACATCAAGGGGCTGAACTGGTTTTTTTCCTGAAAACATAACATGTAATTTTGCAACAAAACGAGTGAAGAAACAACAATAACAGTAACAACAAAAATATTGCATACTTTTTTGACTTTTCAGGAGTTTAACGACATTTGGAAGATCCAACTCGGTGCCCAAGTTCCTCGCAAATTAAGCTTGCATCTGTTTTTGTTACCTTTTGAGATATTTTGGGCTTATCATTTTTTTCCCTTCTTACTGCTCCCACCTTTCTCTAACCATGCCTTGTATCTACTTTTTTTTAGGCTGGCCAGCTTTTCTTTTGGTCAGTGGAGGACACATAGAAAATTCAAGTTCTACTTCAGGCCACTGAAACTGATCTGTAAGTGCTGGAATTGGAGTTACATATGCAGCTCTGAATTTTGCTACTGAATAATATTCATGCAAATATAGGTGCATATTTAAATTTGGTTTGGAGGCCAAGAAAAGTATGGCATGCTCACACTACATTCATGCATTTCAGTGTCAACAACATGACTCCTTCAAGTTTTGGTATCTCTAACTTCAGCACCCCACAAATTAAAGAAGATTTATCAACTGTCAAATATGCAAGATTTCTACTCATGTTGACAACCTGTTGTACCACTGCAGGAAGATTCAGGACATCACAAATTCTTCTTCTGAATTCCCACAAGCGCAAGATCATGATCCTGATTTGGTCAACCATTTCATATACATGCAAGTCCTTTAAACTCTTCACCTTGTTGTTAAAACTTTCTACCAAGTTGTTGTTGATATGATCATATTTGATGGCAGTATTAAATCCTGACCTGTACCATAAGAGAGAGTGATAGGTTTGTAGCCATGTACCAAAATCATTCTCACTACATGCTTCCATTATCTTACCAAGATCTTGCCCAAATTCTTCTCCTCTATTTTTTTGATCAAATTCATCCACATATGGCCCAAGCTCTCTCTTTGCTCAGCATGGGGAAACACAATCTTTACTGCATTTTCTAGCCCTTTGCATGCATCTATATGTATTGACAAAGGTGAGACTGGACCTAAGCATCTTTTCAACTGCATCATAAACCATGTCCATGCAGCCTCAGTCTCTGATTGAAACAATCCAATGGCAACAGAGAACATCCAATTATGTCCATCCAGAGCATTACACACTGCCAGCTAACCATTCCACTTTCTAGTTAAAAACGAAGAGTCTATGCTTAAATATGGACATAATTGGATGTCTAGCCATCCCATACGGTTTGAAAATTGGAAAGGAGAGTCCTGCTTTGAAGCCATCGATGCAAGGCTTTAAAACCATAAAAAACTTAGAGAAGAATAACTTGCCATCATCTGTAACCTCAGTATCTATCTTCACAATACTGCCATGTGACCTTTTCTCCACCCCCGCTTTGAAGTTGTACAACATCCTAAAAGTATTTTCCCAATCGCCATACAAATTTTTCATTGACCTTTGTTTTTCCTTCCACATAGTGCTATAATTCACCTTAATTGGGTAGTCCTTTTCTAAGTCTGCTTTTAGCTTCTTTGCAGTAGTGTTTGGTGTCTTGGCTAAATAGAAGTGATCTTTTCAGCAACCCAAATCTGTGATGTCATTGTTGATACTCTATGTGATGCAAGTGTGATCAAAAAGGATTTGATTAACTCTAATCGTACTTCCATATGGTTAGCGTTTAGCAGAAATGTACCATCTGCAAGGATTGGCGCCCCCATCAAAACCTCTGCATCTTGCATAGAACTTTCTTTTATCAGTACAGTGAGTCTTGACATCAAACTCCTTCTTGATTGCATAACTTTTGAAATACATCCTAAACTAACACATGCTTGGAAATTGTTTCCCTATTGCAATAACAGGTTTTTTTATCATAGACAGTAACCAGCTCATCATAATGTGCATCATCTACATCATCTGCAGCATTTTCCATCAACTCTCTATCTACATCATCAATCAAATTAGTTTCATCGGCCTTTTCCTTATCTCTGTCATCTACTGGAATGCCAAATATTTTGGCCATCTCTGTGTCAGCCATAGGTGCTATGACTAAATCAGTAGGTTCATCTAACTCAACTGAATTCCAATCAACACACACACTAGCCACTGCATCAACACCAGGCCCTGCATCAGCACTATTGTTGTCACGCACTTCAGTTCGCATGGGCACAATCTGCCTCTGTGAAGCCCAATCATCATCTGACATTTGGGAAGCCAAATTTGAAGCCACATATCCAACCTTGGAATCACCTTTCAGATCGATGAGCTCAGCATGAAAAGTAACCACTTTGTTTGTCTAGCCATCCCGTCGATCAATTTCATCAACTAAGTCTTCTCCATCCTCAATTTTCAAGTACTCTCCTTTCCAATTTTCAAACCGTAACAATGCAACTTCCTGCCCTGGACCCCAAAGAATACTTTCCCAATTTTCTCCACCAAATTATTCATGGCCAGTTCTTCCATTTGCTGCACTTGTTGTGGATCAATATCTACACACTCAACCTCCCAACCCACAAATGTACCTCTATTGATGCTATGTACACTACCATCACCTAGTTTCGCTTCAGATGGGAAGAACTTGGCATTGAATTGAAATTTTGTCCGCTCACAATCACCCCTATTTTGCGGCGAGCAGAGTAAGGTAGCAGAATTAGTTGATTACAGAAATTCAATCAGATCATATCAAATCAAAATAAGGTTGTTTTACCGGCTGGAATTGCTCTCTTGCCTCTCCAACTCTATGCCCCTGGTTCAGCCAACCCGCCCATAGCGCCTCGGCGATCTAGCTCAAAAATCAGAAGAGACCGACTCAGATCCAAAATCCAGGCGCAGGGAATGGACCTAAGGTTTCCAAATTACTCACCGCCGATGAGCTACCACCGAGAATGGAGGGCATCCACTGCCGAGCACATGATTTGACGGCGCCGCCACCGGAGAAGAAGAGGGCGGACTTGGGTCGGGGATGGGCAGAATGGGCCGAAGTTTCTTGACGGGCAATGAGTGGGATCCACTAGAAACGGTTGTCTTAAACTAGGGTACCCCTTAATCTAACCCTAATCTAACCCCACCCTCATTAAAACACGCCGCAAGAGACCAATTTGGCCCGTGTCGCCTGAGAGCAATTTTTGCCGCTAGAAGCGTCGCACATCAGCTATTGTTGCGTTTCAAACAATTCCGAGGGAAGGCGTCGCATAGGAGCTACTTACCCCATTTGAAGACTATCAAACAGGGGGGGAAGATTCCCTCGCCGAATTCTTTCTACTGTGGCACAGGCTAGGTGGCATAGTTCTTGATCTGAGCGGGAGGCTGCGCTGGTTTGGCAGTTAGATAACCGCTATTCTTCCAAGTTGGCCTATGAAGCTTTCTTTGCTGGCTTGGTGAAGGCTGCCATTACTCATGAGGTCTAGCGTTCGCGGGCGCCCTACAGGCTACAACTGTAAGTTCTTCGCTTAGTTGGCCTCGAGAAACCGTTGTCGGATGGTGGATAGATTACATGCCCAGGTCTGCCTTGTCCAGTCCACTATGCGACTAGGAGTCGAAGTCTCTGCATCACCTTTTTTTGGATGCGTGGTGGCACTCTTAGATTTGGATTCAGATTCAGATTTGGTGGACTGGTGGTCTTCTCGCTCTTGCTTAAGGAGCATACACGGGACATGTGGATAGGGATCACTCTTCTGGTGCATTTGGAGGCACCGGAATGACATGGTCTTCAACGTCAACGGTGCGATGTCTTCGTCGGTGGCCATTAGAGAGAAGATCAAGGATGAGTGCGATAGGTGGTGCTTGGAGAAGTTGTTCCATGGCGCCGACTTTTCTTTTCCGGAGCCGAGAGAGTTACTGTGGCAGTTATGAGAGTAGACTCGGGAGGGGAGCTGCCACCACTTGTTGGCAACACGAATTTTGCCTTCTTTAAGACCTTTCTATATGATGATACACCTTTTCGATGTGTATTCTAGCAAAAAAAAGGACTATCACTAAAAAATTAGAATTTACCAGCAGGACTAATCTTCTCAGCAGCATACCACGAACTTTAAATTAGTCGTAGTACAGAAATTAACATTGGTGGTATCAACAGGTGGCAAGCGTAGGAGCTCTTGCGGGGCAAATCATGTATTCCGCCAGTTCATAAAAAGATGTCTTAATTTTATTAAAATTTAGATGTATTTAGACATATTTTAGTATCTAGATACATCTAAATTTATCCAAAGTTTAGACATTTATTTATGGACGGAGGGACTAGTATATGCAGGTGTATGATTCTGCATCCTTGGTCTTATTAAGGGATTGATCATGATCGTGTCTGACATGAGATCGATCGAAACTGGAGTAGCCGGTCTGATCTTTCCTTGCCTGGCAGTCTGGCCCTTTAAATATGGAATCCCCGAGGTGGTCGATAGCCCTCCATCAAATCGCAACCATCAAGATCGAGCGTTCCAATCTATAGGGAAACCTAGCTGACCGAGTGTGACCAAGCAGGACCCATGGCGGCGACGACAGCGGACGCAAGCAAGGTCGTGGGCGGCGGCGAGAAGGGCAACGTGGACGAGGAGAGCAAGATGATCACGCTGTTCAGCTCGGACGGCGAGCGCTTCGAGGTGACCCAGGAGGCGGCGGCCATGTCGCAGACCATCCACCACATGATGGAGGACGGCTGCGTGGACGACGAGGGCGTCCATCTCCCCAACGTGGGATCCGAGATCCTCGCCATGGTCATCGAGTACTGCAACAGGCACGTGGCCAGCCCCGACGAGAAGGAGGACATCAGGAGCTTCGACGCCGGCTTCGTGAAGGTGGAGCATCACACGCTGTTCGACATCATCCGCGCCGCCAACTACCTGGACGTCAAGGAGCTCATGGACCTTTGCTGCCAGACGGTGGCCGACTCGATCAAGAGCAAGTCGGTCGAGGAGATTCGCGAGCTGTTCGGCATCGTGAACGACTTCACGCCCGAGGAGGAGGCGGAGATCCGCAAGGAGAACCAGTGGGCGTTCGAGTAGACGTCCTGGGATTTTTTTTTTTTTTTTTTTTTTTTTGCGGTTGCTTGATTATTATTTAGACGGCTTTCATGTTTAATTAGTTTTTGGTTATGATCGTTTATACTTTGTCGTCTAGATCGCTGAAAGTATGTGTATGCAGTTATACTACTACTATAGTAGTACTATCTACGTCTGGGATATTTGAAGGAAAATTAATCATAGTACTTTTTACTTGTTGGATATCGATTTTTTTTTTGGAGCAAATCATGCATGCTCATACAGTTAACAAGTATATATAGGGTAAACAATCAGCGACAAATAAGTATTTTTTTCCTTGCCAAAGAAAATATATTAATATCGTGAAGATACTAATTACGCCTAGCTTCTTTAAGAACGAAATATCCTGTTTGACATCACAAACCATGAGCAATGTCTTTCCTGTTTAATTAGTTTTTGGTTATGATCATTTATACTTTGTCGTCTAGATCGGTGAAAGTATGTGTATGCAGTTATACTACTACTATAGTACTATCTACATGTGGATATTTGAAGGAAAATTAATTACTTTTCACTTGTTGGATACTGATTTATTTGGAGCAAATCATGCGTGCTCAATTGCTGATACTACATCAGGGTGAACAATCAGCGACAAATATCCTTGGCAAAGGAAATAATATTAATATCGGGAAAATACCAATTACATCTAGCTTCTTTAAGAACGAAATATCCTGTTTGACATCACAAACAATGAGCAACAGTCGAAGTTGACCCACCTATTTTTGCCTCAGATAGGAGAACGGTTGTTTTATTGTCCTACGGCCTCTGTCGGTTGATGCACGCATCCACCTCTTGACCATGTATAAATCTGATCCTCGGGACGAAAAGGACTCACAGTAGCATGGTACTGCACAAACTGAATGGATCTCACGAACCCACACCGCTAACCTAACAGTTGCATGACTCCACGCAGTAAACAGGCATCCTGACTATATATCGAGATAAGAGAGCAAACAAGCAATATACAGCAAGGAAGTGCTATAAAGATATTTTAAACCCATAAAACGTATCATGTTGGGGCGGAAAACATGTAACGTGTGCCACATATGTGTGCAGAGCTGTAAATCCAAACAGTTGTCAAGATATTTTCCAGGGAGAAATCGACAGCGACCTTACAAACATGCAGGTGAATAATCCTGAATGGGGCTACAAACATGTGGCGTGAGCGATGTAATCTGTGCTTGAATTCGAAACCATCTTGAGTTCAATCCTCTGCAAGAACTCGACAGGAACTCATCGATCTGTAACCATATTTCCTTCTGGGGAGGGATTTACATGTATGCTGATAGTGTGAGCATGTACAAACTATCACCAAAACTTCAGACTTTGCCGACGTGATTAGTCTTCTCAGCAGCTACCTGTCAATCAAAAGTTCATGGACTAAACTTTGAGAGTCTGATAATACTACAAACTTAGGGCAATTCAAATTAATCACAGTACACATTTTTCTTAACTTGTACAAATAGTCTGCTTGGATGTGAGCAGGTTCAATTTGGCTACCTGTACATCATATAATGCTGCAAGCAGGGCAAAGACTATAACACTAGTGCGCTCAGCTACTGCTCTGCCGAAGCGAGGGGGTTATAACAAATTAACATGTCCCAGCTCTGGTGCCAAAACATATATGAGATGCTGAAAAAGATTATATGTTTCTTCAAGAATAATCATTCTCAGAAATAATACATGATAACTGACAAGCTAGAATAGTGAACTAGTATGTTCCAAGTAAGTTACCCAACATGTGTACTTAAACTGACCCCAGTTAGCAGTGAAGTTGATAACTGACAAGCTAAACATGCATATTATCATATAAATGATTATTCACAACAGAGGAGCTTGATGTGAATCTGCTGAAGTGCTGAACTAGTGCTAGTGTAAGTGTCATTCAATAGACTATACGAGCTACTTATCGGCATAACTTGGACTCAAGGAACAATTTCAGCAACAATTTCAAACACTAGAAACATGCACAGATGACAGATTAAAAGTCTATGGATCACATTTGCAAGGAATTGTATTTCAGCAAAGAAGTTCTCACCTAGTTTATATCGATCTTGAGCTCAAAGAGATCACTTGAAACTGTACTCTGGTTGCACTCAGAAACTATCCCCTCAAAATCAATAGGTGCATTTGAAACAAAAACAAGCAGCGGCTTCTTTTTGGGAACAGGCAGTGGCTCACTCCTGCCCTCCAGTATATCTAGAACAGTCCTCATGACAGGTCTCTCTTCCGAAAACGGATTCACGCAGCTCAAACCTAGAAGAAGCAGCCTCATCATTTGCTCTGTGTCATACTCTCCATCCAGGGTGCTGTCGACAGCATCCAGAAGCTTGCCTTTGGAGTGCAGATTCCAAACCCAGTCGACAACATTCAGCATGTTCATACTGCCGGGCGCCTCTCGCTCGATTGGCCGCCTTCTTGTGCAGATCTCCAGCAGCACAACCCCATAGCTGTAGACATCGCTCTTCTCGGTGGCTCTCCCCATCTGGAGGTACTCGGGGGCAAGGTAACCAACAGTCCCTGCCGCCAAGGTCGACCGAGGGCTATTGTTAGGATCCTTCAACCTGGCAAGCCCAAAATCCCCCAGCCTGGGATTGAACTGCGAATCCAGAAGTATGTTGCTGCACTTGATATCCCTGTGGATGACCTGCTGCTCATGCTCTTCATGTAGGTACGCAACCGCAGAGGCAATGCCGACGGCCACGTTGTAGCGCCGCGCCCAGCTGAGAGTGGGATAGCGGTGGACGCCTGAGTCTGAGACAGGGTGGAGAGCCATGTCCAGGCTGCCGTTTGCCATGAACTCGTACACCAGCAGCAGCTCGTCCTTCTCGGCGCACCAGCCTCGCAGCTGGACCAGGTTGGGGTGCTTCAGGTCGGCGATTATGGTGAGCTCGGCGGTGAACTCGCTGCGGCTCTCCCTGGACTGCTTGGAGCGCTTGACGGCGTACGTGACCCCGGAGCGCGGGCACACCGCCCTGTACACGGTGCCGAAACCGCCGCTGCCAACCACCAGAGAAGGGTCGAACCCCTTGGTCGCCGAGAAGAGGTCCTGGTACATGAACTCCCTCGGCTGGCCCGCCGCCTTCGCTCTGGCGCCGCCGTCGTGGAACCCTGCGGCGCGAGCCCTCCACTTCCTCAGAGACATTGCCGCGAACACCACGACTGCGCCGAGGAACAGAACGGGCAGAGGGATGCCGAGCCCCAGCGCGAGCCTTCTGCGGCGCCCGGCAGATGCGGGTCCAGCGGCACGGTCCGACGCGGCGGGGGCGCTGCGGACGGTGCTGTCGGACACGTTGTGGGAGGGTCTGGACGCGAGGTTGGCCGCGGGCAGCCCGCTGGTCTGGAAACTCCAGCTGTGGATGGCGAAACCGCCGCCGTCGACGCTGGTCCCGTTGTTGTCGGAGGAGGAGGAGACGTGGAAGCCGACGAACATGAACTCGGCGAAGCGCGCGGCGAGGCCGGTGGAGTTGGGCACGACGAGCGCGGGCGCGGGCGGGCGCAGGCTGGCGTGGCCGAGGAAGACCTCGAGGCGGGCGCGGCGCGCGTCGTAGAGGACCCAGGAGGCGACCTCGTTGCCGTTGCGCAGGTCCACGGCTCCCGTGGAGTTGGCGGCGACGCGGTCGCCCGCGGAGGACGCGTAGACGCGGTTCTTCGGCGCGTCGAAGGTTACCTCGAGTGGGGGCGGGAGGGAGCGGTTGGTGGGGGAGCCCTCGGCGGCGGCGGCGGCGAGAGGGTCGGGGAGGAGCAGGAAGGAGAGGCGGGAGGCGGGGCGCGCGGAGGCGGGGGAGGCGAAGAGGAAGGTGGTGGAGAAGGAGGCGTTGCGGGGGAACGGGAGGGGGAGCGGGAAGAGGGCGTGGGAGGAGGGCGGCGGGAGGGTTACCGAGGCGGAGCGGAGCGAGGCCCCGCCGAGGAGGGTGAGGTTCCGGAGGGAGAAGGAGGGGAAGGAGAAGGCGACGGCGGTGGCGGCGTCGGCGGCGGGCGGTGGCTGGACGGGGAGGAGGAAGAAGACGACGGCGAGGAGGTAGAGGGGAGGAGGCCTCGGTGGTCGAGCCATGGTGGTGGAGGCGGTGGTCGGTGTGATCAGGTGAGAGAAGGCACGCACTTGGGTTTATGACCCTGGTGAGAGCGAGAGAGACGGGAAGGAATGGAAAAAATGATGGGCAAATGATTGAAAAGGAGGGGTCCCCTCCCGATATCTCTCAATTTTGTATTTTCACCTCTTCCGTGATGAATTTCATTGCTAAAATTCGCTGTCTATTACTCATTGCTTAAACCCTTCCTGTAGGATCATGAGACTCATTGCTTGGACTAGTAGAATTTGCCAATTGATCATTACAACTACTGTTGTCCCCATGATGGAATGGAATGGAACCATTCCATTCTACTGGCACGGAACCGTTCCATCCCTGTGTTCGGTATGGACAAAAAAATTGTCACGGAACGGTTCCATCCCTGTGTTCGGTTTTGGAATGGGATGAGAATGGAATGGAATGGGTGAGATAGTCACCCAATTAATTAGTCTAAACTCGATTAATTATTTGCTAAACTTAATTAAGTAGTGCTAAACTTGATTTATTATTGCTAAACTTGGTTAATTATTGCTAAACTTAATTAATCAGCGTGTGACAGTCACCCGTTCCACCTCGTCCGGCCGAATCGGAGGAACCACTTCATTCCGAATCTAGAGGGAATACTCCATTTGGAGGAACCACTTCATTCCATTCCAGTTTGCAACCGAACGCAGGAACGAGCTCTGGGTGCGGAACGGTTCCATTCCGTTCCACTACATCCCCAAACCGAACACACTCATTGCGAAACATCGCACCACATCGCGTGAAATATAGACATGGTCAGTTTTAATATTAATAGGCTTAAACCCTTCCTGAATGGTATCCTCAAAAGCATATATTGTTTGGAGGGAATCGAAAGTTCTAAAGGATATAAGAGCAATTCTAGCAAATACCGAAAAAAGGCCTGAAACCAGACAACTCAAACCGTTTTCCTAGATTGAGTTGTTATGTAGCCCGAGCATATCCCCAAAACAGCTCGGTACCTGATAACAGCCCTGCTAGCCGCTATATACCCTGGTGAGAGGGTGTTTTAGGGTTTCATTCCCTGAGCCCTCCGCCACAATTTCTCACCCCTTCACCTCTCAACTCCACACCTCTGGTGAGCAATCCAAGGATCCATGGCCAACAGATCCGCCAGTGGGCACCTCGTGCGCAGCCCTCCCATTGAGGAAGAGGTGGTCCGTCGCTTGAAGCTGGTACGTGCCCGCAGAGCATTCTCTCGTTGGATTAAAACATCCCCGGCGTGGGTTGACTTCGACGGCATCGAAGCAACGCACGTGGAGACGCATGCCCACGGCGGCCCATGCGGAGACAGAGAACTTATATTTGAATGCACGGACGGGGTTTATGATCATGGATAATGCCTTGCTTGCACTTGAATGCATGCACTATATATTTGAATCCTATGACAGGGTTGACTGACATTTTTTTGGAGAGTACAAAGTATAAGATGGGGTTCTCTCACCGATCGGTTCAGTGGATCATGACATGTGTGACCATTGTGAGATATTCTGTTAGTTCAATGGAATTAGAGGAGGGGCCAGATCCGGACGCTGCTTTATTTTCCACTAGTGGAATGCCCGTGCTTCTCCACGGCTCCCTACCTTATGTCAGTCACAATATTACATGGATCTCTACTTTATGTAGTTTCACAAATATTATAAGTGTAAATGATGCGCAAAAACATTTAAGTACATAAAAATAACCACATAATATTTAAAATATCATACGATCATATCACATAATTTAGTGTAATAATTATAAAAGGCAACGAGACCGACATATTATTTCTTATATTATTTATTAAATCCATGCTCTCTTGATCGTGAATAACATATGCTCGCACAACATCATGTATGTTATTTTCAATGTCATTAGCAAGGTACTTGAGTATGTGTATCAAAAATCTCTTTGTCAACTCGTAGTCATCCTGCACAATCAATCTATCGAGTTAGCATGAAGTTTTATTTTCATAAAAATATAAGAATGTGAACATAAAAGTACTCCCGGTGCAAATTGGATGAACAAATCATTTATCGCATGAAAGCATAAAAGAAAATACTAAGTAACCAAACAATTTTTTGCAAATAAATGGAAAATATTATTATCTCTTGGTCATTAGGATGATAATACTTTTTTTGTAATGATAACCACAGAAAACCACATGTCAGTGCTTGTTGGTATTGGAGTACTGAGAAAAGTCGGACAATCCTGCTTTCTTCCTCACCCAAATTTCCCCAACTTTAATTTTAAAATAACAAACTTTTCCCAATTTCACATTCTCCCGACACCACCGCATGGGTTACTCATGCCGCATGTGGCCACACACGCCGCCAAGGTCACTCGCTGTTTGGCGCCCGTCCACGGCTAGCTCTCTCACGTCCATCCCATCCTCCGGCGCCGAGCCACTCACCGTCGGCCTCCACACCCCCCGGCGCACGGTTTCGGCTGCCGGCCTCCCTGCCATTCGGCGGACGGTTCAGGCTGCCGACCTCCCCGCCCTCCGGGGCTAAACCACTCCTCCATCAGCCGCACGGTTGTTACTCCGCCGTTGAAGAGTTGCCCGTGCTTTCCTTTGGTTCCCACGCGGGCCCACTATTACTATTTTTGGAAATATTCCTTTACCACAAATGGATAGTTTCGGTGACCTGACTATAAGCAAAAACAAGGTCGACCTCGATGTAGTTCCGTCCAGGATAGAATGGGAAATTAATATGGCATGAACCGGAATCATTCAATAGATCAGTTTGAACCGTAAAATTGGTTTATAATACACAAACTTTACCGTTCATTTTTCTCCGCTCTTTCCCATTCTCATGGCACAACAAAAAATTCATATGATAGAAATTTATTTCCGACATTGCCATATTTTTTATATGATACGAAATTAATTTCTGATATTACCCATAAAAAATGGTACAGAATTCCAACACGATTTACACATATGGAGATTAAACAAAAGTTTTATTCAGAACAAACCATCCATTGACATTTGGATCTGAAGCATTTGTTCTTGAGATTCCCTTCAACAAAGAAAATCTGTTTGAACAAGAACGATTGGCTCAATAAATATAATGGAGTATATGAACAAGAATTTTCTGCAACATGAAGTAGATAAATAAGATGCATGGACCAACGTGAGCCCTCTCCACGTCAGAAATTTACATCAGGCTACAATCATGTTCCACGGTCACAGAGTTATCATGAATATATCACAGATTCTGCATATATTAACAAACAAGCAAAACAGATTTTGGGGGATCCAAGATCCATGAATACATCGGTAATAAAAACAGGAAAATACAGAATCCAAAAGCAATTATAGAACAAATAAACAGATCGGAGACTTCAGGGGCGAGAAAAAAAAATATCGGATCTTCAATCTCAATAAATCAAACATCTCAGACTAATTACTTACATAAGCTAAGCAAGATCACCACATAATCTGAACGGTGAAGTATCCAAAGACATGACAGAAGTCAACAAAGCAGTAATAGGATCACCACTTCGTATGTCAAAAAACCTGAACGCGGTGCCGTTGGATGGAGGCGTGGCCCGCTGGTTGCCGGCCCGAGGCGCTGGGAAACAAAAGTTTTACAGCAGTCATGAAAGCAGCATCTAACACTCCCGTACGTGCTAGCAAGCAGCATCAATAGCAATTAGCAGCCGCGGCATACACAAGAAAGCACACGCGCTCATTCCGAGATAAAATAAGACGAAGCGGAAACGCACCTTTGCAATTGGCAGTGCAAACACGCGCGCTAGCGATCGGCGGCAGCAGCGAGTAAACACACAAGCCAAATCTATGTCTCCAGCTATTCTCATCTCTTTTCTCAATTTCTCTTGCGCACGGCAAATGAGGCGTACGCGGTAGACCACACGCCATGGTCGCTGCTTAACCCTCGATCTACTCCCTCCCTCCTCCATCCAAAGAGCCGAAAAATTCAGTCGCCCCGTTCATCCAAAGAGCTACCGGCGGCCGCGACATGCACGCACCATGGGAAAGCCGACTCGCACCGCTACACCTTCCAGATTTGCGCTCGGCAGTCCCACCCATCGCGTGCGGCGATGCCACGCCACCGTAGTCGGAAACGATGGGTTGCCATGATGATATGCGTGTGGTAAACCGAGTCAAACCGTGATAACTCCATCAAGGTAGTTGTTCCTATTAGCAAGATAAGATAAGATAAGATAAGATAAGATGGTTAGCTATTTTTGAGGAGTGCGGACCGGGTGGTTTGAGGGAGGAAATATGAATTGAGGACGTGGGGGGTATTATTGTCCATCCTGAAAATGTGACACCAGCCATTCACCAGTTTGCTCTTAATAGTAGTGGAATGCCCGTGCTTCTCCACGGCTCCCTACCTTATGTCAGTCACAATATTACATGGATCTCTACTTTATGTAGTTTCACAAATATTATAAGTGTAAATGATGCGCAAAAACATTTAAGTACATAAAAATAACCACATAATATTTAAAATATCATACGATCATATCACATAATTTAGTGTAATAATTATAAAAGGCAACGAGACCGACATATTATTTCTTATATTATTTATTAAATCCATGCTCTCTTGATCGTGAATAACATATGCTCGCACAACATCATGTATGTTATTTTCAATGTCATTAGCAAGGTACTTGAGTATGTGTATCAAAAATCTCTTTGTCAACTCGTAGCCATCCTGCACAATCAATCTATCGAGTTAGCATGAAGTTTTATTTTCATAAAAATATAAGAATGTGAACATAAAAGTACTCCCGGTGCAAATTGGATGAACAAATCATTTATCGCATGAAAGCATAAAAGAAAATACTAAGTAACCAAACAATTTTTTGCAAATAAATGGAAAATATTATTATCTCTTGGTCATTAGGATGATAATACTTTTTTTGTAATGATAACCACAGAAAACCACATGTCAGTGCTTGTTGGTATTGGAGTACCGAGAAAAGTCGGACAATCCTGCTTTCTTCCTCACCCAAATTTCCCCAACTTTAATTTTAAAATAACAAACTTTTCCCAATTTCACATTCTCCCGACACCACCGCATGGGTTACTCATGCCGCCTGTGGCCACACACGCCGCCAAGGTCACTCGCTGTTTGGCGCCCGTACACGGCTAGCTCTCTCACGTCCATCCCATCCTCCGGCGCCGAGCCACTCACCGTCGGCCTCCACACCCCCCGGCGCACGGTTTCGGCTGCCGGCCTCCCTGCCATTCGGCGGACGGTTCAGCTGCCGACCTCCCCGCCCTCCGGGGCTAAACCACTCCTCCATCAGCCGCACGGTTGTTACTCCGCCGTTGAAGAGTTGCCCGTGCTTTCCTTTGGTTCCCACGCGGGCCCACTATTACTATTTTTGGAAATATTCCTTTACCACAAATGGATAGTTTCGGTGACCGACTATAAGCAAAAACAAGGTCGACCTCGATGTAGTTCCGTCCAGGATAGAATGGGAAATTAATATGGCATGAACCAGAATCATTCAATAGATCAGTTTGAACCGTAAAATTGGTTTATAATACACAAACTTTACCGTTCATTTTTCTCCGCTCTTTCCCATTCTCATGGCACAACAAAAAAAATCATATGATAGAAATTTATTTCTGACATTGCCATATTTTTTATATGATACGGAATTAATTTCTGATATTACCCATAAAAAATGGTACAGAATTCCAACACGATTTACACATATGGAGATTAAACAAAAGTTTTATTCAGAACAAACCATCCATTGACATTTGGATCTGAAGCATTTGTTCTTGAGATTCCCTTCAACAAAGAAAATCTGTTTGAACAAGAACGATTGGCTCAATAAATATAATGGAGTATATGAACAAGAATTTTCTGCAACATGAAGTAGATAAATAAGATGCATGGACCAACGTGAGCCCTCTCCACGTCGAAATTTACATCAGGCTACAATCATGTTCCACGGTCACAGAGTTATCATGAATATATCACAGATTCTCGCATATATTAACAAACAAGCAAAACAGATTTTGGGGGATCCAAGATCCATGAATACATCGGTAATAAAAACAGGAAAATACAGAATCCAAAAGCAATTATAGAACAAATAAACAGATCGGAGACTTCAGGGGAGAGAAAAAAATATCGGATCTGCAATCTCAATAAATCTAACATCTCAGACTAATTACTTATATATGCTAAGCAAGATCACCACATGATCTGAACGGTGAAGTATCCAAAGACATGACACAAATCAACAAAGCAGTAACGCAGAACCAAAAAAAACCGGAACGCGGTGTCGTTGGATGGAGGCGTGGCCCGCTGGTTGCCGGCCTGAGGAGCTGGGAAACAAAAAGTTTTACAGCAGTCAGGAAAGCAGCATCTAACACTCCTGTACGTGCTAGCAAGCAGCATCAATAGCAATTAGCAGCCGCGGCATACACAAGAAAGCACACGCGCTCATTCTGAGATAAAATAAGACGAAGCGGAAACGCACCTTTGCAATTGGCAGGCAAACACGCGCGCTAGCAGTCAGCGGCAGCAGCAGTAAACACACAAGCCAAATCTATGTCTCCAGCTATTCTCATCTCTTTTCTCAATTTCTCTTGCGCACGGCAAATGAGGCGTACGCGGTAGACCACACGCCATGGTCGCTGCTTAACCCTCGATCTACTCCCTCCCTCCTCCATCCAAAGAGCCTAAAAATTCAGTCGCCCCGTTCATCCAAAGAGCTACCGGCGGCCGCGACGTGCACGCACCATGGGAAAGCCGACTCGCACTGCTACACCTTCCAGATTTGCGCCTGGCAGTCCCACCCATCGGTGCGGCGATGCCACGCCACCATAGTCGGAAACGATGGGTTGCCATGATGATATGCGTGTGGTAAATTGAGTCAAACTGTGATAACTCCATCAAGGTAGTTGTTCCTATTAGCAAGATAAGATAAGATAAGATAAGATAAGATGGTTAGCTATTTTTGAGGAGTGCGGACCGGGTGGTTTGAGGGAGGAAATATGAATTGAGGACGTGGGGGGTATTATTGTCCATCCTGAAAATGTGACACCAGCCATTCACCAGTTTGCTCTTAATAGTAGAGATAGAGAAGAAAAACCTACCAACTACTATAAAAAGAAGAAGCTAGACCTCCCACCCACCCATCGTCGGCCTGACCACCATGGCCGCCGGTGACGGAGGGGCGAGTGGCCGGCACAGAGATCTGGAGAGGAGAGGTTCCACGCATGGTAAGTTGCCACAGGGGCAGTCTAGGAGGAGGTCGAAATCTTTGTCCATGCAACAGTCTTGGTGTCTTCCTTTCGGTAAGATTCTCTGCACGTCGTGGAATTAGTGGTTCTGTTCATTTCTGGATTTTTTTCAATAAAGGTTCATACCAAAGGAGATGATTGATTCTAACCTTTTAGTCACTTGGCGAGCATGGCAAGTACGCAATGAAGTGACTCATGATAACCCTATTTCTGTAATTGTGTGTTCTAAAAGATTTTTAGAAGGTATCAAACAACTTTTCCATGTAGCAACTCATCAACCAGTTGAAGCCACGATCAAAGGTAAGAAGCCGGTGTTCATCACTGGAAATCAGTTATCGAGTAAGAGAACTAAGATTCTTGATAAAACCTGGTGTAAGCCACATGATGGTTCGGTGAAATTAATGATAGATGGATCATTTCAGGAGGTGGATCAAACGGCTAGCATTGGTATGGTGTTAAGAGATTCTGGAGGTTTTTCAGTTTTGTCTTCGTGCGATCACCCGGCACCCGCGCGTATAGACTAGAGAGTGAGAAGCCTGGCTGAGTTCCAGTGTCTTGGATGGCCCGTCCCGGCCCGACGGGTAGAGTCCATGAAGCAGGATCGATGGTCACCACTTCCGACTCGGCCTACTACTCCTGCTCCCCTACGGCCATAAATAAAACGAAGCCAACATAACTTCGTGCCTACACAAGCACGTTTCCCACTTGGTTGTTTCCAGTAACTAAACCAAGCTGACATACATACTCCAGCTGCTCTTTAAGGTATGGGGTTGGCGACCATGTCCCGCAAGTACCATGTCGAGACCGTGCCCTTCACTAACCGCGCACACCTGGTGGCCCGCTCCCAACAAGCCGTTCGTCTCGACGCCGAGCTCTACTTCATCAATTTCAAGAACGAGCACGCCACCGTGATCCTGCCGAAAGACCATGTAAGAAGCGTCCGCGTCAATCGCATCCTCTCCAGGATCGTCGACGCCATCTTCTGCCCTCGCCTGACCAGCAGAACCCAGGAGCCTCTAGATTGGGCGGCTAGGCTCGACTGGGAAGCGGTCGTTCTCCGAGACAACGGCATCGGGGCAAGGTGCTGGGCCGATGCCGGAAAGATCCTAGTCCACACAGGAACGCTCGACCGTTTCACCGCCGACGAGGACATCGCGGTTATTCTTGCGCATGAGGTAACTGCTTACCTGAAATTTGCTTTGTGTTGATCATTGATACGTATTTCTAGTTGCACGCATTTTTAACTCGAGCTTGCATTATTTTGCGCATCCTGTGTGTAGGTGGGACATGTTATTGCAAGGCACTCATCTGACATAATAGAAAGGTTCGCGATTCGGAAGTGGTTTCCAACGTTCCTTTTGTTGCCACTCTACCGAAGGTTCGTTTTCTCACGGCTACTATCAGGGACGGAGCCAGGAATGAGATATAAGGGGGATAATCTTAGTATAAGGGGGGCAGAACTAGCTAAAATCACACAAATAAGAAACTGATATGCCTTGTGTTCAAAGGAAAATCATAAGCATGCCCCCCCCCCCCTCGTCCCACCTTGTCTCCATCCCTGCTACTAATTCCGCCCTAAACCTGCGCTCACTACAGGAATGGTGACAGATGCCGACGGCCAGAGTGTACGCCGACGGCTTTTTATCGGGGCCGTCGGCGTACGGCCTCGCCGGGGCAGCTCACGAACCCGACCGTCGGCGTACGAACACCGTCGGCGTAGAGGGAGGCTACGCCGAGGGCAGCCGTCGGCGTCACCTTGGCCCTCGGCGTAGCACCGGCATCGCCTCTGGCCCAGCCCGCGCCGTCGACGCCCGCTCACGGCGTCACTCAGACGCCGACGGCCACCCTCGGCATAGGGCATGGACACCCTATGCCGACGGCCACCCTCGGCATATAGTATTTTTTTATTTTTTTTTATTTTTTTCCCTCTCTCATATTACTTTATAATATGTTTCTATTATTTATTTACTAGTATGAATTATGTAGATGGCATATGTAGGTCCCATGCATGGGTGACGCTCTTCGCAGACGGGTCAACCGGAGCCACTAGGCCCAACATTTGCTATCGATGTACATATGGGTAGATCCGCGGGGTCCCCGCCCTACGGTTTCCCGAACCCTAACCCTAACTCTAACCCTAACTCTAACCCTAACTCTAACCCTAACCCTAACCCTAACTCTAGCCCTAACCCTAACCCTAGGGTTTCCACATACGACATTGCTAACTCTAACCCTAACCCTAACTCTAGCCCTAACCCTAACCCTAGGGTTTCCACATACATTGCTAACTCTAACCCTAACCTAACCCTAACTCTAACCCTAACCCTAGGGTTTCCACATACATTGCTAACCCTAACTATAACCCTAACTGCATCACTTGGTAAAACCCTAACCCTAGGGGTCCCGCCCTAGGGTTTCCCAAGAAATGCATCACCGGAGCGTCGAATTGTTGGAAAACTTGCTTCCGCCCCTAACATACATGTACAAGTGTGATGTAAGGTTTGGCTAACCTTGGATGTACCCGGCGTTGACGATTTCCGCATAATGGGCTACCAGTTGGTAAAATCCAGGATCTGTATGTGGAAACCCCCGTCATGGCTCGAACGGAGCCTATTTTATGGTAAAGTATGCCCAACCTATCGTTTCCATGTACATATGTCCTAAACAAAGAAAACTAAATAAAAAAGTCCACTGGTAAACCCTCGCACGGAGAAAGCTATAGGGGTAGATGTGTGGGGTCCCCGCCCTAGGGTTTTCCAAGTTACAGACCACCGGAGCGTGGGAATCGCCGGAAAACTTGTGTGTGTCCACATGGAATGCACAAAAGTGATTTGAGATGGTTCTATATCCAAGGCTACCCCCCGTGTGTGTCCGGCTTCTCGGACGGGGGTTCCTACACTTGGGCGATTCTCGCATGTATAGGGGGAACTCCTCGAGTTGAACCGGAGAGAAACTTGAGATCATATGTGATGATCCTTGTTTCCACATGTACCTATGACCTAACCAAGCTCAAATTGAGGCATATGCCCACCGGGGACCCCGATGGGATGCGGTCAAAGGGGTAGACCGCGCGGTCAACGTAACTAGGGTTTCGTCTGAAATCGAGCATCGGATGTAGGGAATGGCCCCAAAACTTGTGTGTGTCCACATGGAATGCACAAAAGTGATTTGAGATGGTTCTATATCCAAGGCTACCCCCTGTGTGTGTCCGGCTTCTCGGACGGGGGTTACTACACTTAGGCAGATTATGCATGTATAGGGGGAACTCCTCGGAGTTGAACCGGAGAGAAACTTGAGATCATATGTGATGATCCTTGTTTCCACATGTACCTATGACCTAACCAAGCTCAAATGGAGGCATATGCCCACCGGGGACCCCGATGGGATGCAATCAAAGGGGTAGACCGCGCGGTCAACGTAACTAGGGTTTCATCTGAAATCGAGCATCTGGATCTATGGAATGGCCCCAAAACTTGTGTGTGTCCACATGGAATGCACAAAAGTGATTTGAGATGGTTCTATATCCAAGGCTACCCCCCGGTGTGTCCGGCTTCTCGGACAGGGGGTTACTACACTTAGGCGCATTCCCGCATGTATGAGGGAACTCCTCGTGAGTTGAACCGGAGAGAAACTTGATATCATATGGGATGATCCTTGTTTCCACATGTACCTATGACCTAACCAAGCTCAAATGGAGGCATATGCCCACCGGGGACCCCCGATGGGATGCAGTCAAAGGGGTAGACCGCGCGGTCAACATAACTAGGGTTTCGTCGGAAATCGAGCATCGGATCTAGGGAATGGCCCCAAAACTTGTGTGTGTCCACATGGAATGCACAAAAGTGATTTGAGATGGTTTTATATCCAAGGCTACCCCTCAGTGTGTCCGGCTTCTGGACAGGGGGTTCCTACACTTGGGCAGTATTCCGCATGTATAGGGGGAACTCCCTCGTACGTGAACCGGAGAGAAACTTGATATCATATGGGATGATTTTTGTTTCCACATGTACCTATGACCTAACCAAGCTCAAATGGAGGCATATGCCCACCGGGGACCCCGATGGGATGCAGTCAAAGGGGTAGACCGCGCGGTCACCGTAACTAGGGTTTCGTCGTAAATCGAGCGTTGGATCTAGGGAATGGCCCCAAAACTTGTGTGTGTCCACATGGCATGCACAAAATTGATTTGAGATGGTTTTATATCCAAGGATACCCCCCGTGTGTGTCCGGCTTCTGGACAGGGGGTTCCTACACTTAGGCGTATTATGCATGTATAGGTGGAACTCCTCGAGTTGAACCGGAGAGAAACTTGATATCATATGGGATGATCCTTGTTTGCACATGTACCTATGACCTAACCAAGCTCAAATTGAGGCATATGCCCACCGGGGACCCCGATGGGATGCAATCAAAGGGGTAGACCGCGCGGTCAACGTAACTAGGGTTTCGTCTGAAATCGAGCATCGGATGTAGGGAATGGCCCCAAAACTTGTGTGTGTCCACATGGAATTCACAAAAGTGATTTGAGATGGTTCTATATCCAAGGCTACCCCCGTGTGTGTCCCGCTTCTGGACAGGGGGTTACTACACTTAGGCAGATTATGCATGTATAGGGGGGAACTCCCTCGGAGTTGAACCGGAGAGAAACTTGAGATCATATGTGATGATCCTTGTTTCCACATGTACCTATGACCTAACCAAGCTCAAATGGAGGCATATGCCCACCGGGGACCCCGATGGGATGCAGATCAAAGGGGTAGACCGCGCGGTCAACGTAACTAGGGTTTCATCTGAAATCGAGCATCGGATCTAGGGAATGGCCCCAAAACTTGTGTGTGTCCACATGGAATGCACAAAAGTGATTTGAGATGGTTCTATATCCAAGGCTACCCCCGTGTGTGTCCGGCTTCTGGACAGGGGGTTACTACACTTAGGCGGATTATGCATGTATAGGGGGAACTCCTCGGAGTTGAACCGGAGAGAAACTTGAGATCATATGTGATGATCCTTGTTTCCACATGTACCTATGACCTAACCAAGCTCAAATGGAGGCATATGCCCACCGGGGACCCCCGATGGGATGCAATCAAAGGGGTAGACCGCGCGGTCAACGTAACTAGGGTTTCGTCGAAATCGAGCATCGGATCTAGGGAATGGCCCCAAAACTTGTGTGTGTCCACATGGAATGCACAAAAGTGATTTGAGATGGTTTTATATCCAAGGCTACCCCTCAGTGTGTCCGGCTTCTGACAGGGGGTTCCTACACTTGGGCGATTCTCGCATGTATAGGGGAACTCCTCGTACGTGAACCGGAGAGAAACTTGATATCATATGGGATGATTTTTGTTTCCACATGTACCTATGACCTAACCAAGCTCAAATGGAGGCATATGCCCACCGGGGGACCCCCGATGGGATGCGATCAAAGGGGTAGACCGCGCGGTCAACGTAACTAGGGTTTCGTCGTAAATCGAGCGCTCGGATCTAGGGAATGGCCCCAAAACTTGTGTGTGTCCACATTGAATGCACAAAAGTGATTTGAGATGGTTTTATATCCAAGGCTACCCCCGGTGTGTCCCGGCTTCTGGACAGGGGGTTACTACACTTAGGCGCATTCCGCATGTATGGGGGGAACTCCCTCGGAGTTGAACCGGAGAGAAACTTGAGATCATATGTGATGATCCTTGTTTCCACATGTACCTATGACCTAACCAAGCTCAAATTGAGGCATATGCCCACCGGGGGACCCCCGATGGGATGCAGTCAAAGGGGTAGACCGCGCGGTCAACAGAACTAGGGTTTCGTCGGAAATCGAGCATCGGATCTAGGGAATGGCCCCAAAACTTGTGTGTGTCCACATGGAATGCACAAAAGTGATTTGATATGGTTCTATATCCAAGGCTACCCCTCAGTGTGTCCGGCTTCTGGACAGGGGGTTACTACACTTAGGCAGATTATGCATGTATAGGGGAACTCCCTGAGTTGAACCGGAGAGAAACTTGCGATCATATGTGATGATCCTTGTTTCCACATGTACCTATGACCTAACCAAGCTCAAATGGAGGCATATGCCCACCGGGGACCCCGATGGGATGCAATCAAAGGGGTAGACCGCGCGGTCAACTGTAACTAGGGTTTCATCTGAAATCGAGCATCGGATCTATGGAATGGCCCCAAAACTTGTGTGTGTCCACATGGAATGCACAAAAGTGATTTGAGATGGTTCTATATCCAAGGCTACCCCCGGTGTGTCCGGCTTCTGGACGAGGGGTTACTACACTTAGGCAGCATTCTCGCATGTATAGGGAACTCCTCGGAGTTGAACCGGAGAGAAACTTGATATCATATGGGATGATCCTTGTTTCCACATGTACCTATGACCTAACCAAGCTCAAATGGAGGCATATGCCCACCGGGGACCCCCGATGGGATGCAATCAAAGGGGTAGACCGCGCGGTCAACGTAACTAGGGTTTCGTCTGAAATCGAGCATCGGATCTAGGGAATGGCCCCAAAACTTGTGTGTGTCCACATGGAATGCACAAAAGTGATTTGAGATGGTTTTATATCCAAGGCTACCCCCAGGTGTGTCCGGCTTCTCGGACAGGGGGTTCCTACACTTGGGCGCATTCTCGCATGTATAGGGGGAACTCCCTCGTACGTGAACCGGAGAGAAACTTGATATCATATGGGATGATTTTTGTTTCCACATGTACCTATGACCTAACCAAGCTCAAATTGAGGCATATGCCCACCGGGGACCCCCGATGGGATGCGAGCCAAAGGGGTAGACCGCGCGGTCACCGTAACTAGGGTTTCGTCGTAAATCGAGCGTCGGATCTAGGGAATGGCCCCAAAACTTGTGTGTGTCCACATGGCATGCACAAAATTGATTTGAGATGGTTTTATATCCAAGGCTACTCCCTGTGTGTGTCCGGCTTCTGACAGGGGGTTCCTACACTTAGGCAGATTATGCATGTATAGGGGGAACTCCCTGAGTTGAACCGGAGAGAAACTTGATATCATATGGGATGATCCTTGTTTCCACGTGTACCTATGACCTAACCAAGCTCAAATGGAGGCATATGCCCACCGGGGACCCCGATGGGATGCGAGTCAAAGGGGTAGACCGCGCGGTCAACGTAACTAGGGTTTCGTCTGAAATCGAGCATCGGATCTAGGGAATGGCCCCAAAACTTGTGTGTGTCCACATGGAATGCACAAAAGTGATTTGAGATGGTTCTATATCCAAGGCTACCCCCGTGTGTGTCCGGCTTCTGGACAGGGGGTTACTACACTTAGGCAGCATTCCGCATGTATAGGGGGAACTCCCTCGGAGTTGAACCGGAGAGAAACTTGGGATCATATGTGATGATCCTTGTTTCCACATGTACCTATGACCTAACCAAGCTCAAATGGAGGCATATGCCCACCGGGGACCCCGATGGGATGCGATCAAAGGGGTAGACCGCGCGGTCAACAGTAACTAGGGTTTCATTGGAAATCGAGCATCGGATCAAGGGAATGGCCCCAAAACTTGTGTGTGTCCACATGGAATGCACAAAAGTGATTTGAGATGGTTTTATATCCAAGGCTACTCCCCTGTGTGTGTCCGGCTTCTGACAGGGGGTTCCTACACTTAGGCGGATTATGCATGTATAGGGGGAACTCCCTCGGAGTTGAACCGGAGAGAAACTTGATATCATATGGGATGATCCTTGTTTTATTTACTAGTATGCATTATGGAACTGCTTCGCGTCGGTGTCTACTCAGAAGAACCAAATAGCACATACAAGGAGAGTAATAGCACAAATTAATACAGGTAAATGCAATACGCAATATCATGCATGATGACATGGCAAGATGGTAGGTGCAAGCAAAATTAAGTGGGGTGCTCACAATTCACATGAAATGATAACACCCTCACATATAGTTTTAATTCAATTTGCAAGTTTTAATTTGGACAACTCATAGATGATGCCAAAGATGCATGACAATGTGATATTTGAATTCCTCTCACTTTTCTGATGCAAATAGATATAAAATTTGCTAAATTTGGAATTGTAGATAAAGAGTTATGAATTAAACAAGTTTGCATGTTGAATTCCCAAATTGAATTATTGTCAAATTTATTTGTTCAAAAGTTGAAACAAAGTTTATATTTGGGTAGATCATGTTTTTCGGAACAATTTGGATATAAACTTCGCCGAAATTGGATTTGTGAAAAAGCATTTGTAAAAGAAAAAGAAAAAATAGGAAATAAAAAAAAAAGGCTATGCCGACGGCTACCCTCGGCATACCCCTGGCCGTCGGCATAGCCCCTAGGGTTAGGACTTGAACGGGTCGAGCCGGACCCGTTCGAGCCGCCCCCAAACCTCACTGCCCTCCCCCAAACCCGCCCGTGCCGCCCTCCCCGCCGCCGCAGGCCCCTCCCCGCCGCCGCAGCCCCTCCCCGCCGCCACCCTCCTCCCCTCACCGCCCCCGCCGCCCTCCTCCCTCACCGCCCTCCTCCTCCCCTCACCGCCCGCCGCACGCCCTCCCCGCCGCCCGCCGCAGGCTCCGCCCCCGCCACCACCCTCCTCTCCCCGCCGTGCCGCCCCTCCTCCTCCCCTCACCGCCCGCCGCACGCCCCTCCCCGCCGCCCGCCGCAGCTCCGCCCCCGCCACCACCCTCCTCTCCCCGCCGTGCCGCCCCTCCTCCTCCCCTCACCGCCCTCTAGCCGGCCGCCCTCCTCTCCCCCGCCGTGCCGCCCTCCTCCTCTCCCCCGCCGTGCCGCCCTCCTCCTCTCCCCCGCTCGGCCCCTCTTCCCCGCATAGGTAAGCTAGGGTTAGCTCCCTGTCTTTTATTTTTCTATTTGCTTTAATTGTTGTAATAGAAATACAATACTGCTAATAGAAATAGAATAGTGAAAATAGTTGAAAGAAATAAAATAAAATTGATTTGAAATAGTAATAGAAATAGAATAGTGGAAATTTGGAAGAAAAAAATAGAAATGAAATCGAAATGTGTAGTAGAAATAGAAATGAATTTGTTTAATAATGGAAATAGAAATTCAAATGTGAATTTGTTCAAATGTGAATTTGTTCTAACAATGTAATTTTGTTTTGATTGAAACAAAAATAGGCCATGTGGTGACCGCCTCGTCATGAGCACCCCGACGTGACGATCCCAGATCTTGACGCACTTCTTGACGGTCGCCGACATCGACACTCCGTTGTTGAACGACTTCCTCTACAGCCGAGGGTGAGCTAAAACATCGCCCCCTTCTCCGCATTTTCTTATGTCACTAGATTCAATTTCCAAGTCAAGTTGCGTAACCTAGGTGTCACTTCCCGTCCGCGAGCGTTACGCGGATAAATATGCATTAGTGGTCCGCATATTTTGAACCGTAACGCTTGCGGCATTTACGGGACAGTCGGCGGATGCGTAGTTGTCTACGTTTTCCATGTTCTACTCCGGTCCGAGTCAGGATTTCGGCGGCGCCTCCCCGTTGTTCTCCGGATGCACATCCTCTCGGCTTTTTGCCGAGACGTGTATCGGGAGAGCAGCGGGGAGGTGCTGCCGAAATTCTGACTTGGACCGGGGTAGAGCATGGAGAACGTAGCCAACTACGGATCCGGCGGCTGCTAGGAGCCCACCTAGTAGAGATGTAGGTTGATGCATGCGTTTCGCCCGGTAAAATAAATAAAAATATGATGCATTTAATTTCCTATTTGATATAAATGCTATGTCCGTGGTTTGGCTCCCAATAAAGCGAGGATGGCTGATAATGGATGGATGTACAATGAGCGTGTTAGTGCGACCGAGAAAACAGATGAGTGGACAAGGAAGACCCATTTTCTAGTGAATGAGTTAGCGCGTGGTACAAAGGGGCTGGTTCGGGCACTTTGCCCCCGTGTTCGCCGCGTGAAGCGTCAACGTCGTGGGAAGGATGAAATGTATAGACACCTTCCGCAATATGGGTATATGCATGGGTACGTCACGGAAATCGACTTTGATGAGCGCGAACGTGACAGAGGTGAGGTGATGCGGCAACGGCTCAATGGCAATGCGTACGATGGAGTTAGAGACTTTCTAGATGATCTCGTCCATGCCGATGTCCCGGATTCGCCGCCAGAACCGGAGGCGCCGCCAGAACCGGAGGCGCCGCCGTAACCGGAGGAACCGCGAGCCAACCGCGAAGGCCTTCTATGATATGATTGCCGCGGCTAAGAGGCCTCCGTACGAGGGCGCCGCGATTTCTCGCCTCGATGCCATCTCCCAATGTCTAGCCGACAAGACCCGGTACAACACCACCCGTGAGGGCTTTGAAGCAAGTCTCGAAAACAACCGGTAACATGTTGCCCAAAGATCATTGTCCGCCTCAAAGCTCGCACGCGACGAGGAGAATTATGAAGGACCTCAACATGGATTATCAAAGGATAGACCGTTGTCCGAAAGGCTGCGTTCTATTTTGGAGACAAGATGCGGAGGACAAGTATTGTCCCATCCGTAAGCGGTCTAGGTATGAAGAGGTAACGGGAAAGGATGGTCGGTGAGGCAGTCAAGCACCGCAAAGTCGATTCTTCGATATCTCCCATTCATAAAAAGAATCCAGCGGCTTTACATGCACGAGGAGACAGCCAAACGGATGACGTGGCACAAGTATGGGAAGAGATTCGTGGACGAAAACAACAAGTTGAAGATGGGACATCCATCCGATGGTACGGCATGGAAGAACTTCGATACAAAACACCGCCTTAAGGCAGCCGAGGCTCGGAATGTCGAATTGCGATAGCAACAGGATGGCTTCAATCCATATGGTATGTCCACCGCCAATTACGCTTGCTGGCCCGTGTTTGTTATTCCGCTCAATCTCCCTCCCGGAGTCCTAATGACGAGGAAGACCATGTTTCGTCGGCCGATCATTCCAGTGCCCTCATTACCCGGGGAAGAATTTGAGTGTCTACATGCAGCCGATTGTGGAAGATTTGAACCACTCTTGGCACCACGGGACATTGACGTACGACCGAGCATCGAAGACAAACTTCGCATGAGAGTTTGGTTGCAGCATACCATGCATGACATGCCCGGGTACGCCCTAACATGTGGATGGTGTACAGCTGGTAAGTGGCCATGCCCGAGTGTGCAGCATCGGCTTGAGTTCCTTTGGCTATAGAAGGGTCGCAAGTATGTTGCGTTTGACACGAATCGACAGCTCCTCAAAAGGAGGCATCCGTTTAGAGAAGACAAAAAGAACTTCAAGAAGGGCAAAGTTGTGCATGAAAAAAAGATGTGCCGAAGTTTGATGGTACACTTGTTGAAGCCGAGCTACGTGCTCTCGTGCCGCAGCGACGCCTAACCGGCCATCAATTTGAGGGATATGGTGTAACGCACAACCGGACTCACGAGGCGGCTTTAACGAAGCTCGAGTATTACAAGGACCTCGAACTTCCGCATAACATCGATGTGATGCACACCGTAAAGAATGTCGCGGAGTCCGTTCTTTCACACATGCCTGAACATTCCCGGAAGTCAAAGGATAATGTCAAGGCTAGAGTCGATATTGAGATCCTCTCGTGATAGGGAAAATTACACATGAAGCGTCCTATTGGCCGTCAAAAGAATTGGTTCAAGCCGCATGCCAACTTCTGCCTTGATTCCATCCAAAAGAAGGAGGCATTCGCGTGGCTCAAATACGTCGTGATGTTCCCGGATGGTTATTGCTCGAATATGAGTAAGGGAGTTAATCTTTCGACGGGAAAAGTCACCGGGCTCAAGAGTCACGACTATCATATATGGATTCAGCGGCTCATGCCGGTGATGCTTCGAGGGTATATCCCCGAGAAAGTCCGGCGAGTGCTTGCGCAGCTTGAGCCATTTCTTCCGCACGCTCCGTGCTAAGCGTATATGTCCCGAGGTTATTGCAAAGCTACAACATACAAGTGCCGGAGTTGCTATGCAATTTGGAGATGATATTTCCGCCGAGCTTCTTACTCCGATGGCACATCTCATTGTGCACCTCGCCAACGAGGCACTCTTGGGTGGTCCGGTGCAGCTCGTTGGCGCTCCGTATTGAGAGAGAGTTTAAGTACATTCGAAAGATAACCGGAAACAAGGCCAAGATTGAAGCATGCATAGCTGAGGCAATATGCCTTCGGGAGATGGCAGATGCCGCGACAACGTACTATCCCGATGATGTTCCCACTCAAGCATAACCCGGTCACTCGTTACAATGTCGACGTGCCCGAGAATGACCCTCAAGCTAAAACTATTCCAATTCCCTATGGCAAGGCTGGTAAAGGAACAAAATATAAATTGGAGAACGAAGAGAAGGATTGTATAATGCTATATGTGCTTATGAACATGGAGGAAGTGATCCCATTCGTAAGGTAAAATGGTGAACAAATTACTTTGCAGACTAGTAACCTCGTCTCGGTCTAATGCTTATTTTCTCCTTTCAGCTAATTCACTGGATGAAATGTGGCCGTATGATGAATTGCCCGAAACCTCGGAGATGGACACTCTACCGAAAGACGGTGCTCCCGGAATTAATAAAAACTTTGTGACATGGTTCATGGAAAAAGTAATTTCTAACCTTTCCTCTTACATTGCAACACGTGACTTGTCCCTCTTATTACACGTAACTAATGCACACAACAAATTTGAAATGTTCTTGTAGGGCCGTGAGAGAAACGTTGATATGATAGATGAGTTGAAATGTGTTTCCCAAGGTTGTAGCCGTGAGGTGACCAAGTATGAGAAGTATGATGTGAATGGGTTTCGCTTCCACACGTAGACGCACCGTAAGGGCCGGCGAATCCCAAAACGATAAATACCGGGGTCTTCACCAAAGGAGCCAACAAGTTTGATTACTACTGAAGGTTACAAAGTGTATACGAGTTGACATTCAATCGTACGAACGTGCAACTCAATATCGTCGTGTTCAAGTGTCATTGGTTCGACCCAATAGGTGGACAGAGAAGTGATAAGTCCATTGGGTTAGTTGAAGTTAAGCCTTCAACCACCTATAGCGGAGCCGATGTCTTTATTGTGGCTCACCAAGCCAAGCAAGTTTATTATTTGCCCTACCCATGCCGAAAGCGGAACTCAAGGGTTGGGAAGTCGTCTTCCGTGTATCGCCACATGGTAACCTACCGATTCCCTCCGAGGATGATTACAACAACATTGACCCCGTGACATACGAGGGGATTTTCTATCAAGAGGAACAGGACTTCGGGGAATATATTTTAGAACCGTTTGTTCAAGAGGACCCGGGAACGATGCGTAAACTCGTGGTGAGTCGATGGTGGATCTAAAGGACATATCTATGCTCGAGAAGTTACTTGAGGCGAATGACAATTATGATGAGCCTCCACCCGTCGACCCTTCAACTTTGTACTCACAAGATAGTGATAGTGATAGTGGGCCGTAGAAAGAGAAAGAGAAAGAGATGGAGTATGAGAGTGAGCATGAGAGCGATGATGGCTGGTGAGGGTCTTTTATTCTTAGTATTTATTATGTCAACATGCTTCTTAATTGCATTGTGCCTTTTATTCTTAGTATCTTCATTTTATTATGTCAACATGCTTCTTAATTGCATTGTGCCTTTTATTCTTAGTATCTTCATTTTATTATGTCAACATGCTTCTTAATTGCATTGTGCCTTTTATTCTTAGTATCTTCATATAATATGTCTTTGTGCTTAACTGTTTTATTCTTCTCAATGCGGTGACTCGGACAATATGAGCAGCGGCAAGGCGACTCCGAGAGCTTGCTTAAGACGCCGGCGCAGGTGAAGAGGAATATTCCTAGACCCACTAGACGGAGTGATCGAGCCCCGGTGCAAAATCCGCGTTACGCCGATGGTACCGATGGAGGACGAGGTCGAGGAGGACGAGGTGGAGGTCGAGGACGAGGACGAGGAGGACGAGGTGGAGGACGAGGTGGCGGCGGGGTACACATGGACTTTGACGAGCCACCCTCCGCTTCGGCGACGTGGCTCTCGAGTTGTACCTAGAGGGTCCGTCTAGTGGGGAGGTGGAGATGGAGACGGAGTCTACACACGAGTCGGACTCTAGGGCTGAGTTGGAGGTGATGGAGGATGGGGGTGCGCCGAAGCCCTTGAAGCTTCGTGGAGAAGCTAGAGTCCCCGATGCGAGGAAGGAGCCGAAGACCCATGATGACAAGGCCCTTATCATTCCTTCGAGCGATGAGTAAGTGTACTACTTCAGAAATTTCGAACATGTATTTTCATCTTGGGCATAATAAACAATTTGGCATGTGTACTAATGTGTGATTTATTTGCAAGAATCGGACATGGGATGCCAAGCCCCCCGCATGCCTAACAGCCTTGCTTGGGGCTCGATTAAGAAGTTCGGCCCGGCAGATACACTCCCCTTAGCACGGTCCCCGGTGGCCCGACGAAGCTAGCCACTACTTGGGCGGACTATGAGGATGCCCTCGCCGTAGGCTTCGCGACGACCGCTGAGGCCGTGACCACCAAGTTCTGGGTAAGGCATATATTTCTCGAGCACCGTTCATAGTTGATGACCCTAATGTGCTAACTCATGACTTTCACAACTGATTTATGCATGATTGAAGTGCTTCTATCGTGTGGACCCGGAGCATGACACGCAGGCGCGTCTCACTTTGCGTGGCGCTTGCGAGAGGTTGACACCGCAGCAGCAGGTACAACCAAAAGTTCACCGCCGCTAGTGCCTTCCGGGCTAACAAGGGTAAGAGGGTCAAGAAGGAGTACTATGTTGGTAACGAGCCTACGGACGAATGGGCAATGACCATTGAGGAGTACATGTCGGTGAGTAAAATGTCAATGAGATTCTACATTGCTGCTAAGTTTTCATTGAATTATCTTGAGCTCGGCATTGCGTTTTCAGGTTTGTCCGGAGTGGGCCGAGCAGCATAGGGAGGCATGGGAGGAGCTGATTAGGGCGAGGTGGCTCGTGCAGGACGAGGAGTTTGCAGCCGTGTCGAGGCGTAACATGGAGAACCGAGGCACCGGTGGCACACACTGCGCGGGAAACCGCGACTACACCCGCTTCAAGGGGAAAAAGGTATGTATATACATGGAACGACCTTCATTCATTTCCCGCCATGTCTCATTTGTGGTACGCTTAACTTTTCTTTTCGCGATGCAGGTGGCCGAGGCACCACCTGGGGTGGTGCTTCATGATGCCCAGATATATGACATGATGCGGACGAAGCGAAGCCCAATCCCGCATTGCCTCAGCCACGTACTACGGCAATGCCAAGGCCGCCAAGGAGGACTCACCGCGACATGGTCAAGTCTCGTCACCCCGAGGTGGATGACCCCTTGAGCATTCCGGTCGACGAGGAGTCGTTGGTCCTGTCGGGGCACGGGCGTCCGCATGGCCGTTTCCCTTGGATGAATAAGGCGGTCAAGCCTACCCACTCCACGAGCTACACGCGCCTCAAGCATACCCTCACCGCCGACGGCCCCCAGCCTCGTCCACGGCCTGCTCGTCCACCCGCCTACGATGTAAGTTTTCCTCATTTTCATCCTCTTTCCGGTTTTCCTTCCTACATGGCTAAGTGTTTACGAGATTCATTGTTTCTGAAATTGTAGCCCGAGTTCGAGGCGGCCTTCGAAGCCCGTAATGAAGCTTATCAGCAGGCCGCCCGCTGAATAGGCAGTAATACGGCCTACATGGCGTATATAGGAGTAAGTCTGAATCTTTCTTCTCGCGCAAGTAGATGACAAGTCTCGGCTTGATGCTTTATTTCTGCAAAGCCTAACTTGTAACCTATCTTGCAGAAATGATGATCTCTATGTCTATCGGTACACCGCCACCGGATCGAGTTACCGTGGCGGGGGACATGCCTATCATGCCATCGAGGGCAGCTTTCGCCGCGACTTACTACGGATCCACACCGGAGGTAAGTTCTTTGCCAAACCGGTAGTTACCACTTTCCTTTGCCTCGCAAGTTGCTAACATGTAGGGAACACGTAGGGAACGGGATGGTCCGGGAACCAGGCATCGCCGGGTGGGCGCGAGGTCACACCGGTTCATGAAGGTGGTCGGTCTCCCGGGCGTTCTGCCGGTGCCTCTCCGTCGACTACTCCTCGGGACTACTCCCGGTGCCTCTCCGTCGACTTCTCCCCGGGCGTGCTACCGGTCCTTCTCCAGGTGGTTCTTCCGCAGCTTCTACCGGAGCGAAACCCCGGGGTGCTCGTTTCGCCAACGATGTGGGCGGACACACCCCGCCCGGGTCCTTCCTCCGCTAGTCGAGCACCGGGCTTCTTGCTTGCCATCATTTGCTACCTACTACTATGTATTGGATGACATGGCACTCTCCTCTTGTATGCTACTACATGCACCATGTATGCTACTATGTGGATTTCATGCTATTTATGTGAATTATGGTGATTTTGGATGAATTTGGATGTATTTGTATGCTACTATGTGGATTTCATGCTATTTACGTGAATTATGACGAATTTGGATGAATTTGGTCGATTATATGATATTTATGTGAATTTGGTGGATTATATGAACTGGAACTGAACTGGATTGCACTGGAACCGGAACTGGAAAACGAAAAAAAATTAAACAGGTCTATATGCCGAGGGGGTTGCCGTCGGCATAGACCCCGCATAGACCATTTGGTCAGGTCTATGCCGAGGGGTTGCCCTCGGCGTAGGAGATGAGCCTCGGCAGGCGCGCCACGTGTCCCATGCATGCACGTGCATATGCCGAGGGGGTTGCCCTCGGCGTACACGCACAGGTGGCGCCGCCAGCTTGTGCCACGTCGCCTCGTTGGTCACCGGAAACCTGCTGTACGCCGAGGGGGTTGCCGTCGGCGTATGCCGATGCGCCGGCAACGGCGACGTCCCGCCGCCAGGAGACGCCGAGGGCAGCGACGCCGAGGGGCCCGGCGGGCCGTCGGCGTAGGTCGCGTACGCCGAGGGTCAACCATACGCCGACGGCGAGGCTGGCTACGCCGAGGGACCTAGACGCCGAGGGTCTACGCCGAGGGCTGCTGTCGGCGTAGCCTACGCCGAGGGCCAGGCGTGGCTACGCCGAGGGCAGCCGGCCGTCGGCGTATGCGGCGATTCCTGTAGTGGCTTCAATACTTACAAAATTCCGGATCCAATCTTCAATACGATTTTTGGTTGTGATGATATGTCTAGAGTACTAAATCTCGCACTGCGCCATAAGCATGTAGTTAATGGTGATTATGCTAATTGTGCAGGGCTGAGATAGAGGCAGACTACATTGGAATAATACTACTCGCGGCTTCTGGTTTCGATCCACACATAGCCCATCATTTTTTTGAGAAGCTCAAAAGGCTAGCAAGTAAATGCATGTTCAACAATATAGTCTATTTGCTCGCACTCTCTACTCATCCATCCCCGAAGAAAAGATCACAGCTTTTGTCGCGGCCTAAGGTCATGGAGAAAGCGATGGGATTATACACACAAGTAACTAGCACTGGCCAAGGTCCTAACAAGGCTTACTTACCCGATCTTAAGCTATAGGATTCCAAACTTATTGTTATTTTTGTACATGGGACAGATGAATGTGATGTAACTTGTAAGCATTAAATTAAAATGGAACATTTACTCATTCAATTATAAAAAAAAGTTCGTTTATTGGTGGCAAATTGTATGAAAGAAATTGATCAAAAGGTATGTAATGTGATATGCGTTGCACATATAAAATGTTTATATATGTAGTTAAATTATTATTTGGGCATTGCAATAACGGAAATCAGTAAGATGCACCGAGGTACACGCATATGCTCCTGGTTGAGTTTTTCTCATTACCGTGCTTCATAAAATTGTAAAATGGGTTGTGATCACAAACTATCTGTGGACTGGAGAACCTGGAAATTTGCCTCTGATAATATGTCCATTGATGCGCTCCACACACACACAAATAAAAAATCACACGCTGTGTTTTACACACATTGTTATTTTCTCCTTTTCTCAGTATAGAACAATCGATAATGTTTCGAGAAAGCGGTTGACAGGCAGAGTGAATGATGTGGTCATAAACGTACTATAGAAACGATGAACCCTGCATGATGGACCGTGCTATCTAGGGCACGTGCCTTAGAAAGCCATCCGCACGGCGCCGAAACCCACTAAGCTAGGAGCAGAAGTCCTGTTCCATGCATGTAGCCAATAAGTTCATCAAAGAAAGGAAAAAAAAAGACTGAATTCGATCCATCTCCTCCCTTTTCTTTAAACCAAGAGCTACTCCTCCCTTTTCTTTTTTGATTTCATTTCAATACGATTTCGTTTGTGTTCATGTTTTCAATTTAGAACCCCACGGAAGTGAATAGAAAAAAGCAAAATACCCCTGTGATACGCCTTCCTTTACCTATTTCTAGATAGATTGATGTTCAATGGAGGGAAACTTGCCATTCCTTCTTTCCTTTGAAATTGTACATGTTTTTTATTCTTAACTAATTGTATCCTTTTTGTTCCCATCGAGCTTTCTTGCCTAGTGACTAAGGATTTTCACACTTGTTGTGTCTAGGCTGCTAAGATTTGATCATAAAACACTAACAGAAGTGTCAAAAAATGGTTTATCTTTTAGATTGTAATTCTAAATCAAAGTCAGTTTTCATGGTTATTTTGTTGTGACCGAATTTTATAAATTAGATCAATGTTGGTATGTTTTGATGACTTTTCTCAAGTCATTAGTTGCAAAGTGAAGCAATTAAATGCAAGAATTAAAATAGCGCGCTATTTCTTCATTAATAGCACGCTATAGTATATTTGGAGGGTCCACGCTAAATTTTAGTAATTTTGCACGCTATGGCGCTATTTGTGAAATAACATGCTATATCGAGCTAAAACTTCATAGCGTTAGCTCGCTATTTTTCAAGCTAAGTTGCTTTCACTTTTTCATGGTGATAAACTGCAATCTGTTGGTTACTTTTCTAGATTAGAACATAATATCGCTAATGTTGATGACTCTTAATAAATAATTTATACTATATTGTTACCTTGTTGAATGCTGATGTAGCCTTCTCGAAAATTGAAGATCTATTTGTTGTATGTAATTATGTATGTATGATTAAGTAATTTTTGGACTAAATATCCAACCTTTTTAGCGAAATCCTTTATTTTTAGGCTATATTTGGTATTTTTCAAAACGTTATTTGAAAAATAGCACGCAATTAGCACGATATAGCGTCCATAGGTTTAAAAAAGGCTGACGCTATTTTATTTAGCACGCTATTTTAAATCTTAATTAAATGTGTCTTTTATGCCAATGTCGGACACAGGCAACGTGAAATGTGCGTTGCCGATTGCCGATGTGGCTTGTCGACGGCGGCACCCTTATTGGTTTGTTGTGTACTAATGTAAAACTTTGAATAAAAGCAAGTGTTAGTGTTGTCCAGTTCCAAATTGTTAAACGAGGTGCGCCTTTTACAGTAGCGAAGCTTGGGCACCCATCAATGAGGGTTCATGAATTTTTTTGTGTGCATGGCACCTACGATTCGAACACGAAGGGGATACATGATCCAAAGTCGGACAGCCTGCATCTAGAAAGACTGCAGTACTCCCTCCATTTCCTTTTAATCGACTATCATTTAATACAACGAGTAGTAATTAAAAATGTTTTTTTCGATACACGGCTAATTTATTTATAAAAAGTAAAGAGTATAGTAATATTTTAAGTTTACAGTCACGGATCAGACAAGGTTGATACATGAATCAACCAAAAAAAGGCTAGGCACATAAACAAGCTATCCATTGTCTATCATATTAATGTGATACCACCCAATAACCTGGAAATAGAAGTCATGTGCAACCATCAGCAGCCGGTTGCATCTAGTAACCATATCCTCCCGCTGATCCTTCGGGAGGAGAAAAGTTCATAGTTGGATAAAGTGCGTAGCCCGGCGAATAACCTGCAAAAAATTAGTTCCCTTCTATTTATTAAAAATAATATCATTTCGGCATCTCCAAATAGACCAACACAGAGCTGAAGCTCCAATACGAATTCTGGCTTTATGTTCCTTCCGCACCCCATTTAACCAGTTGCCAAAAATATTAGTAATATTAGACGGGGGAGGTATGTTGTATGCAAAATAGACCATGCGCCATACTATTTTAGCAAAAGGACATGCAAGAAACAAATGCTGAATGGTTTCACTAGTCACAAAAACAACACTTTTGACATCCATTCCACTTACGCTTAGCCAAATTGTCCTTAGTTAGAAGCACCTTATTGTTTAGAAACCACATAAAAAAACTTCAAGGGGATTTTCAGCTTCCATAGATATTTACGAAAAAACCGTAGTATGTCCATTCGTGTAATCCAAATAAATAGATTTAATCGAAAACAAACCAGAGTCAGTAAGTTTCCACACAAACTTATCTGGCTCAGTAGTTAAGTTTACATTAATTAACAGTTGACATAAATGTAACAATGCATTCCATTTATGATCATTTAAACCCCTCCGAAAGCAAATATTAAGCGGAGTTTGCGCTAATACCGTCGATACATTCTTATGTTGCACGATGTTATAAAGAGAGGGGTACTGCTGCTGCTCAGTAATTAAAAATGTACCTGCATAAGGTATTGTCCACGCATAGGAAGAGAAAGTTGTAGCAAGAACCTTTACAGTTTGAGACGACTGCTGTTTAATGGATTGGAGAGCGGATAAAGACAGCCTTTATTTTCCTCTATACTTCCGGAAAATGTAAGATACATGACACTTGACGAATGAGAAAGAATTACATAGCATCTGAGGAGTATCCAGTCACATTTAATTACTTCTGTCTGCCACAATTGCACTGCAGCTCAGGGTGAGTAACAACTACCAGGCCCAACATAACATACAGTAGCCCAACCTGAGCTCACACAAGTTGTAATAACAAGTGAAAAAAAAAGTGCTGGTCGTTCATTTGAGAAGAGATCTTGCAAAGTGTTCCCTAGCTGTGGCCAGAGCTTGAGATATCGTCTGCAGAGAACAAACAGACAATGCATGAGAAGTAACGTGGCAATAACTCACAGAGGATTGCGCGGGGATGGAGGTGCAGAAACTTACCTGCTCAGAGAAAGGGACTGAACCGTCGGCAGCATTGGTCGCAACCTTACCAGCGATGGTGTTTGCATCTGTCTCAAGAATTATGCTGCGCAAGTACAGAAACGATTGCATAGTTTCAGAATATTTGCAACAATTTGGAAGGCACATGCACTGGCTACAGAGATGGGCCTAAAGCTATCTCCGCCAACAAGTGAAATTTGAAGTGCTCATTCTAGCAAAAACTCCATGAGAGATCCAGAAAAACGAACACAAAGCCAAGTCAAAAGGAAATACTTCATCATAAATTAAGTGAGTCAGATTTGTCTAGATTCGCATGTCTCTAGATGCTTTAGTGTGTAGATACATGTGAATCTAGACAAATCCGAGTCACTTAATTTGGGACGGAGGGAATAATACTCTATGATAATGGTGCAGCATCATGTTCAAATAGCGCAAGAGTAAAATGCCCAACAACACTTTCATCTAAGCAGAAGACTCTGAAACAGCAGAAGATAGAAAGTTAGCATAGATCACAGGGAATCCTTACCCGCCATCAATAATCTCATCAATGCAGAGAAGTATCAAGTCCAAGTTCTCAAGTGCAGTCCTCTTCTCAACATCACCCCTGAAGCACAGAAAGTTGCACCCTGAACCAGCTGCCTTGCAAATATACCAGTTCATGCAGTAACACTAGAACAAGTATACTACCTAAGTAGAAGACCAACAGAATCAGCAAAACCCTGTAGTACATTTGATATGATGAGCTCATTCTCGTCATCTCCGGCAGTGACGAAAAAGTGAAGGTCGTGCACAAACTTGTAGACGATAATATAGCCATCAAGTAATGTTATCTCAGCTGCATAGTAATAACATAGGTGTCAAAGGTAAATCCAATTTAAGGTTAGACAACAAAATAGTTGATACTGTTGGACATAAGTACGTAATGAACATAAACCTGAAACTTCTCATTCATCCAATAATAAGCATTTCACGGTCATTGAAAACTCAGGCTTCCTCAATGCAACTAATACTATTTGCTAGCAACAGTAAACTAAAATGATTTGTTTATGAAATACTTCCAGTTAGGCTAATAGCCCTTGTTTGACTTACATGAGATCTAAGTACATAACATAAACCAGCGAAGTGTTGAATAATTGTCAACAAAATCAAACAGGCTGCTCCTACCAAATAGCTTAGAAACCATAAAAGGAATATTCACGGTTTAATTTACCATCAAGGAACCAAGCATCTTAGGGAGTATAACTTCATTATACATTAATAGTGGAGTTCAACTTAAATCCCGAGATAGATAAGTGTGTAATTGCATCTAAGATCTCAAATATGAAGCTTAATGGCACACTCAACTAATTTTGTGAATTACAATCTATGCCTAATGGTGTGAAGTTGCATAAGCAACTACATGCATTAATACCTGTGGTACGAAATGGTATGGCAGGAATTCAAATGCTACACACTGTGAATGAATTACCTTCAGAGCGTGCATTTGTCTTCAAAGTTTTAGTGAAAACAGACTTTTCAAAGGTCAACCTTGATGCATTACTTGGCCAATCATCTGAGAAGTACTTCACGGCAACACGCTTCCCCTCTGAGTCAAGTAGCAAAATGTTCTTCACAGAAGGGCAAGACGCCTGCGTAAACGTAATGTATCAGTATAGATAGTCAGATAATGTGTGATATGTCAGCAACCAACATTTTACTTGGCAGATTGCAAGCTAAGCATCACATGGTATTTTCTTTCTTTACATTTTAGCAATTTAGCATCAAGCTGTCGACTCTAGCTGCGGTTTCAAAATGAAAAATCCTAAATTATGATACATGAACTGAGATGGATCAACTGGGAAAGGCCGCTGCTACTCTACGTAGAATGGATAAGCTTTACAGAAAGGAATGTGTTAATCATAAATCGTAATCTAATTTTCTTCATTTCTGCACGGTTAATATTTCTATCTGGCTAATCGATCGATCAGGCATTGGGACCCAAATTTAATAGCACAAGATCACCCTCGGTACATCGAATGCGCCATTCGAAGGTAAATACATAGTCAGGATCAGAATATATGTTAACGGCAGCAGGGAAAGAATCTTCGGACCTTGGAGAATTCCCCCATGGCCTCCTCTCCACCTCCCCAGCTCCTTCCAAGCTCTTTTTCCTGCCGAAAAGAGAAACGCGCCCAGAGAGGTAAGATCAGCAGCAACACGGATCCGACCGCCCCGTTCTCGACAGATCCGGGCAAAAAAGCAAAGCAACGAAAATTCTCGAGATGGCTGCCAGACGCGCGGATCATACGTAGCGAACGCGCGCGTCGGATCGATCGTAGCGAATTCTCGAAGATGGGGGTTCGAGAGATCTAGGGAGGAAGAGTTTACCTGGGAGATTTCAGAGAGTCCGAGTAGGAGAGTGGGAAAGCTCTGGTTTGTTGGTGCCCGCGAGATCTGAGATGCAACAGCCGAGTTTAGAGAAAGGCAAGTGATTAGGCGAACGGAAATGGACGAGTTTGTTGCTTGATTTAATAACTACTACAAAAGCCTCCAACAGGCCCGCTTGGCCCGGCCCAATTGCCTTCGTTGGATTTTTTTTTTAGCGCAAAAAAAAAAGTTACATGAAGCAACATATGTGGAAACTAAAAGATAAATCGGGATAAAGTGATTGTCCTGAATTTACAGATAAAATCCCCAGATAAAATCCTAAATGATCGAAAAATACAAAACAATCCCTAGGGTTTGATGCAACCACCGTAGCCAGCGGCCGCCGCCCAACTCTAGCGTCACCGAGACGGATCAGACACCGGAAAAGACGCCAAACCTCCACCATCGGAAGATCCAATAAAGCACCATCCCCAACGAGGTTTTGTGAGTCGACGAACAAGCCTGCTGCAAGCAGCGAGGCACATGTTGTTGTGGCACATCGACCGGGAGGCGTCCCCGTGCTATCTTGGACCAAGATTCGCCGCCTCCCATCAACGAAGTCGGAGAAGAACGACATATGCACCACCTTCGGACCAACATCTTCGCTCCAGAAAAACCACCTCGCTCCGGCCCCCAGCGCCGTCGTGGATAACGACGAACGTTGGCGACACGTCGAGAAACAGATCTCGTCAGATCCAAAGAAAGACGAGAAGACCAAGCCGCCGATCTGAAGGATCGACAAGCACACGGTGCCATCAACTCCGAGACGCCGCCATGAAGGTTGTTGCCGGTATAGGAGTGGATTTGAGGAAGATTTATTCATCCGATGTCGCTTCCACCATCCCAACGACGCACCACAACAGATAAACCATAAACTACAAACGAAAGGAACGGGTCCCCTCCCCTTCCTACCGCGGAGCGGCAAGCGGAAGAAGAGCGGGCCAACACCCACGCCGGTTGTGTTTTGGGACCTGGGGCACCGCCGCCTATCGCCAAAGATGAGTGAGTGAAGCGGTTTCTATACGTCTGTGATTTTTACTGTAGATGGCGATCAAAAAGTGAGACGGGCAATACAGTTTTCAATTCCCCTAAAAAGTACATTTTTCCTACAGGAATTTGTCCTTTGTAAAGATGGTCACAGCAAACAAGAATAAAAAGGCAATTGTATCCGAATGTGCAAAGTTGCATAAGAGACTGTACATTGCAGTCAAATGATTAAATAAATAATCGTGAAAATAATTTTATATAACCCTGACGCATTTCGTTCTGCGTTGTCAATGAACACAATACTTGGATTGGCTGTGATTCTTCCGAGATTTTGTCGAGCATTGCTTTGCATCAATTCATATAACTGGTGTATCCACAATCGATCAACCAACTATTGTCACCTCAACCATAGTCCAACAAAACAAGATCAGACATTGGTTTTAGGTACCCAGTACATGATGGGTCATTTTGTGTTAGTCACCGGGACTTATAGTTCATTGCTTGATCACGATCAAAGGCACCACACGCCAAATGAGAGTGGGATAGCTCCTACTAGCCCCACCTCTCAATATTATCTCCAACAATTCCTTCGTGTTTAATTTGCAGAAATAATTTATCTTGGTGTACCAATGAGGCAACCAAGCTTTTTGGCTTGTCACTGAACTCGGGAATAAAACAAGTTTTTTTTTAGTAAATATTTCCCTTTGCTTGCTCAGTTGATCATTGAGGGTTCTCGCACCTTGGATCAAAGAATGAGATTAAGCATCTATCTTGTTGATCTTTCAATCTAGCACTTTCATCGATTTTTTTAATTAAAATAAAAAATTGTGACACAAGCATCAACATCAATAATATTAGAGAAGCCAGCAGAGGGAGAGGCCAAAATTTCATGAGAATGTTGAAGTTTCTCGTGGGATAACTTGAGTTTCATGAGTTCCCCCTTGATGACTTTGGAGATATTATTGAGGTACTTAAAATCATTAAGTTTCTCATGAGTTGACACGCGATCCACTCTTGCTTCCTTGAAACCTTTTAGCATTTCAAGCATTATGTACGACGTCTCTTCCTTTCCTTGTGAAAATCATACCCATTTTTATCATCTTCTCCTTCTCTTGGTGGATCTCACCCTTAAGACTTTCATGCATCTTTTTTCTTATATTAAGAGGTCCTGCAAATTTTCTTTTTCGATAAAGAGAATATATTAATATTGAAAGATACCAATTACATCCAGCCTTTGCAACAACGCAACATCCTAATGGTAGTACGGATGCAAATTTTCTAGTAACTCATGATGAAATATTATTAGTCCAGTAAGGAGGCCTTTTAAACGCTCAGCAATGGTACGACCAAGAGCATTCATAATTCATGGAGTTCCAATATATATTCTTCAACCATCTCACTGTTACTACCTTCATCTATGTTCGCATCACAAGGAACGGGAGTTCCATTAGTTAATATAGGTGTGTGCACCTTGTTTTCCCTTTCCATGAGGCAAATGGGGACACTCATTTTAGTTGTTGAAGTAGATGAGCTTGGATGTTATGCAAATGGCTAGCCTGGCAATCCCAGCTTCTTTTGTTATGGTCAGAGGCATCATAATTGTACTGTTTTCATACGAAGGTCTTGGCTTTCTTGTCCTTCTTGAACGGCTTGTTGTTATTGTAGAAGTGATTCTTCGTGTAATCATATTATTTCTTATTCTTGACTTATTTCTCATCTTCTTGGGATCTCGATACTCAGCGATGAAGTATTTGTCATCACCACAATTTTAGCAATACCTCTTCGGAGTAATTGAATTTTTGGAGAAGATCTTTCCTTTCTTCCTCTTGCCAAACATCTTCCCATACCTATTTGCTATGAGATACATCTCATTCACTCTCGTGACTCCTCTTTCCATCACTTGAATTTTGCTTGCTTTAACATCAAATTTACTATGAGTGCCATATTGGTCCTAATATGAGGTGTCCCGTGGTCATTACCAGGTAAAATGCTTCATCGACTTCGACTAGATCAGGCCAGCACACCCCCCCCCGCGCATCATATCTTATTTTTTGTCACTTGGAGATTAATAAGCATCATCTTAATTAGGATCCATTTCCATGCTTTCATGGGTGACGAAAATAGTAAACACCATCGGGCTGAGGGTACCGTAGTCCGTTATTTATTGAATATGAAACACCATGTTCAAATGAGTTGGTGTGACAGACCGAAGAAAATACTCATTATCCACATGGTCGCATGCAAATCCTTAATTAGACCCCCCAACGACAAGGTAATTGATACTAGGTAAAAAGCTTTGGGGACTCATCTTGCTCCTTGGCATATAAATCCATCTTAATCTTGAAAATTACAGGTTTGCATGACCATATGCTTTAATTGCCTTCATGTGAGAATTCTAGAACATCCAAACACCATTGTGGTATCATAAAGGCGAACGATGTTGAAGATTGTTGGCAAAGAGGGACTTGAGGAGGATTCTAAGAGCTTGATAGGTGAACTGACACTCTCTTATTTTGTGGGAGTGAGATTCCCGGATCCTTAGGATCACAACCATACAAATACTTTCCTACAAATGAAAGTTAGTACCACACACATAGGCGGATCTAGCATCCCTGTTGCCCGGGCAGCCGCCCAGGCTTCCGGCCGGCCGGCAGGCTTATTTTTGTCCCTATTTCATATGTATTTGATACAAAATTAGCACACTAAGCCTATTTTGCCCAGGTTTCAAAAAAAAATCTGGGTCCGCTTATGACCACACAGATGAATCTCGAAAGAGCTTTCCAATTAGGATACTGAGTTCCATCAAGTAAAGGTGTGGGGCAGAATGAGCTAAATGCAAAGGTTTGCTATGAGGCAGCATAATGGGAGGCCATTTCATATTAGTACGGATACAAACCTTCACTGCAGGGTGATCCGCGACGTAAGGTGATTCTAAGGATTTCTCGCAAAGCCTCGAGTTGGGCCTCTAACCTCCTCCACTTTATTTGCTACATCCATAGAAATCTTTAGTCTCTAGGCGGTAAATATTTCCATGATAATCCTATTCTCAGATACCAATTGAAGGATCAAAGATGTCGACTAGAGGAGGATCAATATGCGACTATAATTTCTAATCAGTTTGTCGTTTTTAGGGAAGTCTGGATATAGAGGTTCACTAGCATGCAACTACGTGAGCCAACCTATCTGAAAACATTATTGTAGCAAACAAGCTAAGCAATGATAGACGTAAACTAAGCAGAAGTAAAGTGGATAGGAAAGAAATAATTAAAGTGGAAGCACGCAATGAATCAATGGCGTATCCCGAAGTTCAATTCCTGGGGAGGAATCTACTCTCTATTGGCGAGGCTACTACAAACAAAGTTCACATGATCGCCAAGACCTAGCTTTCTTCTCCATGAGCTTTGTCAACACAACGCTAACTCTTCCAGTAAGAGGGTAGATCTTCAGGAAAACTCTTGCCTTTACAAAAAAAAATTGTACCTAATTCATGTCCTGAAGCTTTCGATTAATTCTAAATGCCTAATGTTCTCCACAAACCCAAGAGTAACAAGCTTCCCAAATAACTCAAGAGGTATTCAAAAACCCCCACTCAAATGGTATAGGGAGGAATGAAACCTCTATAAAAGTAACAAGGGAGAGAGATTAGTTTGCCGTGCCAAATAGCATCGGGTCATCATGTATATATAGTCCGAAGTTTACAGGATATACATCAAGGTAGTTAGATCTAATCTGATACAACAACTCTAACTAATTGTATCTATCTCAACTCCCTATACGTGTGATACAAGACACGGTGGGACTGCTCCTATCTCGACTGATTTGCTTGTTTAACAGCCCCCTCGATCCAGACTGGTATGCACCAGATTGAGATCGAACTTTAAACGATCAAGTGCTTCCCGACCAAGCGCTTTTGTGAATATATCAGCGAGCTGATCCCGAAAGGGAATAAACTGAACTTTGAGTGTTCCTGCCGCCACCTTTTCTCTGACGAAATGAAAATCAATCTGTATGTGCTTTGTTCGAGCGTGAAACACCAGATTAGCACTGAGAAACGTGGCACCCAAATTGTCACACCAAAGCGTCGGCGGCGCATGCTGAAAAATGCGCAACTCCTTCAACACGGACTGCAACCAAACCGTTTCAGCAGTAGCGTTTGCGATTGCCTTGTACTCAGCCTCCGTACTTGATCGACTGACTGTAGGCTGTTTACGAGAACTCCACGAGACGAGGTTGGGACCAAAGAACACCGCATAGCCCCCCGTGGACCGACGATCGTCGAGAGAACCAGCCCAGTCGGCATCCGAGTAAACACTGAGCGCGGTAGAGGGTGACCGATGAAGAGAAAGGCCAAGATCAAGAGTGCCCTGAACGTAACGCAAGATGCGTTTGACAGCCGCCCAGTGGACATCAGTTGGGCATTGAAGGAATTGACAAGATTGTTGACAGCAAAAGCAATATCCGGCCGTGTGAGACAGAGGTACTGAAGAGCGCCTAGTGTGCTGCGATATAAGAAGACATCATCGCCAGAAAGAGGGACGCCGGAGTCCTTACTGAGACGGTCAGCTGAAGACATTGGAGTAGTAACCGACTTGCAGGTATGCATGTTGACGCGACGCAGCAGGTCCGTGGCATATTTTCGCTGGGTAAGGGCAATTCCATCCGAGATAGACTGAACCTCCATGCCCAGGAAGTAATGGAGGGGCCCTAAATCCTTAACAGCAAACGCAACATGAAGCTGAACCAACAGATTGTCAACTGCACTCTGACGAGAACCAACAATAATGATGTCGTCCACATAGATAAGCATGTATATGGTGACGATAGCGGAGGTGAAGATGAACAGCGAATTGTCAGCGCGAGAGGGAATAAAACCCAGTTCCTGCAGTTTCATGCTCAGCTTCGAGTACCAGGCGCGGGGTGCTTGTTTAAGCCCATACAGGGACTTTTGGAGCCGACATACATAGCCAGGTTGAGTTGGATCAACATAACCAGGTGGCTGAGTCATGTAGACTTCTTCTTGAATGTCACCATGCAGAAACGCATTTTGAATGTCAATTTGACGCAGGTGCCATCCTTTGGAGACAGCAATGGCAAGGATTAGGCGGACAGTGGTTGGTTTTATGACCGGACTGAATGTGTCTGTATAGTCAACACCATATTGCTGTGTAAAACCTCGAGCCACCAATCGAGCCTTGTGCCGCTCAATAGTGCCATCTGCCTTGTTTTTGAGCTTAAAGATCCATTTGCAACTGATCACGTGCTGTCCAGGAGGAGCAGGAACCAACCTCCAGGTATTGTTCTTCATCAGCGCTGAATACTCCGTGTCCATGGCAGCCTTCCAAGATGGACATGTGAGCGCTTGAACATGCGAAACTGGTTCAGCAGAAAATGCTCTCTTCTTGGAATCATAGAGAATAATCCCATCATATAACTTACGAGGCTGAACCTTGTTCTGACGGAAGCGAGTTTCCATTGGATGCACAATAGGAGCAGCGCCAGGCGAGTCATCACGAGCGGATGGTGATGCTGTCGAAGGCGAGGCCGGGCGGTGACGCCGGCCCAGGAGAGTCAGCAGCTGTGGGCGGTGTAGGAGCGTCAGGTGAGCTGATGTCGTGATCAGAGGAGGACGGTCCAGCAGGGGCGCGTCCGCCGGGAGACGATCTGGATGGGCATGACTCATGTAGCGATGACCCAGTCGTGTGATCGACGTAACGACCAGGGAGGTGCACCGGGGCTTCGACAGAGACGTCAGTGGTACCTGAAGCAGGAAATACTGAAGCAAAGGGATCAGTAGCACGGTTAGTCAGTCCATGTGCATGAGATAAATCTGTGTCCTGCTCAGGAAGAAGGATGGAGGATTCTGTGAGTGGCGTGATAGTTGAGGATGACATGGTAGAAAAAGGGAACACGTGTTCATCAAATACAACATCCCTTGAGATGTATATGCGACTGGTTTGTCGATCAAGGCACTTGTAGCCACGGTGCAATGGACTGTAACCAAGAAAAACACAAAGTTTCGAGCGAAAAGAGAGTTTATGTAGGTTATATGATCGAAGGTTTGGCCAACATGCGCATCCGAAGACGCGAAGGGAAGTGTAGTCGGGTGGAGTATGGAGCAACTTTGTGATGGGTGTTTGATTTTTGATGACTCGGCTAGGCATGCGATTAATCAAAAAACAAGCGGTAAGAACAGCTTCATCCCAAAAACGAAGTGGAACGTGAGATTGTGCAAGGAGAGCAAGAGCGGTCTCAACAAGGTGGCGATGTTTGCGTTCTATGGCACCATTCTGCTGGTGGGTATGGGGGCAAGAGACACGATGAGTGATGCCAATGTTAGAGAAGTATCGATGCAATTTTTGGTACTCGCCACCCCAATCTGTTTGAACAGCCAAAATTTTGGTTCCAAGAGATTTCTCAACACGACTTTGAAATTGATAAAAAAACTTGTTCTACATCAGACTTGTGTTTCAACAAGTAAACCCAAGTGAACTTACTATAATCATCTAGGAAACTAACATAGTAGCTATAGCCTCCTACTGATTTTATTGCAGGACCCCAAACATCGGAGTGAACAAGCTCGAGAGGTTTGGTAGACACACGACTAGAAAGACTATAAGGAAGTTGGTGCACTTTGGCATGTTGACATGCATCACAGACGTGCACAATTTTATTCGTTGACGACTCTAACTTGTTGGAAGAAAGGATGGCTTGAACGATGGGTGCCGCGGGGTGCCCTAATCTCCTGTGCCAAATCTCCCGTGATGGCTTGGCGAGGTGGACTTGTCGGTTGCGGGAGATTGGTGGAACAGGATATAGCCCGCCATGACATCTACCTTCCACCAGCACTGCCCTCGTGGCTCGATCCTTAATGGAGAAAAAACGAGGGTGAATTTCGAGAAACACATTATTATCATCAGCAAGTTTGTGAGCAGATAGTAGATTTTTGCTAATGTTTGGAACGTGCAAGACATCTTTGAGATGCAAGGAACGGGATGAGCTAGGTAGAACAGATGTACCAACATGCGCAATGGAAAGACAATTACCGTTGGCCACCTGCACATGATCGTTACCCTTGTAGGCTTCACGCATGTTCAGTTTGTCGACGTCGTTCGTGAGGTGATCGGTTGCTCCGGTGTCGAGGTACCAGTTTGAATCAACCCCATAGGAGTCTGTACCAGATCTGGTCGCGGGTCGGGTGACGGGCTTCGTAGCTCATGAGATGAGCATAGAGCTCACCGATGGAGACGTCCTCGGTGCGGGAGGTGAGCGTTGTGATGAGGTTGTCGTAGTCGTCGCCGAGGCCGGCGAGCATGTAGGAGACGATCTCAGCGGAGCTGAGTGGCTGGCCGATCGACGACATGGTGTCGGCCAGATTCTTCATGCGGTGGTAGTACTCGGCCATCGACATGTCGCCCTTCTGTGTCGTGGCGAGCTGCACACGCAGCTGGACGATGTGTGCCCTGGAGCGAGACGCGAACATCTCCTGCAGTGCCTTCCACGCCTCTTCCGCGGTCGCCATTGTAGAGAGAGATGCAATGCTCGATGTATTGATCGGATGCATATGGCGGTACATATATAGGTCACGTCCTCGACTATACGAGGAAGGAGGCGGGCCCAATAGTAAATACAAGGATATGTATCGCTATACAATAACTACAGAGGATACACATCCGGATATACAAGATATGTATCTACACCCCCCCCCCCCCCCCCGCAGTCGAAGCGTCGCCTGGTCGAACGCATAGACTGGACCGGAACTCCTCAAAAGATGCTGTAGGGAGACCCTTAGTCATGATATCCGCAAATTGTTGGGAGGTGGGCACATGAAGTACTCGAATGTGTCCAAGGGCCACCTGTTCCCGAACAAAGTGCATGTCCAGCTCAATATGCTTGGTGCGGCGATGGTGAACCGGGTTGGCGGAGAGGTAGACGGCGGAGACATTATCGCAGTAGACCACGGTGGCTTTGGCGACGGGACATGAGAGCTCAACGAGGAGTTGCCGCAGCCAGGAGACCTCAGCAACCGCGTTAGCAACAGCCCGGTACTCCGCTTCGGCGCTGGAGCGAGATACCGTGGGCTGTCGCTTAGACGACCAGGAGATGAGCGAAGGGCCGAAGTAGACGCAGTAGCCAGACGTGGAGCGACGCGTGTCGGGGCAGCCTGCCCAATCGGCATCCGAGTAGGCGACGATGTCCGTGGCGCTGGAGGCGTGGAGAGAGAGACCGAAGTCCATGGTACCACGAATGTAGCGGAGGATCCGCTTGACCGCAGCCCAATGAGGATCCCGCGGAGCGTGCATGTGAAGGCACACTTGCTGAACAGCATACTGAAGCTCGGGGCGAGTCAGGGTGAGGTACTGCAAGGCACCGAAGATGGAGCGGTAAGATGACGCGTCCGTGGCCAAGGAACCATCTGTGGCGGAGAGCTTGGACTTCGTGTCGATAGGCGTGGCCGCGGGTTTGCAATTAAGCATACCGGCGCGGTCCAGGAGCTCATGGGCGTACTTGCGCTGATGAAGGAAGAAGCCGTCGGTGCGACGTACGACCTCGATGCCGAGGAAGTAGTGCGGAGGCCCCAAGTCCTTGAGGGCAAACTCAGCGCGAAGACGGTCGGTGAGCTGGCGCAGATAGGTCCGTGGAGCTGGCCATTAAGATGATGTCGTCGACGTAGAGCAGCAGGTACGCGGTGGTGGCGCCGTTGTTGTACACGAACAGCGATGCATCGGAGCGGGTGGAGCGGAAGCCGAGTTCGTGAAGAAACGTTGCGATGCGCTGGTACCAGACGCGTGGGGCCTGCTTGAGCCCGTATAACGAGCGCGAGAGCAGGCACACATGGTCGGGGTGGGCGCTGTCGACGAACCCAGTGGGCTGCGGCGGAAGACCTGCTCCTCGAGATGGCCGTGAAGAAAGGCGTTGGAGACATCCATCTGATGCACGGGCCATGCGCGGGAGACCGCGAGCTGAAGAACGGTGCGGATCGTCCCGGGCTTGACAACCGGGGCGAAGGTGTCGGTGAAGTCGACGCCGGCGCGCTGGCGAAAACCGCGAACCACCCACCGCGCCTTGTGGCGGTCGAGGGTACCGTCCGGATGGAACTTGTGCTTGAAGACCCACTTCCCGGTGATGATGTTGGCGTGAGGGGGCGGGGAACAAGCGTCCATGTCTGGTTCCGCTGCAGAGCGTCGAACTCGTCATGCATGGCCGCAAACCACTGCGGGTCGCGGAGAGCGGCCCGGGAAGAGGCGGGCAGGGGCGACGGTAGGACTGGTGTAGGCGCGGAAGTCGACGCGGTGCAGACGTACTCGTCCGAGGGGTACCGCGTACTTGGGACGCGAATCCCCGCACGGGCGCGCGTGAGGGGGCCCGTCGCTGGTGGTGGAGGAGGTGGAGGCGGGGCCGGAGGCGAGGCATCGCCCGAGCTCGGGCTCGAGGGCGACGCGGTCGAGGACGCAGCGGTGCCCGAGGATGACACGGCGGTGCCCGAGGCTGTGCTCGAGGGCGACGCGGGCGGTGTCGGGGGTGAGGCAGTGGCGCCCGAGGCGGGGCTCGAGGGCGCCTCGTGTGAGCCCGAGGCAGTGCTCGAGGGCGTCACGGGGGGCGTCACAGCTGTAGTAGAGGGAGCGCGCGGGGGCGCTGCCGAGCCAGGGACCTCCACCAAGGTAGGGCCGCGACGCCGCGGACTGTAACAACCCAAAAATTTCAAAACAAACAAAATGAATTTCACTAGTTCCAAATTTTGGAACCAACAAAAACTTTTATTAAAATAAGATTGATACATATAGATCTGGTTTAAATCTTGTGTTTTGCCCTGATGAGTGTTATTATGCTTATGTGCTAAACCCTAAAACCCTAAAGTGATCAAGTGAAAGTCACCACCCAATAAAATAAAAGAGAAAGAAATCAAATAAGAAAAACCTTAAACCCTAATCTTCTCCAGAAATCATTTTGGATATATTTTGAGAAACCCAAAATAAAATGAAAGACATATGGGGACCTATAGCCCTAATAGGTAAATCTTGAACCCTACCTTTATTATTTATGCTAAATGGTGGTGAACCATTGTGAATCCCACTAAACCCTAAACCTCACCCCTCTTCTCACCATATTAGTTATAATGAAATAAAAAGAAATTAAATAAGATAGAGGCATATGTGCCTAGGGCTATATTTATAAAACTTTACCCTAAGCCTTTCTACTTTGCTTAGAGGTTTTGAAAATCTTCATACACCTTACCTAGTACCTATCAAACCAATTCCAAGTGATTTCCAAAGAAATTAAAAAGAAACTAAAAATGTCATAGAGGCATATGAGAGTAAAATAGCAAATTTGGGAAATTAAGAATATTGACCCTAGTACTTGTGGTAAATGAATGGATCACTTCCATATACCATTTCAACACTCAACAACACCAATTGGGTCAAGTCTAGTCAAAATTAAAATCAAATTAAACATATGCATGGAAGCATATGTGCCACATAGCCATTTCACCAAATCTTTGACCTAGGACTCTAAACCTTGACCAAATGATAGGAAACCATTTCTCAACCTATTATAACCCTAAATTGACCCTAACCCATGTCCAAGTGAAACAAGAGGAACAATTTACAAGATTAATGAAATATGACACATCACCTCTTATGTGTTATGGCCATTTTTGCAAATCTTTGAGCAAGACCATTTGAATTGGTTTCAATGGTTGGAAAATGTTCTAAACTAATAAGAACCACTTTAGAGTCAACAAAAGTCAACTCAAATGGGGAGAAATCAAATAGGGAGAGAATCCCCAAAATTCACTCACATACACTTAGCCAAATTTGCAAATCTTCAACCAAGGCCACCATTGCTTGATCTATGGTTTGTAAAATACTTATATATGATAAAAAAACACAATTGCATCAAATAAACAAGAATCAAATCAAAGGAAATCTCAAAACCATCTCACATGTGATGATGGTCATTTGTGTGATTTTTAACATGATCCCCTCTTTACCCCTCTGGCTTTGACTTTTCTTCAACCAAACTTGGTCAACTATGACCATGTCATCCAATACCATATGAAGGTGAACAACTTTCATGTTGACCACCATACCTAATGTTGACCAGGTTGACCAGTATAGTGTTGACAAGTGGAGACTTTGAATTAAAGAGAAGATGATCCACTTTTTGAAACTTTGCAAATCTTCACCAAAATGAACACCACCACCACCTTCATATCTCTATGATTATATGATTGAGATCCACCAAAGGAATTTCCAAAATTTGAAAACTTTATTTCTTGCGGCCATTACAACAAACACCTTGCAGGCAGGGTATCTATGTGAGCCCATGCTGGGTTTTGGAGAGGACCAAGTCCAACCCTGCACTCCCTCTGCATCCCTGTACCCCTCTGCATCACTGCCAAGCCCTGCCAGCCCTTGCCTTGGACCAACTTGACCAAAACCTGACCATGCCGGCCACCATGACACACACCATGCTCACCCCCTCTCCTCTCCCATCCAGGTCGCCTCAGCATGTCACCTAGCTTGCCCTCACCCCACTGACCACGACCATGCATGCCATTGACCGAGACAACACCTGCACAGCCCAGGACTTGCACGCCCAGACACGCCCAGAGACGCCCACGCGCGCCAGGACGCGCATGGTGACGCCCCGGAGCGCGCCAGGACATCACCTCGCCCCGTCGACCCAGCACTCCCCTCCCTCTCCCCTGGCGCGTGCACGCTCACCTAGACGTCAGCTACCGACTGGACAACTCCACTTGGACGCGCTCGACCTGTAGCCGTCGTCACGGACGACGAACGTCCGCCCCCGTACTGCCATGACGCGAGGAAGAGGACGACGTGACCACTCCATCTCTGGCCTCGCCACGAAGTGCGTCAGCACCACCACGATGTCGCCTACACGACGAGCCCATCCCTCGCCCCTTCGCTACCCTGGAACGGCGATCTCGCCGTCGACCTGCCCCGAGCGCCACGGCCACCCCCTTTAACCTATAAAAGGAGACCCCTCCGCGACGATTTCTGCACACCAACCAGTTCTCCTCTCCCTCCTGAACCTCCTCGACCTCTTCCCATCTCCGATTCACTCCTCCTTCGCCGGAATTTGGCCGGAGCCCGCCGCTGCAGTAGCTCGACGCCGCCGACAATCCCGAGCACCCCCGGAGCTGCTGCGACCCTCCTTCGACTCGTCATCATCGACAACGTCGATTGCCCGCCTCGCCGACCCCGCCGGACGCCTGTAAGCCCCTCGCCGCGACCCCTCTGCCGCCGGCTAGGGTTAGAGCTCGTCGGAGCTCGTCCCCGACGAGGATGACTCTGGACCGTCGATCCTCCCTCTAATCTAACGGCCCTCATTCACGTACCGCTTCGGCGTTTTAAAACTCAGCGACGCCCGGGCCCCACCTCGTCGGACGGCCCGCTACGTGTGAAGCGTTAGCTGGGCCGGCCCAAACCTTTTCCCTCTCTCGGCCCGATACCGTTTCCCGCCGACCCACCGTTTAAATTCAAAATTGCCAGAGTAGAATTATTTTGCAATCTGATACTAGTTTCAAAATTTAATAGGGACAAATCTACTGAGCCAAATTTTACAAATTTTATATATTTAGAAAGCTCATGAAAAGCCCCATCCAACCACACTGGATTCAAATCAAAATATGTTGTAGATTTTGAATAGTAAAAATAACAAAGCAGTAGCTTTTCAAACATCAAACAATTATTAAAAATCAACCCTTTTGAATTTTGAGGAGATTCCACCTCTCAAAATTCACATTTCAAATACTCTAATTGATTATGTAAAAATATGATATGGGTACTGTATATGATCATGGGCTAGAAGCAGAATATTGGCTATGTAGTCAATACTAGCCCATTTAAATTATTTCAAATATTAGGAATTCAAATCTATGAGGTATAGCACCTCATTTAAATCATCTTCTCAAGTTGTATGAAGTAAGGTGATGCCCCTGGTTGCTTGGTCTCATAGTTGCTCACTCAAAAATATTAAATGTTTGCCATAGTAACATTTAAATTGTTCCAACAAAAATTTAAATCTTATGGGAGTGTTTCTCTCATTTAAATCTTGTCACCACCAATTCCAAATGAGGTAGAGACTCTGGTCATTTAGGTCTCACATGAATTGTTGATGATATTAAATCTTTACCATGTTAGGATTAAAAGGTATGAGGTGTTCACCTCATTTAAATCATTTTCTTAAATGATAAGTGTGAAGAGGTTGACTTTGGTCAACCTAGGTCATATATTATTCATAAGAGAAATTAAATCTTCTAAGATAATGAGAGGAAATTATTTCTCTAAGTAATTAAAAGTAACACCTTATTTAGTATGAGAGGAAATTATTTTTCCTAAATAAGAAAACAACACATTTACCCACTTAATAGTAATGAGTGATGCTAGTTTAACTTGTGTAAATTATATGAGGTGTTTCACTTCATTTAAATCTTGTCCCAAGTACTTTCATATGAAGTTTGAACCCCTGGTCAAATACTCTCACATGAAATACTTGGAGATTTTAAATCATAATAGGCATTATTAAATGGTATGAGGTACTCCTACCTCCTTTAAATCATTTTCTCAAATGATGATGATGAATGGTTGACTAAGGTCAACATAAATTCATGTGTGATGGTTTGAGAAATTAAATCTTAAAGAAGATTCAATGAGAGGAAATTATTCCTCAAGAACAATATGGAAACTATCATTTACATATAAAATGAGAGGAAATTATTCTTCCTCAAAACAATACCACCAATGCACCAAATTGTATTAATTGTGTGAATAAAATAGTTTGTGTGAATATATGTGATGTTTGGAATAGCCAATGAATTGTTTGGTGATTGTATCCTCGTATTCGTTTATAGACGCTAGTACCGGAGACTATCAAGAGGAGGAGGTATTCTACCAAGAAGAAGGAGAAGAAGACCACTTTGATCAATACGCCAACCAAGGCAAGCTAGACTAATGCAAGTTATATTGTTACAAGCTAATATTCTTGCAAGATAATACTCTTGCAAAGTGCAAAGCTCACCATGAGCAAGGCATTACCCCATTTTACTTTATGCTATGATCCTATTTCCCAGTTTTACTTTACAAGCTTTATTTACTTTTGTTTTATCAAAGTACTTTTTGATTTATGATTCACTTGGTTAGTACTGGATTAGTACAAGAGTATCAAGGTTAGCCTAGAAGCAAAGCAAAGTACTTAGCACCCCTCCTACATAGATGCTAGTGCTAAATTAAAAGTGACTACTCTAGTTGGGAACTTGTGAAATGAAATGACTTTGAAAACCTTGGAATGATGAGTCATTCTATTGAAAGATTTTGAAGGTGAATATGATCTGTGAATGACTTGGTGAATTTTACCAAAACTGATGGTTGGGTTCGGATGCGATACCATTCCAATTTTACAAGTACCCCCACAATACCTGAAATGGGTAAGGCTTAACTAGAAGTTTATGTATCTTAGTATGGGTTCCCTCTAAACAAGCGTCATCGGGGTAAGGCTGGAGGCTGCCTCTACAACAAAAGAAATGATGAGGAATGACGTGAAACGAGGTGAATGTCCGGCCCAAGCCCTGTGCAGTTCCCGGGTTAACAGTTGGTTTTCACCGGGAGGCCAAGCTCATGGGGAGAGGTGCCTATACTAGGGTATGTAAGTGAAAGGTTATGGTTGGTAGTCCGCACACGGAGTGTGGTAAATCAGAGGCCGATTAACCACGACGGATTATTGCAAATGTTGTGGCACAAGTGTACGACCTCTGCCGAGTGTAGATCTATTCGAATAGCCGCGTCCACGGTTACGGACGATTGGAAAGGCCATACTGTTCCGTCATCAGACCATTTTCAAAAATGTGACATGTGAAGGGTGACTTGTGATTTGAACTTGAAATGGTGACTTTGAATTGGATCACAACAGAGTTGTGGGAATGACACTAATGTTCCCACATGAGTTAGTTAGCAAATGAAGAGGTTTTGGTTTACTAAAGTGCTTATGAAATAAAACTGGCTTTATGCAAATGAAACTAGAGCTTAGAAACCCCTAACTATAGTTGATAGTATTTACATTAGTATTAGTTTGCGAGTACTTTAAAGTACTCACGGCTGTGTCCCTGGCTATTCAAATGGCCAGACTATGAAGAGGAGTACCAGAACCCGGAAGAAGGACAGCAGGACGTCTACGACAACTAGGATCACTCCCGACGTCAACGGTTGCTGTGGAATAGATGGACCACGACCGCTACTACTTCGCTTCCGCTATGTGTTTTGTAATTGATCAATAGATCATCTACTATTGTAATGAGATTGGATCATGTGATCCTTTGTTGTAAGACGATTATGTGTTGTAATGAATGATGTGTTGTGATATCAATCTATTATATCTCGCAAAAACAATATTCCTGGGATTGCGATGAATGGCATAATAGGCATCTGGACTTAAAAATCCGGGTGTTGACACGGACTGTCAGTCGCGGGAGGAGAAGTCCGCACCTGTTCCTGTGCAAAGGGAAAACAGTGCTCATCAAAGTAAACGTGCCGAGACGTGATGACGCGGTGAGAGACCGGATCATAGCAACGGTAGCCTTTGGTGTTAGCCGGGTAACCGAGAAAGACACACAGAATGGAGCGAGGGGCGAGTTTATGAGGGGTGGTGGCAGCGGTACTAGGAAAACAACGACAACCGAAAATGCGGAGACCGTCATATGAGGGGGGTGAGCCAAACAGGAGGTTATGTGGTGTGTAATTCCAGCGAGGGCGACACGGGCGTAGGTTGAGTAGGAGGGTGGCGGTGGAGAGGGCATCCGGCCAGAACTGGGGGGGCATGTGAGCGTGGAACAGGAGGGTACGGACACAGTCATTAAGGGTGCGTAGGACGCGCTCGGCACGGCCGTTCTGCTGGGAGGTGTATGGGCAAGTTAGGCGGAATATGGTGCCGTGGTTGGAGAGAAGGGTGCGGATGGTGGTGTTGTCGAACTCCTTGCCGTTGTCAGTTTGGAAGGCGAGGATGGGGCGACCGAACTGCGTAGACACATAAGAATAAAAGGCGGTGAGTGTCGAGGCGACGTCATATTTCTTACGAAGAGGAAAAGTCCAGACAAAGTGAGAAAAATCATCGAGAATAACGAGATAATAAAGAAAATCAGAATGACTCGGTATAGGGGACGTCCATACATCACTATGAAGTAATTGAAAAGGAAGAGATGCAACTGTGGATGAAGTACTAAAAGGAAGCCGAACATGTTTGCCTAGTCGGCAGGCATCGCAAGAGTGAGCCGCCAGTTTATTACATGAAAAAGAAAAGCCTCTCATTATTTGTCGAAGCGAGGTGGAGCTGGGATGGCCAAGACGAGCGTGCCAAAGATCGACGCCGGCAGAGAGCGCCCGAGGTACAGCGTGAGTGGAGGGAGACGGCTGAACGGGGTACAGGTCGCCGGGACTCTCACAGCGGTGCAAAACCATCCGGGTACGGGCGTCCTTTACAGAAAAACCAAACTCGTCAAATTTCACGATTACAGAGTTATCACGAGAAAGAGTTTTGACGGAAACTAAATTCTGAACAAGATGTGGTGAAACTAAGACATTATTAAGAGACAATGGTGTGGAATTAGAAGGAAAATGAGTGGAGCCAATATGAGAGATGGGAAGACCAGCACCGTTACCGACGATGATGCGAGAGGAAGTGGATGTCGGAGATGAAGTGGAAAGGTTACCCGGGTGAGCAGCCATGTGTGCGGGGGCTCCGGTGTCCATGAACCAGTCGCCACCGCTAGAGTAAGCGCCTGGCGAGGGGGTGTGCTGAAGGGCGGTGTACAGCGCGGGGTCCCAGTGGGCCGTCGGGGCCGGCGGCATCATGCCGCCGTAGGCGGGAGCGTAGGGCAGGCCGGCTGGAGCCTGCGGTGGCGCGGTGATGAAGGCCTGGTGCGTCGGCGGACGGGGGCCGATGGTGCCGGGGACGGGGGGGCGCGGAACGGGCATGGTGTAGGCGTGCACGACCCCCGTCCAGGGGTTGTGTCCGCCCGCCCACGGCGGAGTGGGGTGTGAGTACCCGGGGCGCGGACCGACGATGCCAGGGCCGCCGTTGTTGCCACCGCCACGGCCACCACCACGGCCACGGCGACGGCCGCGGCCACCGCCCCCTCCTCCTTGGTGTTGTTGCGGCTGAGGCGCAGGGTGTGGAGGGGCGGGGGTGGGCACCGGTGGAGCTCCTCCGCCATGAGGAAGAACGTTGTTGCCGCTGGCCCATAGCGCGGTGTGAATCGCCCGGGTGCGCACACCCTTCAGCCGGCGTTCCTCCAGCCGGAGGTAGTCGACCGCCCGCTCGAACGTAGGGTTGGTCATGAGGGTGAGGTTGGAGGCGGCATTGCCGAGGTCCTCGTTGAGGCCGGTGATGTCTACGGGTGCTTCTATTCTTGTAGACAGTTTGGGCCTCCAAGAGCAGAGGTTTGTAGAACAGCAGCAAGTTTCCCTTAAGTGGATCACCCAAGGTTTATCGAACTCAGGGAGGAAGAGGTCAAAGATATCCCTCTCATGCAACCCTGCAACCACAAAGCAAGAAGTCTCTTGTGTCCCCAACACACCTAATAGGTGCACTAGTTCGGCGAAGAGATAGTGAAATACGAGGTGGTATGAATATATATGAGCAGTAGTAACGGCGCCGAGAAAAGTGCTTGTCTGGCGTGTGGTTGATGGTGGTAATATTGCAGGAAGTACAGATGCGATAAAACAATAAACAAGCAGCGGTAGCGATATTTAGGAACAAGGCCTAGGGATCATACTTTCACTAGTGGACACTCTCAACATTGATCACATAACAGAATAAATAGATAGATGCTAGACTCTACACTCTCTTGTTGGATGATGAACACCACTAAGCGTGTAGGATTACACGAACCCTCAATGCCGGAGTTAACAAGCTCCACAATATTCGATGTTCATGTTTAAATAACCTTAGAGTGCTCAACGGATCAACATAACCAAACCAAGTACTAACATAGCATGCACATCTTTGTCACCTTCACGCTACGAAAGGAGGCATAGATCACATCAATACCATCATAGCAATAGTTAACTTCATAATCTACAAGAGATCACAATCATAGCCTACGCCAAGTACTACACGATGCACACACTTGTCACCATTACACCGTGCGGGAGGAATAAACTACTTTAATAACATCACTAGAGTAGCACACGGATAAATTGTGATACAAAACACATTGCAATCATAAAGGGATATAAATAAGCACTTCACTATGCCATTCATAACGGTGAATAAGTATTCTGTGAAATATAGCCTAAGAGACCCACACGGTGCACACACTGTCACCTTTACACACGTGGGACAAGGAGTCTCCGGAGATTGATGGCGTGTATTTCACACGTTCGTTGGGCAACCCCAAGAGGAAGGTATGATGCGCACAGCAGCAAGTTTTCCCTCAGAAAGAAACCAAGGTTTATCGAACCAGGAGGAGCCAAGAAGCACGTTGAAGGTTGATGGCGGCGGGATGTAGTGCGGCGCAACACCGGAGATTCCGGCGCCAACGTGGAACCCGCACAACACAACCAAAGTACTTTGCCCCAACGAAACGAGTGAGGTTGTCAATCTCACCGGCTTGCTGTAACAAAGGATTAACCGTATTGTGTGGAAGATGATTGTTTGCAGAGAAAATAGTAAAAACAAGTATTGCAGCAGATTTGTATTTCGAGTATTAAAAGAATGGACCGGGGTCCACAGTTCACTAGAGGTGTCTCTCCCATAAGATAAAAGCATGTTGGGTGAACAAATTACGAGTCGGGAAATTGACAAATAGAGAGGGCATAACAATGCACATACATGACATGATAAGTATAGTGAGATTTAATTGGGCATTACGACAAAGTACATAGACCGCCATCCAACTGCATCTATGCCTAAAAAGTCCACCTTCAGGTTATCATCCGAACCCCCTCCAGTATTAAGTTGCAAACAACAGACAATTGCATTAAGTATTGTGCGTAATGTAATCAACAACTACATCCTCGGACATAGCGCCAATGTTTTATCCCTAGTGGCAACAGCACAACACAACCTTAGAACTTTCGTCACTCGTCCCGGTGTCAATGCGGGCATGAACCCACTATCGAGCATAAGTACTCCCTCTTGGAGTTAAAAGTAAAAACTTGGCCAGAGCCTCTACTAGAAACGGAGAGCATGCAAGATCATAAACAACACATGTATAATAACTTGATAATTAACATGACATAGTATTCTCTATCCATCGGATCCCGACAAACACAACATATAGAATTACGGATAGATGATCTTGATCATGTTAGGCAGCTCACAAGATCCAACAATGAAGCACAATGAGGAGAAGACAACCATCTAGCTACTGCTATGGACCCATAGTCGAGGGGTAGACTACTCACTCATCACTCCGGAGGCGACCATGGCGGTGTAGAGTCCTCCGGGAGATGATTCCCCTCTCCGGCGAGGGTGCGGAGGCGATCTCCTGGATCCCCGAGATGGGATCGGCGGCGACGGCGTCTCGGTGAGGTTTTCCGTATCGTGGCTCTCGGTGCGGGGGTTTCGTCACGGAGGCTATTTGTAGGCGGAAGGGTAGATCAAGAGGCGGCACGGGGGCCCCACACCACGAGGGCCGCGCGGCCAAGGGGGGCCGCGCCGCCTAGGGTGTGGCCCCTCCGTGGCCCCTCTTCGTCTCTCCTTCGGACTTCGGAAGCTTCGTGAGAAAATAGGCCCCTGGGCTTTGATTTCGTCCAATTCCGAGAATATTTCGTTACTAGGATTTCTGAAACCAAAAACAGCGAAAAACGACAAGCGGCACTTCGGCATCTTGTTAATAGGTTAGTTCCAGAAAATGCACGAATATGACATAAAGTGTGCATAAAACATGTAGGTATCATCAATAATATGGCATAGAACATAAGAAATTATCGATACGTCGGAGACGTATCAAGCATCCCCAAGCTTAGTTACGCTCGTCCCGAGCGAGGTAAAACGATAACAAAGATAATTTCTGAAGTGATATGCCATCATAACCTTGATCATACTATTTGTAAACATATGTAGTGGATGCAGCGATCATAACAATGGTGATGACATGAGTAAACAGGTGAATCATATAGCAACGACTTTTCATGAATAGTACTTCAAGACAAGTATTAATAAGTCTTGCATAAGAGTTAACTCATAAAGCAATAAATCAAAGTAAAGGTATTGAAGCAACACAAAGGAAGATTAAGTTTCAGCGGTTGCTTTCAACTTGTAACATGTATATCTCATGGATAATAGTCAACATAGAGTAATATAACAAGTACAATATGCAAGTATGTAGGAATCAATGCACGGTTCACACAAGTGTTTGCTTCTTGAGGTGGAGAGAGATAGGTGAACTGACTCAACATAAAAGTAAAGAGAATGGTCCTTCAAAGAGGAAAGCATCGATTGCTATATTTGTGCTAGAGCTTTTATTTAGAAAACATGAAACAATTTTGTCAACGGTAGTAATAAAGCATATGAGTTATGAAAGTTATATCTTACAAGTTGCAAGTCTCATGCATAGTATGCTAATAGTGCCCGCACCTTGTCCTAATTAACTTGGACTACCGGATCTTTGCAATGCACATGTTTTGACCAAGTGTCACAATGGGGTACCTCCATGCCGCCTGTACAAAGGTCTAAGGAGAAAGCTCGCATTTTGGATTTCTCGCTTTTGATTATTCTCAACTTAGACATCCATACCGGGACAACATAGACAACAGATAATGGACTCCTCTTTTATGCATAAGCATGTGGCAACAATTTTTATTCTCATATGAGATTGAGGATATATGTCCAAACTGAAACTTCCACCATGAATCATGGCTTTAGTTAGCGGCCCAAAGTTCTTCTCTAACAATATGCATGCTCCAACCATGAAGGTGGTAGATCTCTCTTGCTTCGGACAAGACGGACATGCATAGCAACTCACATGATATCCAACAAGAAATAGTTGATGGCGTCCCCGAAACATGGTTACCGCTCAACAAGCAACTTAATAAGAGATAAAGTGCATAAGTACATATTCAATACTACAATAGTTTTTAAGCTATTTGTCCCATGAGCTATATATTGCAAAGGTGAATGATGGAATTTTAAAGGTAGCACTCAAGCAATTTACTTTGGAATGGCGGATAAATACCATGTAGTAGGTAGGTATGGTGGACACAAATGGCATAGTGGTTGGCTCAAGTATTTTGGATGCATGAGAAGTATTCCCTCTCGATACAAGGTTTAGGCTAGCAAGGTTATTTGAAACAAACACAAGGATGAACGGTACAGCAAAACTCACATAGAAGACATATGGTAAACATTATAAGACTCCATACCGTCTTCCTTGTTGTTCAAAACTCAATACTAGATGTTATCTAGACTCTAGAGAAACCAAATATGCAAACCAAATTAGCAAGCTCTAAGTATTTCTTCATTAATGGGTGCAAAGTATATGATGCAAGAGCTTAAACATGAGCACAACAATTGCCAAGTATCAAATTATCCAAGACATTTTAGAGTTACTACATGTAGCATTTTCCAATTCCAACCATATAACAATTTAACGAAGGAGAAACTTCGCCATGAATACTATGAGTAGAACCTAAGGACATATTTGTCCATATGCAACAGCGGAGCGTGTCTCTCTCCCATAAAGTGAATGCTAGGATCCATTTTATTCAAACAAAACAAAAAACAAAAACAAACCGACGCTCCAAGCAAAGTACATAAGATGTGGCCGAATAAAAATATAGTTTCGGGGGAGGAACACGATAATGTTGTCGATGAAGAAGGGGATGCCTTGGGCATCCCCAAGCTTAAACGCTTGAGTCTTCTTAATATATGCAGGGGTGAACCACCGGGGCATCCCCAAGCTTAGAGCTTTCACTCTCCTTGATCATATTGCATCATACTCCTCTCTTGATCCTTGAAAACTTCCTCCACACCAAACTCGAAACAACTCATTAGAGGGTTAGTGCATAATAAAAATTCACATGTTCAGAGGTGACACAATCATTCTTAACACTTCTGGACATTGCATAAAGCTACTTGGACATTAATGGATCAAAGAAATTCATCCAACATAGCAAAAGAGGCAATGCGAAATAAAAGACAGAATCTGTCAAAACAGAACAGTCCGTAAAGATGGATTTTATTAGGCCACCAGACTTGCTCAAACGAAAATGCTCAAATTGAATGAAAGTTGCGTACATATCTGAGGATCATGCTCGTAAATTGGCTTAATTTTCTGAGCTACCTACGGGGAGATAGACCCAGATTCGTGACAGCAAAGAAATGCTGGAACTGCGCGATAATCCAAATCTAGTACTTACTTTTCTATCAAAGACTTTACTTGGCACCACAAAACATAAAACTAAGATCAGGAGAGGTTGCTACAGTAGTAAACAACTTCCAAGACACAAATATAAAACAAAGTACTGTAGCAAAATAACACATGGGTTATCTCCCAAGAAGTTCTTTCTTTATAGCCGTTAAGATGGGCTCGGCGGTTTTAATGATGCACTCGCAAGAAATAGTATTTGAAGCAAAAGAGAGCATCAAGAGGCAAATTAAAAACACATTTAAGTCTAACATGCTTCCTATGCATAGGAATCTTGTAAATAAACAAGTTCATGAAGAGCAAAGTAACAAGCATAGGAAGATAAAACAAGTGTAGCTTCAAAAATTTCAGCACATAGAGAGGTGTTTTAGTAACATGAAAATTTATACAACCATATTTTCCTCTCTCATAATAATTTTCAGTAGCATCATGAGCAAACTCAACAATGTAACTATCACATAAAGCATTCTTATCATGAGTCTCATGCATAAAATTATTACTCTCCACGTAAGCATAATCAATTTTATTAGTTGTAGTGGGAGCAAATTCAACAAAGTGGCTATCATCATATATAGTAGGCATATTGTAATCATAAAAGAAAATTTTCTCCTCAATGCTTGGGGGACTAAAAAGATCATGCACATCAGAGCCAACTTCCCCAAGCTTAGAATTTTCCATAG
>NC_061512.1:155587669-155641524 GCF_022539505.1 Lolium rigidum | reverse complement strand
TTTGGCCTTGTTTAGGATCGGCTTACGAGCACCGTGCGTGGCCATCCGGCCCAACTCTGGAGTAGGATGATCCGATTATGTGGTGAAAACCCTAAATCGTCGTAGATCTCATTAGCTTCATCTTGATCAAGCAGGACCACCAAGTATTCGTACACCCCGTACGGATCATGGGTGGATCGGCTCTTTGAGCCGATTCACAGGATAACCCGAGAGCCGATCGAGGCTCGTATTTAACGTTTACATGTATGCCCCGCGAGAAACTAAGCGAGGCAATCTCATCACCTTCCCGACCGGGTATAGGTCAGGTGGCACGCCCTTGCACTTCGCAACGCCGCGTGTGACCGAGAAGAGCATTGCGGGCCGTCGCTCGGAGGGGTCTCGGCCAGCCGCAGCTCTAGGCTCCCCCGGCTCTACGGTGTTGACAAGGCCGCTGCCCGCCGGTGGGTTTTGGCAATCAACACATTCTGGCACGCCCGGTGGGACAAACGTCTACATCAACCACATCGCCATCTACATCTGAGATGGCGGACGGCACGCCAGTCACCTACGAGGAGCTGCCTGACGAGCTCAAGAAGCAATACAATGAGCTCAGGGCCACCCTCGAAACCAATCTAATCGGCTCTTTCTCGAAGACCCGTTCTCATGGCATCAGGGGGAACGGCTTTACAGCCGAGGGTGCCCTCGACCAAGTAGATCCGTCCACCCCTTCAGAAGAACGGACCAGAGCTCGCGCCGAGAAGTTGACTACATGGTAGCTCATTCTGCGTTTACCGCCATGGCAAAGACGAGAGAAGAGAACGAGTCGCTCCGGTGGCAAGGACAAAGGGGAGGCCGGTTCAAGCGATCGGCTTCGATATAATGATAAAAGGTACAATAATGAAGAAGGTATAGAGTCTTATAATGCTTTCAATATGTCTTTTATGTGAGTTTTGTCTGTACCGGTTCATACTTGTGTTTGCTTTAAACAACCTTGCTAGCCTAAACCTTGTATCGAGAGGGAATACTTCTCATGCATCCAAAATCCTTGAGCCAAACACTATGCCACTTGTGTCCACCATACCTACCTACTACATGGTATTTATCCGCCATTCCAAAGTAAATTGCTTGAGTGCTACCTTTAAAATTCCATCATTCACCTTTGCAATATATAGCTCATGGGACAAATAGCTTAAAAACTATTGTGGTATTGAATATGTACTTATGCACTTTATCTCTTATTAAGTTGCTTGTTGTGCGATAACCATGTTTACGGGGACGCCATCAACTATTCCTTGTTGAATATCATGTGAGTTGCTATGCATGTCCGTCTTGTCTGAAGTAAGAGAGATCTACCACCTTAATGGTTGGAGCATGCATTTGTTAGAGAAGAACATTGGGCCGCTAGCTAAAGCCATGAATCATGGTGGAAGTTTCAGTTTTGGACATATATCCTCAATCTCATATGAGAATAATAATTGTTGCCACATGCTTATGCATTAAAGAGGAGTCCATTATCTCGTTGTCCATGTTGTCCCGGTATGGATGTCTAAGTTGAGAATAATCAAAAGCGAGAAATCCAACATGCGAGCTTTCTCCTTAGACCTTTGTACGAGGCGGCATGGAGGTACCCCATTGTGACACTTGGTTAAAACATGTGCATTGCAAAGATCCGGTAGTCCAAGCTAATTAGGACAAGGTGCGGGCACTATTAGTATACTATGCATGAGGCTTGCAACTTGTAAGATATAACTTTCATAACTCATATGCTTTATTACTACCGTTGACAAAATTGTTTCATGTTTTCAAAATAAAGCTCTAGCACAAATATAGCAATCCATGCTTCCCTCTGCGAGGGGCCTTTCTTCTACTTTTATTGTTGAGTCAGTTTACCCATTTCCTTCGTCTAAAAAGCAAACACTTGTGTTAACTGTGCATTGATTCCTACATACTTGCATATTGCACTTGTTATATTACTTTATGTTGGCAATATCCAGAAGATATACACAAGACTGCATTCAGAGTACCAGGTTCAATGGGCTTGTTTGGATATGTAGTCATGACATTTGGACGGAAGAAACTCGGGGGGCAGCTCACCCCGAAGGCCCTCTCCTACGGAGAGCCGATTTCGTTCAAATCGGCTGGCTCGCATGATAGTGCCCTCGGACATGATCAAGCCCGGGTCCATTCGGCTAATTTGTGTATCCTCGTCTCTGTTTCACCTTGACCGAGACTCGGGGGCAACCGACCCGGTAAATGTTCTGTTTCTAGAAGCCAATTGGAGTATCATCGGCTGGTCCTGTGTAGCAACCTTCTTCGAGGATGGTGAATTTTGCGAGAGGAGTGTCACCGGGTCTCGTAGTCATCGGTCGAAGAAGATGAAGGACAGATTATGAGAGACCAATGCGTTGCTATCGGCTCATTGGGCGTCGATCCGGCTAACAATCGGCAGCTTACGCTCTGCCACGACATGACCCGACGAAGGAAAAGCATAATGATTTTGGAAATGTCATTTCCAAAACCAGGGGGGCATGTGTTATCACCAGAATTTGACCGGATCAGAGGTGGGCCGCGATTGAAGATGGACTTGAAGAATATACACAAAAGAAGTGTATGAATCGGCCTTTTATACCAAGTTGGGCTAGTTAGCCCGTGTATCTTAATATAGTAGATCGCATCTTAGTTTAGAAGTTAGAGTTTTACCCGTGCACGGTTCGGTGCACGCCCACATTAGAAAGTCCCCTGGACTATAAATATGTATCTAGGGTTTATGGAATAAACAACAACTCACGTTCAACCCCAAAACAAACCAATCTCGGCGCATCGCCAACTCCTTCGTCTCGAGGGTTTCTATCGGGTAGCGACATGCTGCCTAGATCGCATCTTGCGATCTAGGCAGCACAAGCCCCACGTTGTTCATGCGTTGCTCGTATCGAAGCGCTTTTGATGGCGAGCAACGTAGTTATCATTAGATGTGTTAGGGTTAGCATTGTTCTTCGTTTAAGCATGCTTACGTAGTGCAACCCTTGCATATCTAGCCGTCCTCACGCCTATCCCAGGCGTGGGGGCGGCACCCCGCTTGATCATTATGTAGTAGATCTGATCCGTTACGATTGCTCCTTGTTCTACAAGGATTAGTTTAATATCTGCAATAGTTTGGCCTTACAAAGGGGGGGAGGATCCTGTGGCACGTAGGGTGGCGTTCGCAAGTCCTAAACGGGATGTTCCTAGGATCAACTTCATGTTGGTTTTTTGGCCTTGTTTAGGATCGGCTTACGAGCACCGTGCGTGGCCATCCGGCCCAACCTCGGAGTAGGATGATCCGATTATGTGGTGAAAACCCTAAATCGTCGTAGATCTCATTAGCTTCATCTTGATCAAGCAGGACCACCAAGTATTCGTACACCCCGTACGGATCATGGGTGGATCGGCTCTTTGAGCCGATTCACGAGATAACCTGAGAGCCGATCGAGGCTCGTATTTAACGTTTACATGTATGCCCCGCAGGAAACTAAGCGAGGCAATCTCATCACCTTCCCGACCGGGTATAGGTCAGGTGGCACGCCCTTGCACTTCGCAACGCCGCGTGTGACCAGAAGAGCATTGCGGGCCGTCGCTCGGAGGGGTCTCAGCCAGCCGCAGCTCTAGGCTCCCCCGGCTCTACGGTGTTGACAAGGCCGCTGCCCGCCGGTGGGTTTTGGCGATCAACGGGTCCACGGTTCACTAGAGGTGTCTCTCCCATAAGATAAAAGCATGTTGGGTGAACAAATTACAGTCGGGCAATTGACAAATAGAGAGGGCATAACAATGCACATACATGGCATGATAAGTATAGTGAGATTTAATTGGGCATTACGACAAAGTACATAGACCGCCATCCAACTGCATCTATGCCTAAAAAGTCCACCTTCGAGGTTATCGTCCGAACCCTTCCAAAGTATTAAGTTGCAAAGCAACGAGACAATTGCATTAAGTATGGTGCGGAATGTAATCAACAACTACATCCTCGGACATAGCGCCAATGTTTTATCCCTAGTGGCAACGAGCACAGACACAACCTTAGAACTTTCGTCACTCGTCCCAGTGTGTCAATGCAGGCATGAACCCACTATCGAGCATAAATACTCCCTCTTGGAGTTAAAAGCAAAAACTTGGCCGGAGCCTCTACTAGTAACGGAGAGCATGCAAGATCATAAACAACACATATGTAATAACTTGATAATTAACATAACATGGTATTCTCTATCCATCGGATCCCGACAAACACAACATAGAGTATTACGGATAGATGATCTTGATCATGTTAGGCAGCTCACAAGATCCAACAATGAAGCACAATGAGGAGAAGACAACCATCTAGCTACCGCTATGGACCCATAGTCCGAGGGTGAACTACTCACTCATCACTCCGGAGGCGACCATGGCGGTGTAGAGTCCTCCGGAGATGAATCCCCTCTCCCGGCAGGGTGCCGGAGGAGATCTCCGTAATCCCCCGAGATGGGATCGGCGGCGGCGGCGTCTCGGCAATGTTTTCCGTATCGTGGTTTTTTGCCTCGGGGGTTTCGCGGCGGAGGCTTTAAGTAGGCGGAAGGGCGAGTCGGGGGCCGACGAGGGGCCCACACCACAGGGCGGCGCGGGCCCCCTTGGCCGCGCCGCCATGTGGTTTGGCCACCTCGTGGCCCCACTTCGTATGCTCTTCGGTCTTCTGGAAGGTTCGTGGCGAAATAGGCCCCCGGGTCTTCGTTTCGTCCAATTCCGAGAATATTTCGTTACTAGGATTTCGAAACCAAAAACAGCAGAAAACGAGGAACCGGCACTTCGGCATCTTGTTAATAGGTTAGTTCCGGAAAATGCACGAATATGACATAAAGTGTGCATAAAACATGTAGGTATCATCAATAATATGGCATAGAACATAAGAAATTATCGATACGTCGGAGACGTATCAAGCATCCCCAAGCTTAGTTCCGCTCGTCCCGAGCGAGTAAAACGATAACAAAGATAATTTCTAAAGTGACATGCCATCATAACCTTGATCATACTATTTGTAAACATATGTAGTGGATGCAGCGATCAAAACAATGGTAATGACATGAGTAAACAAGTGAATCATAAAGCAAAGACTTTTCATGAATAGTACTTCAAGACAAGCATCAATAAGTCTTGCATAAGAGTTAACTCATAAAGCAATAAATCAAAGTAAAGGTATTGAAGCAACACAAAGGAAGATTAAGTTTCAGCGGTTGCTTTCAACTTGTAACATGTATATCTCATGGATAATTGTCAACATAGAGTAATATAACAAGTGCAATATGCAAGTATGTAGGAATCAATGCACAGTTCACACAAGTGTTTGCTTCTTGAGGTGGAGAGAGATAGGTGAACTGACTCAACATAAAAGTAAAGAGAATGGTCCTTCAAAGAGGAAAGCATCGATTGCTATATTTGTGCTAGAGCTTTTATTTTGAAAACATGAAACAATTTTGTCAACGGTAGTAATAAAGCATATGAGTTATGAAAGTTATATCTTACAAGTTGCAAGCCTCATGCATAGTATACTAATAGTGCCCGCACCTTGTCCTAATTAGTTTGGACTACCGGATCTTTGCAATGCACATGTTTTAACCAAGTGTCACAATGGGGTACCTCCATGCCGCCTGTACAAAGGTCTAAGGAGAAAGCTCGCATTTGGATTTCTCGCTTTTGATTATTCTCAACTTAGACATCCATACCGGGACAACATGGACAACAGATAATGGACTCCTCTTTAATGCATAAGCATGTGGCAACAATTATTATTCTCATATGAGATTGAGGATATGTGTCCAAAACTGAAACTTCCACCATGATTCATGGCTTTAGTTAGCGGCCCAATGTTCTTCTCTAACAATATGCATGCTCCAACCATGAAGGTGGTAGATCTCTCTTACTTCGGACAAGACGGACATGCATAGCAACTCACATGATATTCAACAAAGAATAGTTGATGGCGTCCCCGAAACATGGTTATCGCACAACAAGCAACTTAATAAGAAATAAAGTGCATAAGTACATATTCAATACCACAATAGTTTTTAAGCTATTTGTCCCATGAGCTATATATTGTAAAGGTGAATGATGGAATTTTAAAGGTAGCACTCAAGCAATTTACTTTGGAATGGCGATAAATACCATGTAGTAGGTAGGTATGGTGGACACAAATGGCATAGTGGTTGGCTCAAGTATTTTGGATGCATGAGAAGTATTCCCTCTCGATACAAGGTTTAGGCTAGCAAGGTTATTTGAAACAAACACAAGGATGAACTGGTACAGCAAAAATCACATAAAAGACATATTGTAAACATTATAAGACTCCATACCGTCTTCCTTGTTGTTCAAAACTCAATACTAGATGTTATCTAGACTCTAGAGAAACCAAATATGCAAACCAAATTAGCAAGCTCTAAGTGTTTCTTTATTAATGGGTGCAAAGTATATGATGCAAGAGCTTAAACATGAGCACAACAATTGCCAAGTATCAAATTATCCAAGACATTTTAGAGTTACTACATGTAGCATTTTCCAATTCCAACCATATAACAATTTAACGAAGATGAAACTTCGCCATGAATACTATGAGTAGAGCCTAAGGACATACTTGTCCATATGCTACAACGGAGCGTGTCTCTCTCCCATAAAGTGAATGCTAGGATCCATTTTATTCAAACAAAACAAAAACAAAAACAAACCGACGCTCCAAGCAAAGTGCATAAGATGTGACGGAATAAAAATATAGTTTCGTGGGAGGAACCCGATAATGTTGTCGATGAAGAAGGGGATGCCTTGGGCATCCCCAAGCTTAGACGCTTGAGTCTTCTTATAATATGCAGGGGTGAACCACCGGGCATCCCCAAGCTTAGAGCTTTCACTCTCCTTGATCATATTGCATCATACTCCTCTCTTGATCCTTGAAAACTTCCTCCACACCAAACTCGAAACAACTCATTAGAGGGTTAGTGCATAATAAAAATTCACATGTTCAGAGGTGACACAATCATTCTTAACACTTCGGACATTGCATAAAGCTACTGGACATTAATGGATCAAAGAAAATCATCCAACATAGCAAAAGAGGCAATGCGAAATAAAAGACAGAATCGTCAAAACAGAACAGTCCAGTAAAGATGGATTTTATTAGGCCACCAGACTTGCTCAAATGAAAATGCTCAAATTGAATGAAAGTTGCGTAATATCCGAGGATCATGCACGTAAATTGGCTTAATTTTCTGAGCTACCTACAGGGAGGTAGACCCAGATTCGTGACGACAAAGAAATCTGTAAGCTGCGCAGTAATCCAAATCTAGTACTTACTTTTCTATCAAAGACTTTACTTGGCACAACAAAACTCAAAACTAAGATAAGGAGAGGTTGCTACAGTAGTAAACAACTTCCAAGACACAAATATAAAACAAAAATACTGGAGTAAAAACATGGGTTGTCTCCCATAAGCGCTTTTCTTTAACGCCTTTCAGCTAGGCGCAGAAAGTGTAACTCAAGTAACATCGAGAGATGAAGCATCAACATCATAACTTCTTCTAATAATAGAATCATAAGGTACCTTCATTCTCTTTCTAGGGAAGTGTTCCATACCTTTCTTGAGAGGAAATTGATATTTAATATTATCTTCCTTCATATCAATAGTAGCACCAACGGTTCGAAGAAAAGGTCTTCCCAATATAATGGGGCAAGATGCATTGCATTCAATATCCAAGACAACAAAATCAACGGGGACAAGGTTATTGTTAACCATAATATGAACATTATCAACTTCCCCAAAGGTTTCTTTTTAGCATTATCAACGAGATTAACATCCAGATAACAGTTTTTCAATGGTGGCAAGTCAAGCATATCATAGACTTTTTAGGCATAACAGAAATACTTGCACCAAGATCACATAAAGCATTACAATCAAAATCTTTGACTCTCATTTTAATGATGGGCTCCCAATCATCCTCTAGCTTTCTAGGAATAGAAGTTTCAAGTTTTAGTTTTTCTTCTCTAGCTTTTATGAGAGCATTTGTAATATGTTTTGTGAAAGCCAAGTTTACAGCGCTAGCATTAGGACTCTTAGCAAGTTTTTGCAAGAACTTTATAACTTCAGAGATGTGGCAATCATCAAAATCTAAATCATTACAATCTAAAGCAATGGGATTATCATCCCCAAGGTTGGAAAAAATTTCAGCAGTTTTATCACAAGCAGTTTCAGCAGTTTTATCACAAGCAGTTTCAGCAGTTTTAGCAGTTTCAGGTAATTTTGCGCGCTTTGCACTAGGAGTAGGGGCATTGCCAACACCAATTATTTTACCATTGATAGTAGGAGGTGCAGCAACATGTGAGTCATTAGCATTGCCAGTGGTGGTAATAGTCCAAACTTTAGCTACATTTTTCTCTTTAGCTAGTTTTTCATTTTCTTCTCTATCCCACCTAGCACGTAGTTCAGCCATTAATCTTATATTCTCATTAATTCTAACTTGGATGGAATTTGCTGTAGTAACAATTTTATTTTCAATATCCCTATTAGGCATAACTTTCGATTTCAGAAGATCAACATCAGAGGCAAGACTATCAACTCTAGAAACAAGAATATCAATTTTATTGAGCTTTTCCTCAACAGATTTGTTAAAAGCAGCTTTGTGTACTAATAAATTCTTTAAGCATAGCTTCAAGTCCAGGGGGTGTATTCCTATTATTGTTGTAAGAATTCCCATAAGAATTAGCATAACCGTTACCATTATTATAAGGATATGGCCTATAGTTATTACTAGAATTGTTCCGATAAGCATTGTTGTTGAAATTATTATTTTTAATGAAGTTTACATCAACATGTTCTTCTTGGGCAACCAATGAAGCTAGTGGAACATTATTAGGATCTGCATTAGTCCTATCATTCGCAAGCATAGACATAATAGCATCAACCCTTATCATTCAAGGAAGAGGATTCTTCAACAGAATTTACCTTCTTACCTTGTGGAGCTCTTTCCGTGTGCCATTCAGAGTAATTAACCATCATATTATCAAGAAGCTTTGTTGCTTCACCAAGAGTGATGGACATAAAGGTACCTCCAGCAGCTGAATCCAATAAATTACGCGAAGAAAAATTTAGTCATGCATAGAAGGTTTGGATGATCATCCAAGTAGTCAGTCCATGGGTTGGGCAATTTTTAACCGAGAGATTTCATTCTTTCCCAAGCTTGAGCAACATGTTCATTATCCAATTGTTTAAAATTCATTATGCTACTCCTCAAAGATATAATTTTAGCAGGGGATAATATCTACCAATAAAAGCATCCTTGCATTTAGTCCAGGAATCAATACTATTCTTAGGCAGAGATAGCAACCAATCTTTAGCTCTTCCTCTTAATGAGAAAGGAAACAATTTTAATTTTATAATGTCACCATCTACATCTTTATACTTTTGCATTTCACATAGTTCAACAAAATTATTGAGATGGGCAGCAGCATCATCGTAACTAACACCGGAAAATTGCTCTCGCATAACAAGATTTAGTAAAGCGAGGTTTAATTTCAAAGAATTCCGCTGTAGTAGCAGGTGGAGCAATAGGTGTGCATAGGAAATCATTATTATTTGTGCTAGTGAAGTCACACAACTTAGTATTTTCAGGGGTGGCCATTTTAGCGGTAGTAAATAAAACAAACTAGATAAAGTAAATGCAAGTAAACTAATTTTTTTGTGTTTTTGATATAGCAAACAAGACAGTAAATAAAGTAAAGCTAGCAACTAATTTTTTTGTGTTTTGATATAAGTGCAGCAAACAAAGTAGTAAATAAAGCAAGAAAAAAACAAAGTAAAGAGATTGAGAAGTGGAGACTCCCCTTGCAGCGTGTCTTGATCTCCCCGGCAACGGCGCCAGAAAATATGCTTGATGGCGTGTATTTCACACGTTCGTTGGGCAACCCCAAGAGGAAGGTATGATGCGCACAACAGCAAGTTTTCCCTCGAGAAAGAAACCAAGGTTTATCGAACCAGGAGGAGCCAAGAAGCACGTTGAAGGTTGATGGCGGCGGGATGTAGTGCGGCGCAACACCGAGGATTCCGGCGCCAACGTGGAACCCGCACAACACAACCAAAGTACTTTGCCCCAACGAAACGATGAGGTTGTCAATCTCACCGGCTTGTCTGTAACAAAGGATTAACCGAATTGTGTGGAAGATGATTGTTTGCAGAGAAAATAGTAAAACAAGTATTGCAGCAGATTTGTATTTCAGTATTAAAAGAATGGACCGGGGTCCACAGTTCACTAGAGGTGTCTCTCCCATAAGATAAAGCATGTTGGGTGAACAAATTACGGTCGGAAATTGACAAATAGAGAGGGCATAACAATGCACATACATGGCATGATAAGTATAGTGAGATTTAATTGGGCATTACGACAAAGTACATAGACCGCCATCCAACTCGCTTCTATGCCTAAAAAGTCCACCTTCAAAGTTATCGTCCGAACCCCTTCCGAGTATAAAGTTGCAAAGCAACAGACAATTGCATTAAGTATGGTGCGTAATGTAATCAACAACTACATCCTCGGACATAGCGCCAATGTTTTATCCCTAGTGGCAACAGACACAGCACAACCTTAGAACTTTCCGTCACCTGTCCCAGTGTCAATGCGAGCATGAACCCACTATCGAGCATAAATACTCCCTCTTGGAGTTAAAAGCAAAAATCTTGGCCAGAGCCTCTACTAGTAACGGAGAGCATGCAAGATCATAAACAACACATATGTAATAACTTGATAATTAACATAACATGGTATTCTCTATCCATCGGATCCCGACAAACACAACATAGAGTATTACGAGATAGATGATCTTGATCATGTTAGGCAGCTCACAAGATCCAACAATGAACCACAATGAGGAGAAGACAACCATCTAGCTATCGCTATGGACCCATAGTCCGGGGGTGAACTACTCACTCATCACTCCGGAGGTGACCATGGCGGTGTAGAGTCCTCCAGGAGATGAATCCCCTCTCCGGCAGGTGCCGGAGGAGATCTCCGAATCCCCGAGATGGGATCGGCGGCGGCGGCGTCTCGCAAGGGTTTTCCGTATCGTGGTTTTTCGCCTCGGGGGTTTCGCGACGGAGGCTTTAAGTAGGCGGAAGGGCGGAGTCGGGGGCCGACGAGGGGCCCACACCACGGGCGGCGCGGGCCCCCCTTGGCCGCGCCGCCATGTGGTTTGGCCACCTCGTGGCCCCACTTCGTATGCTCTTCGGTCTTCCGGAAGGTTCGTGGCGAAATAGGCCCCTGGGTCTTCGTTTCGTCCAATTCCGAGAATATTTCGTTACTAGGATTTCTGAAACCAAAAACAGCAGAAAACGAGAACTGGCACTTCGGCATCTTGTTAATAGGTTAGTTCCAGAAAATGCACGAATATGACATAAAGTGTGCATAAAACATGTAGGTATCATCAATAATATGGCATAGAACATACGAAATTATCGATACGTCGGAGACGTATCAGGCGCCGCGCCGTCTTCGCCGGGCGACGCCTCGCCTCCGGCTCCGCCTCCGCCTCCTCCGCCGCCGGCCACGGGGCCCCTCACGCGCGCCCGTGCAGGGATTCGCGTCCCGAGCACGCGGTACCCCTCGGACGAGTACGTCTGCACCGCGTCGACTTCCGCGCCTTCACCATCGACGCCATCGCCCCTGCCCGCCTCTGCCCGGGCTGCTCTCCGCGACCCGCGAGTGGCTTGCGGCCATGGAGGACGAGTTCGACGCCCTGCAGCGGAACCAAACATGGACGCTTGTTCCCCGACCCCCTCACGCCAACATCATCACCGGAAGTGGGTCTTCAAGCACAAGTTCCATCCGGACGGTACTCTCGACCGTCACAAGGCGCGGTGGGTGGTTCATGGTTTTCGCCAGCGTGTCGGCGTCGACTACACCGACACCTTCACCCCGGTTGTCAAGACGGGGACGATCCGCACCGTCCTTCCGCTCGCGGTCTCCCGTGCGTGGCCCGTGCACCAGATGGACGTCTCCAACGCCTTCCTTCACGGCCATCTCGAGGAGCAGGTCTTCTGCCAGCAGCCCACGGGTTTCATCGACAGCGCCCACCCCGACCATGTGTGCTTGCTCTCGCGCTCGTTATACGGGCTCAAGCAGGCCCCACGCGTCTGGTACCAGCGCATCGCAGCGTTTCTTCACCAACTCGGCTTCCGCTCCACCCGCTCCGATGCCTCGCTGTTTGTGTACAACAATGGCACCACCACCCCGCACCCGCTGCTCTACGTCGACGACATCATCTTAACGGCTAGCTCGACGGACCTCCTGCGACAGATCACTGAGTGTCTTCGCGCTGAGTTTGCCCTCAAGGACTTGGGGCCCCTGCACTACTTCCTCGGCATCGAGGTCGTACGTCGCACCGACGGCTTCTTCCTTCATCAGCGCAAGTACGCCCACGAGCTCCTGGACCGCGCCGGTATGCTTAATTGCAAACCTGCGACCACGCCTGTCGACACGAAGTCCAAGATCTCCGCCACGGATGGTTCGTTGGCCACATACGCGTCATTTTATCGCTCCATCGTCGGTGCCCTGCAGTACCTCACCTTGACCCGCCCCGAGCTGCAGTACGCTGTCCAGCAGGTGTGCCTTCACATGCATGCTCCGCGGGATCCTCATTGGGCTGCGGTCAAGCGGATCCTCCGCTACATTCGTGGCACCATGGACTTCGGCCTCTCCCTCCACGCCTCCACTGCCACGGACATCGTCGCCTACTCGGACGCCGATTGGGTAGGCTGCCCCGACATGCGTCGCTCCACGTCTGGCTACTGCGTCTACTTCGGACCTTCACTCATCTCCTGGTCATCTAAGCGACAACCCACGGTCTCTCGCTCCAGCGCCGAAGCGGAGTACCGGGCTATTGCTAACGCGGTTGCCGAGGTCTCTTGGCTGCGGCAACTCCTCGTTGAGCTCTCATGTCCTGTTGCCAAAGCCACCGTGGTCTATTGCGACAACGTCTCCGCCGTCTACCTTTCCTCCAACCCGGTCCACCATCGCCGCACCAAGCATATTGAGCTGGACATCCACTTTGTTCGGGAACAGGTGGCCCTTGGACACATTCGAGTACTTCATGTGCCCACCTCCCAACAATTTGCGGATATCATGACCAAGGGTCTTCCTACGGCATCATTTGAGGAGTTCCGGTCCAGTCTATGCGTTCGACCAGGCGACGCTTCGACTGCGGGGGGGTGTTAAGATACATATCCTTGCGTATCCGGATGTGTATCTTCTGTAGTTATGTATAGCGATACATATCTTTGTATTTATTATTGGGCCCATCTCCTTCCTTGTATAGTCGAGGACGTGGCCTATATATGTAACGCCATATGCACCCAATCAATACATTGTGAGTTGCATCCCTTTCTACACCAGTGGTGGTGGAGCATCGACGCGGAGGACGGCGTCGACGCGGAGCGTTCACTCGTCGGAGTCTCGAGCTTGACGCGGCGGACACGCTCCTCCTGGCGAGCCGCCTCGTACTCACGAACTTGGCGGACGGCGTCCGCCTCCTCCCGCCGGAAGCACGCGCGGACCTCCGCCTACGAGATCGCAGCCACCTGCACGACCGCACCGTCCTCCTCGTCGGAGTCGGGGACGAGCTCCTCCTCGTCGTAGCTGTGGTCGATGGGTGGCCGCGGTGGGCGACTCAAACTGCCTGACGACGAGCCCTCGCCGCCGTTGCCGTACTTCGCCAGCTTCCCTGGGGGCGTGAGCCCCCAGTTCGTCCACCGGCGGGCGCTGCACTTGCGCGCGCCCTCCGACCGGTTGAACTTCCAGCATTCTGCCTCCGTGCGGAACACGGGGGGACGCGGCGGCGAGTCCCCGCCGCCAATCCCGCGCTGCACCCTGCTGAGCCACCACGCGAGGCCATAGCGTCGCGGAGCTGGGGCGGGGGGCTGCTGGATTGCTCGCCGAAGAGGAAGCTGGTAGCAGCGGAGGGGAGTAGGGTTTGGAAACCGAACTCCCCTCCGTGGCCCGTTTTAATACGGGGTGGCCGTCGAGTTTCTTGGGCCCCCGAACTTGTTTTACGGGTCACGCCGCGAGTTCGGGTTCCGTTCTAGCCCACTTTCAGTCTGAACCCGTATTATCGCCGGAATTTTTCGATTTCAGCCACTTTTTCGGGCTCTCGTAGAGATGCTCTTAGAGCAACTCTAGCACACCATCTAAGCCCGGAACTGAATAACAACCGTACCAGGTGTAGATCGCGTCTCGAATAGATAACGATAATTTTGAAAGGCAATTTCTTTTTTGCAGCAATACCCCACCGTCGCTCGCGATGCTTATATGCAGATTTTGGGTCAATTTATTCAGTTCGTTGCTTTGTTGGCGCGAGGGAAATTTCCTTCTACGGCAGGCAGGAACGAAGCTAGAATATTTTTCTAATATAGGGTCAGCTCTATGATCTCTGAATTTCACTAGAGTCATCTTCTATAAATAAATGTCACTTGGTACTAATTAGTGAGAGATTTGCTAGTATTCATTGTGGTCGGCTAACCCTAATGCCAATAAGGAAACTCTGTCCTGGCGGCCGGAGCCGGCCAAATTTTGGCGAACCTCGACTGAACTTCGGCAAATCTTTTGCAATAGGAGTACCATGCTACCGCGTGTACGTGGAGTATGGGCACCGGAGCCGCTCGCGGCCGAGCTCGGGACGGAGTGACGCGAGCCCGGCGAGCAGCGACGGGCGACACGAGCAGAACTGGCAGCGCGCGATGCAGGCGACGGGCAAAGCGGGCGACGAGAGGCGCGCGACGTGAGTGGCACGGTCAGCGCGAGCCTGGCGTGCGGGCAAGCGATAGAGAAAAAAAAGGAAAAAAAATATTTCTAGAATATGTTTTTTATGACATGATTATAGGGTATCTTTTTGGTCACTCGTGTTTTTCTACGGTTTTTGTTGTTGCAATTAACCCCCTCCACGCGATGTAGTAAAGCGTCTAGCAGATACCGCATGAAAATAACCGCCAATATATTGTATCAGGCTAAAAAAAGGTCCAAAACGTAAAATAGTGTGAACCCAAAATTAATGTTTTAGGCCTATTGATACGTCTCCGACGTATCGATAATTTCTTATGTTCTATGCATATTATTGATGATACCTACATGTTTTATGCACACTTTATGTCATATTCGTGCATTTTCTGAAACTAACCTATTAACAAGATGTCGAAGTGCCGCGTTGTCGTTTTCTGCTGTTTTTGGTTTCGAAATCCTAGTAACGAAATATTCTCGAATTGGACGAAATCAAGACCCGAGGGCCTATTTCGCCACGAACCTTCCGGAAGACCGAAGAGCATACGAAGTGGGGCCACGAGGTGGCCAAACCACAAGGCGGCGCGGCCAAGGAGGGGCCCGCGCCGCCCGTGGTGTGGGCCCCTCGTCGGCCCCCGACTCTGCCCTTCCGCCTACTTAAAGCCTCCGTCGCGAAACCCCCGAGGCGAAAAACCACGATACGGAAAACCTTACCGAGACGCCGCCGCCGCCGATCCCATCTCGGGGGATTCTCGGAGATCTCCTCCGGCACCCTGCCGGAGAGGGGATTCATCTCCCGGAGGACTCTACACCGCCATGGTCGCCTCCGGAGTGATGAGTGAGTAGTTCACCCCTGGACTATGGGTCCATAGCGTAGCTAGATGGTTGTCTTCTCCTCATTGTGCTTCATTGTTGGATCTTGTGAGCTGCCTAACATGATCAAGATCATCTATCTGTAATACTCTATGTTGTGTTTGTCGGGATCCGATGGATAGAGAATACCATGTTATGTTAATTATCAAGTTATTGCATATGTGTTGTTTATGATCTTGCATGCTCTCCGTTATTAGTAGAGTCTCTGGCCAAGTTGATGCTAGTAACTCCAAGAGGGAGTATTTATGCTCGATAGTGGGTTCATGCCCGCATTGACACGTGGGACAAGTGACGAAAGTTCTAAGGTTGTGTTGTGCTGTTGCCACTAGGGATAAAACATTGATGCTATGTCCGAGGATGTAGTTATTGATTACATTACGCACCATACTTAATGCAATTGTCTGTTGCTTTGCAACTTAATACTGGAGGGGGTTCGGACGATAACCTGAAGGTGGACTTTTTAGGCATAGATGCAGTTGGATGACGGTCTATGTACTTTGTCGTAATGCCCAATTAAATCTCACTATACTTATCATGACATGTATGTGCATTGTTATGCCCTCTCTATTTGTCAATTGCCCGACCGTAATTTGTTCACCCAACATGCTTTTATCTTATGGGAGAGACACCTCTAGTGAACTGTGGACCCCGGTCCATTCTTTTAATATCGAAATACAAATCTCTGCAATACTTGTTTTACTATTTTCTCTCGCAAACAATCATCTTCCACACAATACGGTTAATCCTTTGTTACAGCAAGCCGGTGAGATTGACAACCTCACTCGTTTCGTTGGGGCAAAGTACTTTGGTTGTGTTGTGCAGGGTTCCACGTTGGCGCCGGAATCCCCGGTGTTGCGCCGCACTACATCCCGCCGCCATCAACCTTCAACGTGCTTCTTGGCTCCTCCTGGTTCGATAAACCTTGGTTTCTTTCTGAGGGAAAACTTGCTGCTGTGCGCATCATACCTTCCTCTTGGGGTTGCCCAACGAACGTGTGAAATACACGACATCACCTATTCCCTCCGTTTTTAACCGCCAATATACCGTTTCTAGCTCTAAATTTTGTTCACAAAAGAGTGTACTTCTATTTTCTAATGTATTTTAATTGCTTCTCTCTTATTGCACGGAAATCAAATTCAATAATGTTGAGCACATATTCTTATTGTTTTGTACATGCACTTAGCTTATTGGAGGTGGAAGAATTAAAAGGAAGAGATGCATGTTTCTGATGTATTTTTCACTTCACTTTATAATTTATCTTGGAAACCCGTATGTACACTTATTTATGGACGGAGGGAGTAGACTCCTATCCGGTTCCATATTAGGCTTGGTCTAGTTGGTCAGGCTTTCTGTTTTAAGTCTCAACAAGGCAAACACACTGTAATGGCTCTCCTCTTGGCGGGCCGCCTTAGTACTCCATAGCTGTCCCTGTCATGTGTATAAATATAAAATATGTGCACAACACATAGTATGTCTTATGAATACAAAAACGCTCAAATGAAGGAGCTTGTTCTTTCTCTTTTGCTTTATTCGATTCAAGGAAGGAAAAGTCTAGCATCAAGGTGGAGGATATCCTCCGCTTGGCCCACACATGAGGAGTGTCGTTCCGCGTCTCATCCTCTCGACTTCTCTATCACAACCTCCTATGTCCCGATGCTTTGTTACTTATTGCAACACCGCCTCTCCCCACCAGCCACCGTTGCACTCTCCCTTGTTGCTGCCCATCCGCCCTGTGCTCCCTTGTCCTTCTCGTCCCTCCCCGTAGCGGGGAGGCCATCGACATGGGCATGGTCATGGTAGAGCTTAAAATTGGAGAGATATTGCCGGGGAAGACAACATGGTTGAGGGGAATTGACTCTGTGGTAGCCAGATTTAGCAGTGACAATGATCCAACTAGCTAGATTCTATCCAGGATGGTACAGGTTAGTTTTTTTTTTGCGGATTTCCGATGCTGCATGGGTTCTTTCGACGAGCTTTAGACTTGTGTGCTTTTTGATGTGAACACACAAGCGAGATGTTGCGATGATTTTGTTCGTTTTGCTGTAAATATTCGTTTTGATGCTACAAATATTTATGTGAGGTCTTGCAGACTTTGGTATGTGGATGGTGGGATCCACATCCCCAAGACGATCGACATTGTCGAGGAAGGCTTCCCATCCCATGTCAGTTTGACCGAGGTGAGCGCAGAAAAGGTCAGTTTCCCTGCCCGACCCGGCCCAGCCCAGCCCAGCCCAGAGTCAAGCCCGCTTCATTCTCCCGTCGTCACGTCCCCATTCCACAGCGTCCAGACAATTTCACCGGCGACGCCTCGCGACCTCCTCCCCCCTTCCTTCGGCGCCGGCGCCACCGCAGAAGCCCGATCCGATCCCGCGAGGTGACACCCCCCGCTCCCGTCTGCTCCGCCCCTCCCCCATTCCGCTACTAGATCTATGGTCCGAGTCGCTGCCGTGGCCGCGGCCCGGCGCATCCGCTCCACGATCCCGCCGCATTCTAGGATTTCGACCTCCGCCTTCCGGCGTCACACGATGCTTTTTTTTTCCGGTTTATCCGTGGCCCCACTGCCCAGATAGACGCCGTTTGGGCGGGGATTGCGGCGCGATTGGGGACGGATTTCGGGGTTCCGTTCGGGGAGTCCGCTTTTGGGTGATTGGGGATGGGTAGCATACTGTGTAGGTTTTCTCATAGTGATACGCTCGTGGCTGTACTGCACTCTTTCGGTTCGATTGGTTTCCTAGATGCTGCAGATGTACTCGCTCTCTTCCTTTTTATTTACCTAGGACTTGTATTATTACACTATCCTGCACTCGATTAGGAAGTGACATAAAATGTTGATAGTGGCCTGGGTTATATTGGTTCATATTGGTTGCTTTCATCCACCGGCACAACCAGCGGAAGCTATGAGGTTTGTTTGGATGCTGCCCTGATGCGCAGTACCAAAATTTGGCAGCCAATATTTTGGTGAACGATTCGGTAGCTGGCGTTTTCCTATTGAAAGTATGGTGTCTCATAAATGCTTTGTTGATGCCTCTTATTCGTAGGATCGATCCAAAAGGCACATTTGCCGGCTCGCCCATGCGTTGGCGAGAAAAAACGCGCTTGCGTGCATGGGCTGGCTGGGCTAGCCAATTATTTGGTTCCCAACCAAAGCAGGACTGGAACTTCATGGTCGAGCCAATATTTTGGATAGGCTGGTGTTGGCAAAGAACCAAACCTACCCTATGTTCTCAGATTTGGTTGTATCTTGTATGTAGATCTGTTGATGGGAAAATAAGTTACTTTTTGCAGCCTTGTGAACGCTGATGGGATTGTGATTGTTTGCCCCTGAAACCATTCGTAGACAATAAATGGCATCGTTATTTGTTTGTTTGTGATTCAGGCAACAAACATTTTGTCGTCTGGGTAGAATTAACCATGTGTTACTTTTAATAATAACCTTTTAAATTAGTTAGGTAATGATGGGTTCACATATCTAACCCCTTGACCGGACATCTAGTCACCTGATTGAAACACCACTCTGCCTTTCTAACTTGCTCTCGCCTTTGATCATGCAACAAATCTTGTATTTTAGGACATACATCCTGTGTGTGTTCAGTCCGAACGGTCACATTGAACTAATGTTCTGTCTTGTTTTACAGTTGTAGAAATAATTGATTAGCCTGATGGCTATGGTCGATGAGCCTCTTTATCCGATTGCTGTGCTGATAGACGAGCTTAAAAATGAAGATATTCAACTGCGCCTCAACTCCATTAGAAGACTTTCCACAATTGCACGGGCACTTGGGGAAGAAAGAACCAGGAAGGAACTGATACCTTTTCTGAGCGAAAACAATGATGATGAAGATGAGGTGCTTCTTGCAATGGCTGAAGAATTGGGTGTTTTCATTCCTTATGTCGGGGGTGTAGAACATGCTCACGTTTTGCTCCCACCGTTGGAGACATTGTCTACGGTGGAGGAGACTTGTGTCCGAGACAAAGCAGTCGAGTCATTGTGCCGTATTGGTGCACAGATGAAGGAAAATGACATTGTTGACTTCTTCATTCCAGTAGTGAAGGTAAGACATTCATACATAGGGAACATTCTTTTTATTTGTTATCAAATGTGCTGCCTGTATAATGTATCTTGTCTCCTGTGAGTGTTTTCTTGTTTTCTGTGGGAGCGCTTATATTCTGCTCGTATCTTTATGTCTGTCTGTTTAACCAATCTTTATGCTTTTCAGAGGCTAGCGTCTGGTGAGTGGTTTACAGCTCGAGTATCATCCTGTGGTCTTTTCCATATAGCCTATCCAAGTGCCACAGATCCATTGAAAACAGAACTGAGGACCATTTATGGCCAGTTATGCCAAGATGATATGCCTATGGTCAGAAGGGCGGCTGCATCAAATCTTGGGAAGTTTGCTGCCACTATTGAACAGAGCCATTTGAAGACAGAAATCATGTCGATCTTTGATGATTTGACCCAAGATGGTACTTTCTTATACATCTTTGATGAACTTTTAAATGAAAGAGTTCTCTATTGATTCATCCAAATAGTTATGTATCTGTTCAAAAAGTGGAATAAAGCACACGTAATTGCTGATAATGCTATAAAACGGTTATTCACGGGGTCTCTTCCTCAATCTGCGGTGGGGATGATTCATGATTGCCAGATTGTTGGTTTGGATTTTCAATCTGTGACGGACCGATAAAATTAGCCAGTCACTTAACTGAACTTCAGAATATTACCAGTTGAGATACTTTTATACATTGAGAAAATCCTTTGACAGTGAAAGATTTTTCCTATGAACTGAACTAAGTGTAATGGTTAAAAACATAAGTATTCTGTGCCGCTTTACATGTTGGCTTGGTGCTTATTTGAGAGGTGTCTTAGATTTAAATATCAGATAACAAAGTTTCTTGCTTCTTAGCGCTTACTAGTATAGTTCAGTCTGTTACATCTGCCTTATCTTTATCTTCATCGCAGTTTTTACTTTGACATAATTGTTGGCATAAATTCAGAGATCATTCTTTTATGTCTGAATCTACAAAAAGATCAACATATGATACCTTTACTGGACTCCTTGAACTTTCTTGTCCTATATCTTCTACAATACTGAAATTATTGAGATCCTGATTACATTATTGGCCTTCATTTACAGATCAAGATTCAGTACGTTTATTGGCAGTTGAAGGCTGTGCTGCTCTTGGAAAATTGTTGGAACCGCAAGATTGTGTTGCACATATCCTACCAGTCATTGTCAATTTCTCCCAGGTACATCTCCAATGTTTCTATTTAATCTTTATAGGGTATTGGAATATTAAGTCTCTGACTGCTACAGATCTATGGCTACTATTGCTTATTTAATTCAACTATGGTTGTCAATTTCATTATCACGGTTGCACTACTACTAATACTCCTTCTGTAACTCCTTTGATAGGATAAATCTTGGCGTGTCCGTTATATGGTTGCCAATCAATTGTATGAGCTTTGTGAGGCCGTTGGTCCTGAGCCTACAAGGTTAGTGTTGATTTTTCTTATATCTGTAAAGTGTACTTGGATATTCATGGAGCAAGTTACTAAGTTTTTGACCTGATTGATTCATGGGGTAATATGTTTGGTAATAGAGCGGACCTGGTGCCTGCATATGTTCGCCTCCTTCGTGATAATGAGGCTGAAGTGCGGATAGCAGCTGCCGGGAAAGTTACTAAGTTCTGTAGGATATTGAGTCCACAGCTTGCAATTCAGCACATTCTTCTGTGTGTTAAGGTGGGAGGAGGATAAGGCAGTTATTAAGTCATTTGTATTTGTCTGATGTTATTGTCTACAGATTAACACATGCCAATTGCATCTGCAGGAATTATCATCGGATTCATCTCAGCATGTTCGCTCAGCTTTGGCTTCAGTCATCATGGGGATGGCCCCTGTTCTGGGGAAGGTGCGAGCAATGATGAAACATTTTTTGAATTGCCTTTCAGTGTTACTAATATGTTTTTGAGTTAATGTGCTTTACATTTGAATGAATATCCATTTCATGTCTTTAGCCCTAAAAATGTTAAATATTTCATAAAATATATTTGTCATTGTTCTTTTGTGATCAATCATTTTTTTGTCTGTACAAAAGTCGGTATTCATAAGTTAAACTGAAAGTGTAACGAGAAATACTGCATAATTACTTTCCTGTTCTAATTGTTCACTTGGACTTCCCAGCATGTCAGCTTGAACAATGTGGAGAGGTTTCTTTGAAAATTCGAATGTTTTTGAGTGATTTGGTTTGTGTTCCATATGAATTGTTCCATTTGCCAGTTATCTATACATGTGTTGTGAAGATATGTTGGACCCAGCACGCAACTGTATTTCCTTCGCTTTATACTCTCTTATCTTTGGTCGCAACAAATCCAGCATCTTTTTGTATACCTGTGTGATAATGTAATTATTTGTTGCCTATAGCTTCTGCTCTTCGTATCATTACTATGCAATTTGTCACCCTTGGAAATCTGACTAGCATCATCTGTGGCTTTCTGCAGGATGCTACCATTGAACAACTACTTCCTATTTTTCTTTCTTTGCTGAAGGACGAATTTCCTGATGTGCGGCTGAACATAATCAGCAAGCTTGATCAAGTTAATCAGGTTAGTGCGACTTCTCTTTCCTTTACCACTAGTGTTACTCAGACGGATCTAATGATTTCGCTTACCACAAACATGAGGGCCATATGCAAAAAGCTAACTACTTTATAAGTGGGATGAGTCTGGTGTTGGCCCATTTGCCCTAGGCCATTACCTTGAACATAAGGTGTCAAGGTGGGATCCCACCGGAATTTCACTTATAGTGTATTTTGCCTTTTCTAGTTCAAGTTTTAGTGTTAAAGTTTACACTAGAAAAAGCAAAATGCACTACGGGTGGGACTTAGATGGGATCCCACTTGACACTCTGCTTGAGCACTACTGGTCCAAACACTTCACTACATATAATGAATTCACCCTAAGTACAAGTTATTCTGGCATTGGGTTTTATTTCTAAATACAGGCTATTCTACCTTTTTAATATACCTTTAAGCTAATTTCCCCTCACAAATCTCTCCCTTTGGCTATTCCTATGCCATTTATCAGTATAAGCTGAAGTAACGTGGAACATTAAACGTGTATAAGTGGCATAATAAAGCTGAGTAATCAGTCTTCTTACCTACATCTTAGTTGAAGTGTAATGTTCTAAAACATCATCCATCAATATTTGTTTCTCCTACTGATATATGATGTGTTTTTCTTGCTCATTTCACATTTGATGAGGCTGTTGCGATCTTTCAGGTCATTGGAATTGACTTGCTGTCACAATCTCTATTGCCGGCAATTGTAGAACTTGCGGAGGATAGGCACTGGAGGGTTCGGCTTGCGATAATTGAGTACATCCCTCTTTTGGCCAGTCAGTTAGGTGTTGGGTTTTTTGATGACAAGCTGGGGGCACTTTGCATGCAATGGCTGGAAGATAAGGTATATCCGTATATGCTATTCTGATTACTAAATGGCATGTTTTGCTCAAGGTTAATTTTTCCACAACTAAGCTTAGGCAGTGTATGAATGTTGCCAACCGGATTGAAGCCGCACTGAGCTTAGGCTGTGTATGAATGCTGCCAACAAAATTGAAGACTCAGGTCGGGGAAAAGTTGGCAAAAGATTTTATTACGAGTTTATGACACATGGGAAATAATGCAGCTATGACACAAACTAAATACACGCCAAAGAAACTGTGGTGCTTGTAAGGATAGGTGTGGTAACAGCCCCTTAGTTTATTTGGAACCAAAGAAGTATACCTGATAATAGCAAATTTTAAGTTACATGTATTTCCCCTTATTTACCATGATTAGAATGAACTTTATGTTGAGCTTTAGCGAAAACCTGATGTGCTTCTATGTTAGTTTCCCTTCGTATTTCTATGGTTATAGGGTTGTTACATGATATACAAAAGGCTGCCACTGCCCTATGAATGCGGAAATGGCTAACCAGAGTTTGAGTTTCAGGTTTACTCCATCAGAGAAGCTGCTGCGAACAACTTGAAGCGCTTAGCAGAGGAGTTTGGTCCAGAGTGGGCAATGCAACATATAATCCCTCAGGTTCGTTATGTACCATATAAACACATCGGAGGGAGTAATTTATTTTTCTTGCATGTAGTAAAGCCAGCGCACTGCAGTTAAGCAGGTTTCGGGTTGTATGGTTTCAGTTTAAGTCTGAACAAGTTTTGGTCACTACCTTGTGCAAATTAAAAATAATCATTTTTGCGCAAATATGTCATGTTTCCGACACATGCTAGAAATTTTTTACTCTCTGTAGAGATGAAAAATTATATTTGTTCTTCGAGTAAATACTAGGTGATATTTTTTTAAAACTGGTCCATGCGTTCAATCAGTTAAAGAGAAATATTATTTAACTAAACTATGATATTTAATAAACTATGAAGACTTGCCCCCCTAGCCAAGTGAGCATGTTGTACCACGGTGGAGCGCGTTGGACTTATATGTAGCTATGCTGGTTGATGCAACCAGCTGTGGATACCTGTGGATGTGCAATTCTGAAGCTATGTTGGTTGATAGCCTGAAGAAGGTTACACACGCTATGACTTGCTAAATGTCAATCAAGTTCGATGGTGGGGTGTACATAATGAAACAAGTCACTGTAGCAAGAGAGATCTTCTGTTCTTACAAATTCTATAATGCATGAAGTCTTGAACCCGTTTGTGCCTAACTGGAATTTAGTTGAGTAGTAGCATGTAGAAATTCTCCTTCCTGTAATGGCATGTAATTTATCCTAGTCTTTAATGCTTACGTGTTCCATTTTGTAGGTATTGGAGAAGATAAACAACCCACATTATCTGTATCGCATGACCATACTGCAAGCAATCTCATTTCTTGCGCCTGTCATGGGTGCAGAAATAACATGTCAAAAACTGCTCCCTGTTGTAATTAATTCGTCAAAGGACAGGTGAGTGACAACTAACAAAACAAAGAAACTCTTCACTTTTAAGGCTTCACTGACACATTTCTGAATTTTCAGGGTGCCGAACATCAAGTTCAATGTTGCGAAAGTTCTGCAATCGCTTGTACCGATCCTTGATCAATCTGTGAGTTCCTGAGTTTCTTCCGCAGTGGTCCATTTTTGTTATATAGTTCAGCTCAGTTATGAGTTATTGGGAAATATCATGGATACAAACTTTGCAGGTCGTCGAGAAGACGGTGAAACCATGCCTCGTTGAGCTCAGCGAGGACCCTGATGTGGACGTAAGATACTATGCAAACCAGGCCCTTCAGGCATGTGACCAAATCATGATGTCAAGCTAACTAGCTACTGTCAAGTGTTCAGAAGATTTTCTTCTAAGTCCAGCTTTGGAGTACATGTAATTTACCCTCTAGAGTGGAGTTCCTTCTAGCCCCACTAACGGACCCATGCTGATAATGAATATGTTCCCTTCCCATTTTGTTGTTATCATTGTTGTATTTGTAATTAAGACAGCACACACGTTGGTACCATTATGTGTTCTCATTGTAGCTTGAACTTGGTTTCTGCCATTTTGGATGTAATGTGCCTGGTCTGATTTTACTGAATGCAACCATTTGCCATTGATTTTGGCTACCTCCTTGAATTTGCAAAGTTAATATATTTATATTTGTAACATGCTAGTTTTTCTGGTGCTTTGATGATCTGGGGCGCAATTGTAGTTTAACTAAGTTTCATTATTCACACGTAGTGGATCTAACCTGAGGGATTAAGTGACCCGTCTCATTGTAGTTGCACTTTATTCAGTGCTATAATTTTTCTCCTATTCATAATGCATTATGTCAAGGGTGTTGTTTCATTTGATTTGTAAAAAACCATGATGTACATTACAACGTAACTTGCAATTTTGCAAAATGTGGTGTAAATCATAACGTTATATGACTCCGTTAAACCTGATCTTTTTTATTTTGACAGACAACGCCACCTGATCTGATGCACAAGCTTGCTGCTCCGGGACATGTGGGGCTTGCTGTTGGGCCTTGGACCAGGACAAAGCTAGAAGCATATGCATGTTGCCCTCCTCATCGCAGTTGAGATTGATGAAGGAATGAGATCCGAGGGCTAGACATCGAGCGTGAACAAGGGTCCTGCTAGAGATTGGAGGAGCGGAGCTCCGAGAATACAATGCCGCTTGCTCATACAAACCAACGCATTGTGACTGTGACGCGGCAGAGCCGCCACCGTGAACACCCATGTAGCGGAAAGTCGAGATGAGTGTCTGGCCCAGGGCCGGTCCATACATATTTAGGGTCCTGGGGCAAACAAAAAAAAAGGGCATTTGCTATTTTTTAAATGCAACTTCGGACATTAATGAATTTTATAAGAGAGTTATCCTTTGGAATAACAACCTTGGCTATCTATTAAAAAGAAGTGAATTAGCGCCAACATATTTAATAATGTGCTATGAAAAATTTGTACAAGAAGCCATATATACACTTCTTGAAAATGGGTCCCACGGGCAACCAATGAGGGATGGTCACAATAAAGCATTGCATATCAAAATCAATCCATTTCATAGAATATAATGATATTTATTTGAATTATAGAACTCTATAAGCTATTAAAATATTTAAGAAATGGTCTATGTCTCTAACAAACTCAAAAGATTCCATAGTAGCACATCAGATTCTGGTATAGTCATCCAATTCAACATCACTTCGAGAAAACATATCTACATCACGATCATCATCTAAATTCCTAGTTTATTGCTATTCAAGGTTTACTTGGGCCAACTACATGGAAGAATTACCCCTTCTGATTTTTTTAATTGAACCTCTTTTTTTTTAACAGGGAGGCCTCGAAGGACCTAGAGCTTCATTGCAGTCAAAGCGGTGGCAGTACAAATTACAGAAAGGGTCAAAGGAAAACTAGAAGTTACAAACCGACCCTCACAATTTGCACAGAGGACCCTAAGAACGAAATAGGAAAAGCAATCTGGTCCAGCTCCTTCTCCACCACTGCAGAGCTCGCCGTAGTCAACCTGCATGCCGCCGGGGACAAGACCACTTGGGGCATGGAGGTGGGAGCTAACCACGACAAAGCTAGAGAACCTCCGCCGGAGGTTGATTGAGTCATGGAGGTGAGTGGCCGTGCGCCGTCGCTCGAGGTTGGAGGGGCCGCCTTTCGGCCAAGATGAACGGCGACAGAGGCGCCGTATGAAACCTCCAAGAAGAAGACCTAGAAGTGACGGCCGAGAGCCATCACTTGAGGTTGGAGGGGCCGCCCTTCGGCCATGTAGAACGGCGACAGTGGCGCCGTAGAGAACCTCCGGTGAGAAGCATCACCGCTCCCCTGATGCAGATCCAGTGGGCAGCCGACCAAGATCTGCGCCCCCTCCCCAATCACGCCACCATGACATATCAGGGGGAGAAGCTTGCAGCTCCGGCCTTGACCATCAGATCCCGCCGAATCAGCCTTATTTATGGAGATCTACTCTCCCTTCCACCTCCTCAACACCGGCTCCGACCACCGAAGCACCTTGAAGCAGGGGAAGAAGATGGTGCGGCACCAGATCTGACTGAGAAGATCCGCCGCCTCCCTCCCGGCATAGACGCCAAACGCCATAAAGGACCAAAACCTATACCTACCACTACAACTATGTACTCCGGCGCCAGCTCCTTCCCTACTCCGGCCGGCTATTCCGGCGGAGAGGACATCGGAGCGGCCCGACGGGGAAGAAGAGCCTCTCAACTACTGTAGCAGGGCGAGAGAGGCGAGGGGGGGGGGGGGATAATTGAACCTCTTTAAGATTCCACTAGTTCATCTCTTTGTCTTTTCTCTTTTATTTCTAGTTAGTAGAAAACCTTTTCAGAAGTTATGCCACCTAAATAATTTGCAAAAAACAGTCAATACATGGAACAAAACAATGTTTGACAACTATAAGTATGGACTACGAAGGAGAAAGATGGGAGCTTATCAATCGAGAGCAACATCGATCCGTGAGTGTTAGCCATGTGTACGTTGTGAGCTTGGACTATCTTTCTCTTCTTCTATTTTTTCTCCACCATTGTTTTTCTAAACCTAATACTATATTACAGAAATATCCTAGTACTACATGGGTCGGGGGCCCTGCCTCCCGAGGGCCCGGGGCGGTCGCCCCTCTGCCCCGCCTTATGGGCCAGCCCTGTCTGGGGCGTGGCTAGAAGGGAGGAAAATTAGGTCAATGGGCATGGGTGCAAGGGAGAGGAAATGGGCAGGTTTCTAGACACATGGTAGGGGCGCATTCACACACCGAGCGGTGCGTTGATTTGGTTCGACGGATTAATCATAAGGTGGGGCAAACTAGCCAAGTGAAGGACAAACTAGTCACCATGTCAGCAGCAAAGGTGAATTGGCAGCCTTGTGCTGACCAGGGGCAATCAAGACTGCGCTAATCCGCGAAAGGCATGGACAGATGAAAACACTATGGGAAAATCAATAGTACTATAGAATCAAGGACGCCAAAATAAAAACCACTGTTAGTAATGTTGTAAATGAGCATCATAGAACACGAAATTGCTATTGTGTTTACATGTTAGTTTGAGCATGGTTTCTATCATTTTGGATCTAATTGTTACAAAATCGCGCAAATAAAAGTAGATCAAACGAAGAACAAGAACACAGATTTTTACGTGGAAAACCCAAACGGGAAAAACCACGAAACGCACGGCGGCGCTCTCACTATAATTGGAGGAGTATTACAATACACGAGAGGACAGACCCTCTACGTGCTATCAATATGGAGAACTCTCTCTCATCTATTCTATGACTACCTTAGACTATATATAGGGGCAAACAACTCTCTTTCTTGACGGACACGAAATAGAGTTGTAGATGTGCTACGTCTAGCACGGTTGGCACGCCGTAGTCTTTTAGGACTCCTTCCATAGTACAACAGGTAAACAGATTTCGGAGCACAATACAACAAACTCCACCTTGAACCGAAATCCCTTGCAACAGTCATAGATAGCATTCAACTCCTCAACTAAAGTCATCACAAGTAAACCTTGTGCCTTGAAACGTCCATAGGACTAATAAACTTCTCATGAAGCCGCATTGAGCAAATTAATCTTGGGTCGTCCAGAAAACAAAACAGCTATCAACAAAGCAGACAAACGAACTTGGATCTCCAATAGAACCCAACAAAAGTACGAGTACTGTACATCGACCTCAAAGAAAACTGAAATCGCTCAATCATCAAATGACATAAGTCATCATATCTCCTGTGGTGCTTGAACGAGCGCATAGCTCATAGTGCAACATCTTCGTGCACATAACATTGTGAAGAACTCATCTCATGAAATCTGAACGTGCTACAAACCTGAAAGCACAAACCTCGGCAAACATACTCATGCAAGAGCATCTGGTACGAAGGGCATAACGTACACAAAAAACTGCCGACTCATAATGGTTAATGAAAATCCATGACATGGTCAAAAACTTCCTTGTAGAACAACGCATCGGATGATGAAACCTCAAACATGCAATGGAGCTTCAACTCTGCAATAGACCCCTCTTGAAAGAGCAAAGACAACTGAATTGCACTGAAACTTACAGTACTAAATGTTGTAGTATCTAGCAGGAAATAATCTCCTTTTTGCACCTCAAATAATCCTCATCACGAACTTAAGTAACAAAGCAAAACATTCACATGCATAACAGCAAAAAACTTGGAGAGCAAAGAGTATAATGCTGGCTACCAACAGGCATAAAAATTACCTCCTCCATATTTTTTTTTTTGATAACTGAATTGTGTTCTTCATATAATTGCAGCAACATAACATCTGAAATTTGCATCCATAATATCTCGCGACATGCTATAATTATCCAACGAACTCCGCCTTAAACTATCCAGTGCATCCTCACAATCGGCTTGCGCCAACAATGCTCGCATCTTGACTTGTCATAGGGAAAACCTTGTGTCATAATCCAACAGCTGAACATCATACTTCATGATACTCATGAGTCGATAAAACTGTGATCACAAAGTAGTACAAGCCACAGAAAAATTCTATGTAGAATTAAAACTGTAGAGCAAAAACTAAAAAAGATAGCACCTGATAATATCTTGGATGGACGTAGCAATTGGGAGAGCCGAAAATATATCTGAACTAGTACTCCCCTGGAACTTAACTGGAACTTAACGTAAACTAGCAGAACCTGATTTGATACCTTGTCTGGGAATAGTGCCTTAATTTGGTTGAACGATGCAGTCCGCTGCTTTGGAGACTAAGAATCAATCCGCCTTCACGTGAAAGAGCAAATCGGAACCGGTTTCACGGTGCTGCTTTTCCCACAATACTTGATCCGTGTCGTGGTTGACACCCACCCACGCACATACATCTTCAAACCGATCTCGTACTTCATCTTCATCCACACGCGGCGGCAGAACCAAACAAGGCCGCACGAAAACAGATCAGCAGATCTGTGCGACAGCAGAACAACGGATCACGAAACGGCAACGTAGCTTCTGTCGATCTCGGCAAAAGCGATTTACATCGCACGAGGCGGCACACAGAACGCCGACGGGAAAAAAAATACAATCAAGACTGCAGATTGTTGATCCAAAACAACGCGGTGCGATGCTGCCCTAGGAGCACAACGGAGAAGTCTCCTAGGGCAGCGGATCGAACTTGAAGCTTGAGGCTCTGATAGCACTTGTTACAAAACCGCGCAAATAAAAGTAGATCAAACGAAGAACAAGAATACAGATTTTTACGTGGAAACCCCAAACGGGAAAAACCACGAAACGCACGGCGGCGCTCTCACTATAATTGGAGGAGTATTACAATACACGAGAGGACAGACCTTCTACGTGCTATCAATATGGAGAACTCTCTCTCATCTATTCTATGACTACCTTGGAGCTATATATAGAGCGAAACAACTTCTCTTTCGACGGACACGAAATAGAGTTGTAGATGTGCTACGTCTAGCGCGGTTGGCACGCCGTAGTCTTTTAGGACTCCTTCCATAGTACAACAGGTAAACAGATTTCGGAGCACAATACAACACTAATGACATTGATTTTTCCTTGATGCCATTCAACCATTGCTCGTTAGATTGTGCCCTGCTCTCCCCTCCTCCCAAAATCCTCCGTGCTAGAGAGACAAGGAGCACATGGACGTTTCGAGAATAAAAAATAAGGTTGTTTTCCCTTAGCTAAGAGATGATCTCTTAGAAAATAAGAGAATGCTATTTTCTCCATTGCACCATGTGTTTTCACTTAGCAATATAATTTCCTACTAAAATTCAGTTAAATTCTGTTTACTTACTAGAGATGATATAAGCGATAATAAATTGTGTTTTCTAGATAATGTGGATGGCTAAAAGACAACGTACCTTCTCTACCATTCTAGATGCCCTTATACTTTCTTGTGATAAATAAAAAGATGAAAACTACACGTAAAAGAACGCAGAACAAGAAAACAAGAATCAGACAGTTGTCTCGCGTGCACCCAGCCGGCGGCCGGCGTGGACAGGGAAGGGGCACCTGACCTGGCTCCTCAAAATCGAGCAGCCACACACCCCTACGCATGTGGTACAAGCTGGATCAAATCGTTTTAGTCGTTTGGATTGAATCGTCATGGATGATCGATGCACGTGGTACGACAAGCCGCCGGCCTCCACTACTCCTATGTACTCTATCTGCATATCTATTTATACCACGCACCAACCGCAAGCATCTCCTCACTTCACACCACACCACACCACATACCACTCCACTCGGCTACTTATTATCCAGCTCTTCTTCCTCGCTAAAAGTACAAACACAACATACCCCTAGTAAGTGTTTCCAAGTCAGTGACAGATGGAGAGGATGGTGATGAGTCTGGCGAGGAGGAACAGGTCTCTCTTCCGAGCAGGAGGAGGATCAAGCATCATCAGCAGCAGCCGGGTCGTCTCCGGCTCCAGCGCCGGCGGCTCGTCGTCTAGTTTCTTCTCCACCCAGCAGCAGCCGCAGGAAGATCCAGTGCTCAACATCAGGGACAGTGCCGCCCACGTACGTTCACCCTGACTTCTTCCTTAGTTACAAGCTTGTCATTGCTCTGGTTTGGTCTCTGTTAATCTTAGATTTTTTTGGCGCGCAGCTGATTGGCCGGACGCCGCTGGTGTACCTGAACAAGGTCACGGAGGGGTGCGGCGCCCGGATCGCCGCCAAGCTCGAGTTCCTGCAGCCCTCCTTCAGTGTCAAAGACAGGCGAGTATATATTCTCTTAATTGCCCACCATTCGTTCATCCATTCATCACCGTATATACTCCCTCAATACCAAAATAGTTTCTAGTCTAACTACAGAGGAAAAAACATAAATATCAACAGTAACAAATGCACACAATTCAAAGTATATGTCATGATGGTTCTAACAATATTGGTTTGAGATTATAAATGCTAACGTATTTTTATATATATATAGTTGATCAAACTTTAAAAGGTTTGAATTTGATCAAAAACTTATATGCATCCTATTTGCGAAGGAGTGAGTATATTCTCCTAACACTCACCATTCATTCATTCATTGCCATAAATTTTCTCTTACTTGTCTCCACGTAATATTGCATGAGTAGTACTATCATAATGTCCTGATTACTGATCTCCTGCTCATATGTAATCCACATCACTCCATCCCAATCTAATGCCGTGGACGACATACTACTAGTATCATGTGACACTGTGACTGATGGGGACCAGTTTCATATTCTAGTGGCTAGAATTAATCTATCATACTAGTACCGATGATAATGTATATACACTGGTTGGAGAACACCGATCGAATTGGTGGGTCTGATCCATCTGCCAACCAGAAATGAGGAAATATCCTCGAGCCGGTCGCTTTTGCAAGGAAAAAAAATGAAAAGGGACAAGTTGGCTCCGCATCCATGTACTCTTGTCTGCCTGAATGTGACTGAAAGTGATATGCACTGGGATCCAAGGAATTAGATATATAGAGTAATAGAGATGCATTCCATGATTGGGTGATGGCTAACTAAAGTATATGATTTTGCAATCTGGTATGATCCTCCATCCTTGGTCTACTAGTGTGGAAGGGATCTGTCTATTATGTATAGGATTTATGTTCCACACACCTGAGCTTATCCTAGTGAAACTGACAACCTGGCTTCACCCCAGTGTTTTGTCCAAATCTAAAATTGGTAGTTATGGTCTTATATATGCTCGGTTGAACACACATGCGCCAAAGCTAGCTTGTAAAATGGAAATAAGAAAATCAACCTTTTGTATGATGACAATTGCTATTTGAAAAGGTAAAAAAAATGTACTGCACCTATGTTCTCTAGTGTGACTAATATGTCTGTGGTATGATCTATCCAGGCCTGCGGTTTCCATGATTGAAGACGCCGAAAAGAAGGGGCTGATAACCCCAGGCAAGGTCAGTCATCTCATGATTTCCGACAAGTTCACAGCCGCATTGAACTTCACACGGAAATGACACTGAAACTGCAAAACAGTCCAAGCACAAACTAGAGAGCTGTTGTTCTCCAATACACTAGATTCTGTAACTAACGGCAAGTCACTTCTGAAACAGACGACGCTGATCGAGCCCACGTCCGGGAACATGGGCATCGGCCTGGCTTTCATGGCCGCGCTCAAAGGGTACGAGCTCGTGCTCACCATGCCGTCCTACACCAGCCTCGAGAGGAGGGTGGTCATGAAGGCGTTCGGCGCGCAGCTCGTGCTCACCGACCCGGCGAAAGGGATGGGAGGGACGGTGAGGAAGGCGACCCAGCTCTACGAGGACCATCCTAGCGCCTTCATGCTCCAACAGTTTGAGAATCCTGCCAATGTCAAGGTTAGTGTACCTTTCCTTGATTCTGACATATGAGTGTACAGTATTGTTCTACTATTCTTTGCTGTAATTTTCAAAACGTATATTCGTCAAGTTTATCTGGACAAACTTGCATTGTGCTCCACAAAACTGCTCCCCCATGACTATTCATCTTGTAGAATGTTAGGACTCCACAAAACTTCCATTGTTTCTTATGACGTTGATCAAAATTGGCAGGTACACTACGAGACGACTGGTCCGGAAATATGGGAGGACACGCTTGGGCAGGTTGACATCTTCGTCATGGGGATCGGGAGTGGCGGTACAGTCACCGGTGTCGGCAAGTACCTCAAAGAGAAGAACCCCAATGCAAAGGTATTCCTCACGTGTTCCTATAACTTTTATTCGAGGACGTCGCAAAATTCATGGCGTATACATCTTTTTATGTAGATCTATGGAGTTGAACCTGCTGAAGCAAATGTTCTAAATGGTGGCAAGCCAGGTAGGCTATCAATTTCTGTTGACGATGTACTCTTCTTCTTTCTCTTACTAGACAGTACTATCCTTTTAGTTTCTGCTCATATGGTTAACTGAACCTAATTGCAGGGCCTCACCTCATCACTGGAAATGGAGTGGGATTCAAGCCAGATATTTTGGACATGGATATAATGGATAAGGTTCTTGAGGTAAGGAATCAATTTGAAACTAATATATTGTGTTGAATGATTCTGTAAATCTTACTGAATCTATGCATGTACCAGGTCAAAGGTGAGGATGCTGTTAAGATGGCGCAACAACTGGCAGTGAAAGAAGGTCTTCTGGTAAGTCACAAAAAACATTTTTGCCTCAGCTATCTTCAATCAGTGTATTAACACCATTAGTGATGCTCTCTTGGAAAGGAAAATAAAGGGACACGATCTGGCACCTGATTAAATTGTTGGCTCATGTGAAAATGAGTAAGATTACATCGAACTGTTTCTGAACTGGTCACAAATTTGGCAGGTGGGAATATCATCAGGAGCAAACACGGTGGCGGCCATCGAACTCGCCAAGAGGCCAGAAAACAAAGGGAAGCTCATTGTGGTATGTCATATACATACATAACTATCTCCTTGAAATGTATCAAAAATGGTAACATGCATGGAGAAGTTTTAGAAGGCTGACTGACCCGTGCATTGTGGTTTCAGACTATTCATCCGAGCGCAGGGGAGCGATACTTATCGTCGGCGTTGTTCGAGGGTTTGAGGAAGGAAGCTGAGGCTATGCAGCCAGTGCAAGTGGACTAACTTGGACCTATGGAATGAATGCATACGGAACAAAATTCACTGCGTGCCATGTTGCAAGTGCTAGTTGTATTGTGCCTCATTTGCAATCTTCAATTTGTGCCCAATGTGGACCTTTTGTAAACAGCAATTAAAAATGGTTGAAAAGGGACTTTGCTTTTATGGAGATGTATGTGGACCTTGTGTTTGAGCTCTCGGGAATAATACAAGCCTCAACATGCCCCTCTACCGTGTCAGAGGTCAAGTGAATGTCGACCGTGTCCGGTCATCCTACATGCCACTCAATGTGGCACAACGCACCCGTTCCACCTGAAGGATTCCGATAACGAGCCAACCCATTTGGCAGATTTTCCTTTTCCTTTACTTTTTCTTATTAATTTTTGTTTCTTGGTTTTTTATTTTTCCTTCCTCTTTCTTTTTTTAAAATTTTATTACTTCCTCCGGTTCATATTAATTGACTCTAATATGGATGTATCTAGACATATTTTAGTTCTAGATACATCCATAACGGAGTCAATTAATATGAATCGGAGGGAGTAAAAATATTTATGATTTCAAAAAGTTCAATTTTTATGTATTTAAAAAACATGTCTTTCAAAAAATACACTAGGTGCTTTAAAAAATGTCCTAGGGTTAAAGAAAAGTGTTTGTCATTCAAAAATATGTTTACCGTTGCGAAAAAGATTCGTAGGATTCGAATAAAGTTCACAAGGTTCTAAAAATATTCACAATTGTTCGAAAAATTGTTCATGGGTTAAAAAGAATTAATGAGACTAAAAAACATGTTCACTACTTCGAAAAAATGTTCACCTGGTTCAAAAACAATGTTCACGATTCAAAAATATGTCAATCAATTTTGATAAAATGTTCACGAGGGGTCGAAAACATTCACATGTTCAAAAAAATACATGTTTCCATTATTATATTGAATTTATAATTTAAATAGAAACCTTGTATTTTTTGAGATTTAGTAGTTTATTTTTAGGAACAGTTCACATAAAATAGTAAAAAAACTCAACTACTCATGGCCCCAAGAGTTTCGTCCACAAAAAGATTTTTCACTGGCAAGCTTGATCTGACGAAGTCGGTGCTCCAACAGAAAGTTAGTTTTCGTGGATTTTTCGATGCTGCATGGGTGTTCTCCAAATGTTGTAAAATCATGTTCGTTGTGATGTGAACACATGAAAACGATGTTGCAGTGATTCTGGATGTTTGGTGCAAATGTTGCTTGCATGCTGCACATGTTTTCGTGAGCAGCTACAAACATTGTCTGCCCATGGTCTTGACTTTTTGCCGAAGATTTGCTTGGAGTGATGGGGATTTGCTCTAACCACTATGGATTTCCTAGGTACTTTTTTTTTGCTATATTGATGGTTTGGAAATCTTGCGATTCTTTTTATAAGGTTTTAATCCACACCGGGAAAATATGCTGCAACGATGATGCAATAGTACAAAATATCTGCTAGGCAGGTTGGGAATATGCTGCAATGGTCGTATGGATATTGTGGGAGGCGGAGGGTGGAATCCCCAAATCCCCTGGAGGACCCTTAGCATTGTCTTTATTTATTTACTTTTTATGACTATGGATATAAATTTTGAGAATTGACCGGGTAGTGAATTCACTAAATCTAAGATCTGTGTGTAATATCCTTTGTGCGGGCATGCCATAAAAGGAGGATTGCCAGTTTTCCACTTCTCCTTCGAGTTTGAGGCCTCTTTCAAATATCATCCGGTAGTAAAATGCTATTGTGTAATCTTCTTGACTTAATTAATGATCACTTTTAGGGTGTGTTCGGTTCTGGAACGAAGAGGAATGGAACAGAACCGTCCCGCACTTGGAACCCGTTCGCGTGTTCGGTTTGCCAAAGGAACGGAACCAACTGGTTCCACAAAAGAGAATATTCCTCTCAGATGCAGAACGCACTGGTTCCACCAAATCGGTCGGACGACGAGGAACGGCTAGCTGACCAGCCCAACTAATCCCTCCAAAAAATAATTAGCCTCCCTAACCGTCTTCTCTCCGTCCTCGCCGGATTGCGAGCACGCGAGGCGGCCAACGGCGACCATGCGCGGATGCCGACGGTGGGCAGGCGCAGATGCCGACAGCAAGCAAGTGAGGCAGCCTACGACGAGCAGGCGCGGCGGCTGACGGCGAACACGCCGACGCGGCGGCTGCGAGGCACGCCCGGCGGAGGACAGCGCACGGACGACGGCAGCCAGCATGCGCGCGGTGGCGAGGCACACCCGGCGGCGGCCTCTCACACGGCGGCGGCCAGGCACGCGCGCGGCGGCCAGCTCACTCGGCGGCTGCGAGGCACGCCCGGCGGAGGATAGCGCACGGGCGACGGCAGCCAGCATGCGATTTGGACACAGAAAATCATGTTTATGCCGTTCCATTCTATTGTGCGATTCCTGAACCGAACAGAAAACGGAACCATTCCGTTCCTCGATTTTTTCTGAACCTAACACAGGGTCGGAACCATCCCATGACATCGGAATGGAACCATTCCATTCCGTTCCCCCTGGTTCCAGAACCGAACACACCCTTAGTTTAGCATTTACTATTTGCACCATGTTTTTAACTACCGCGGTCACACACTACAAAACGACCATAGTGCACATGAATTTCTATTGGTGTTAGATGGAAAATGGCAAAGTATTCCATGTTATTTGCATTTCAGTTCACTGTAGATATATGAAGTTTCTTATTTATTTTGTTATTTTGCAGCCGACGATATTCTTGAAGGTTGGTTCTGACAACCAAAAAGCACCTTTCGACGAGTCATCAACGACCTCGCGCTCAAGGAGGTGTACCTCAATGGACGCCGCTATACGTGGTCCAACGAGCAGTCCCCTCCTACCCTCGTCCACCTTGATCGCGTCCTATGCACCGTCGACTGGGAAGAGCACCACTGCCATTGCCACCTGCGCTGCATTGCTTCGGTTGTCTCCGATCACAGCCCGCAGCTGCTGGATTGCTCCCCGCTGCCCCCAGTCCACAGGCGTTTCCACTTCGAAGACTTCTGGGTGCGGATGCCTGGTTTCCAGGACACGGTTGCTGAAGCCTGGCACTCCATTGAGCAGGCCGACCCCTTCCAGCGCCTATTCCTGAAGCTACGGGCAACGGCAAGGAAGCTGACTAGCTGGAGCACGCTCACGGTGGGCAATATTCGCCACAAACTCGCCATTTCTCGCGAGTTGCTGCTGCGCTTCGATAAAGCGCAAGAAGAGAGGCTCCTGACCACGCATGAAGACTGGCTGCGCAAAGAGATCAAGCGAACCTACCTCGGCCTGGCCTCACTTGAACGAACCATGGCACGGCAAAGGGCACGCATCGCATCCCTCAAAGATGGCGACGCCAATACCTCCTTCTTCCACCGCCAATGCTCCTACCGCCGCCAAAAGAACAGGATCAGAAGCCTCACCGAGGACGGTCACATCCTCACCGAGCACTCTGACATGGCCCAAGCTGCGTTCCACCACTACGACACCTTGCTTGGAACGGAGATGCACAGAGACCGCACGCTCAATTTCGAAGACCTAATGGGCCAGGAGCATGATCTGCATGACCTGGACGCTCCCTTCAGCGACGACGAGATCTGGCAGGCCGTGCGTCGCCTCCCAGCGAGAAAGGCGCCTGGCCCCGACGGTTTTACCGCTGAATTTTTGCGCGCATGCTGGCCGTTGATCAAGGGAGACGTGGGCGACATGTTCCGGCAGCTGCACTAGCTCCGAGGGCGCGGATTCGCCAAACTCAATCAGGCGTTCCTCACGCTGCTGCCCAAGCATGCTGAGGCGAGCAGCCTACGCGAATTCCGTCCAATAAGCCTAATCCACCTCATGGCCAAGCTCTTCGCTAAGGTCCTATCCTTACGGCTTGCGCCGAAGCTTGACGCCATGGTCAGCCCGGTCCAGAACGCGTTCATCAGTGGCCGAAGTCTGCACGACAATTTCGTGCTCGTCCGACAATCTGCGAGACTGCTGCACCAGCTGGGCGCGCCACGAATTCTCGTCAAGCTCGATTTGGCGCGCGCGTTCGACTCCATTGCTTGGCCATTCCTCTTCGAAGCACTACGGCGCTACAGCTTTGGAAGCCGCTTCCTCGACTGGCTGTCCATCCTGCTCTCCACGGCAAGCACACGGGTGCTGATCAACGGCGACCCAGGCCCGCCAATATGGCACCGGCGAGGGCTGCGCCAAGGCGATCCCCTCTCGCCGCAGCTGTTCGTCCTCGCCGTTGACATGCTTGGACGGCTATTCCGGCATGCGATTGAGCTCGGGGTGCTGCGGGAACTCCACCCCCGTCGCTTGATACCCACAATCTCTCTCTATGCCGACGACGTCATCCTCTTTTGCCACGCCACTGCCGAGGAAGTTAGGGCCGTCAAAGAGGTGTGTTTGGGAGGGCTTCTGGCCTCTGCGTTAACTACGCAAAGAGCACGGCCACCCTCATCCGATGCGCGCCAGAGGAAGTGATCACCGCCACTGCCGACTTGGGCTGTCCGCTCGTCGACCTTCCAATCACATATTTGGGGATACCGCTCACTATAAGGAAGCCCACCGCTGCTCAGTTGCAGCCAGTCGTTGACAGGGTTGCGGCCAAGCTGCCAACGTGGAAAGCAGGGCTCATGGATCGTGCTGGACGCCTCGTCATGGTGAAATCGGTGCTTGCCGCGATCCCCATCCACCAACTACTGGTCATCGCACCAGACAAGCGGACCATTAAGCTGATCGTGAAAATCCAGAGGGGTTTCTTATGGGCTGGACGTGCAGCGGCCAACGGCGGCCACTGCCACGTTAACTGGCAGCGTGTGGCACAGCCGCTCAGCCTTGGTGGCCTGGGCGTGCACGACCTGGAGCGCAAGAGCTTGGCGCTTCGTTTGCGGTGGCTATGGCTCAGTCGCACGGACGACCGACGCGCATGGCACGGCCTCGACCTACAATTCTCTGCAGCCGAGCGTTCCCTGTTCTTCGCCTCCACCACCATGACCGTGGGGAACGGGCTCAGCGCCCTGTTTTGGGAGGACAGATGGCTTGGAGGCCGCTCCGTCAGCGAAATCGCGCCACAACTCTACGCGTGTATCCCAAAGCGAAGAAGAAAAGGAAGGACGGTGGCGGACAGCATACTTAGGCACAACTGGGCACGCGACATCCACGGGGTCGTAGGCTTACACGAGATCGGCCAGTACCTCACACTCTGGCGCATGGTCGACGCCGTCGTGCTCTCCGAGGCCCAGGACCAGCTAGTCTGGAAGTGGACGCCCAGCGGCACCTATACCGCCCACTCCGCCTACCTCGCCACGTTCCAGGGCTCCATGATATGCCCCGTCTGGAAACAGACTTGGAAAACATGGACGCCTCCCCGGGTCAAGTTCTTCCATTGGCTTGCCTACCAAAATCGATGTTGGACGGCGGATCGTTTGGCAAGCAGAGGCCTGCAACACCATGCTAGATGCCTGCTGTGCGACCAAGAGCCAGAGACCATGCGCCACCTGCTCATCGAGTGTTCATTCACCAAGCAGATATGGCATGAGGCTCTGGCCTGGCTGCGCATCCCATGCCGGCCCCCGGAGGAAGCGGACACATCTATCTTCGCCTGGCTGGACAGTGCTAAACGTGCAACTCCGAAACCGTTGCGTAAGGGACTGGGGTCTGCTGCGCTGCTGGTGCCATGGATGGTTTGGAAGCACAGGAACAACTGCGTTTTCGAGCGAGGACGGCCCTCGGTCCCCGACCTTCTGCGAGACATCCAGTGCGAGGCCAAGCTATGGGCGCAGGCGGGCGCCACCGGCCTAGGCGTCGTGTTGTCAACAACCTGGGATGTACACTAGACTTTTTGGTCATTATCTGTAATCCACCTCCTAGGAGGCTTGTAAACTTGTTCCCCCTTATCTTTTCAATGAAATGAAACGCAAAGAGTCCTTTGCGTTTTCTAAAAAAGAAAAACCAAAAAGCACATCCTAGATAACCTTTAGCTTAATTATTTTTTCACGAAAGCGCAAAAGCTATGCGTTCTGATGCATTGATAGAAAAGAGAGATATTTACAAGCTCGAGACCAAGCGAACACCACATCATACAACGTGGCGGTGGGATCAATCGTATGCCGATTGTACCAGTTGTGGCCCAGGAACGAAACTCAGACCAAATCAAACTACAACTAACTGTAGGGGGAATGGGAACATCGAGCTACAATCTCTTTGGGCATATGACCGTCTGCTGGAGTGCTGGGTGACAGTGTAGTCAGGCTCTGCTTAGGAACTAGCTCCGCCGCTGATGTCAAGGAGGCTACTTGTGCTCGTAGGCACGTATTGGGATGCTTTCAGATCCTACAAGCCGTGGGCATAATCATGAATGAGGTGCGCTTGCGCAAAGTGCAAGAAAGGGAAGATACAATGGTTTGTCTGATATTGTTGCTTACCAAGAATAATCTCCCCAGCGCCTGACTTATATACAAATTTCGTGGATCATCACAATATTTCCAAGATGTGAGCAAGTATTTATTGGAAGGAAAGAGCTGACAGCATATCCAACTTATTCTAACAGCCAAGTTTTATATGAAAAAAAAAACCTATATAAATTGTTGCCTTTTTTTAGAATCAATATATTAAGCTAGCAAGCCGGCTCATTAAAAAACCTTTACCCTGATAAGTAAGAGAGTGCGTCAAAAACTTGCAGCCACCATTCACACACCATTACAATCAGCCTGTAGGTTGTGACAATGGCGGAGCTTGGAAGAAAATCTTGGGCGGGCCAAACTAGAGCACAAAGATTTGCTCCAAAATTAAATCAATTCTTCTCTGACTATCCTTACTATGGAACTCTAAACTACAATAGATAAGTTATTCATCCTACCAAATTGTTAACAAATAATTTCATTGCTACAGCCGATAGGGAAATTTCCGTGGAGAGAATCAAGCTGCAATTATATTGCCGTGAAGTGATTTGGGAAAAGAGAGTTGTCACTTGTGGCATGCGCCTGGTAGAATTGGAGCAGCTGCCGAGCTACAGTAGAAAAATCGGAGAAGATAAGAGGACTAGAGGAAATGGGAGCTTATGTATTGGGTCTCCGAATCACTGCAGCTGCAAGTTTTCTGGTCGCTTTGCCGTCCTGCGTGTGGAGTTGCGTTTTTGGGGACGGGCCTGGGCGGCTGGGCGGCGGGCGACAGCACGCGCTACTTGCTGCTGGATAGTTGCCGGATCGAGTCTCTCCGGCAGCCCACGTACCACCTCCACCGCTCAGTCACAGCTTACGGCAGGTCGACAGCTGCCCTAGCTAGGGGAGTCGAGCAGGAAAATGATGCGACAAGGATAACTGGATCGGAAACAGATAAAGTTCTCTCCTTTGCACTGGGCCGAGTTAACGCCTTCGTGGGCTTTACAAAGAGATGCATAGGCATACAATTTCTTTCTCACCTGGGCTGGGCAGGCCATGGCCTGGTTTTGCCCCCACTAAGCTCCGCCAGTGGGTTGTGAACTAGAAAAGCAGGTGACTCGGCATCCCAAGGAAACAACCCATCTTGAATACTTGCAATTTTTGCACAAGAATGAGCTTCCTAGTTAGCCTCGCCACGAGCATGACATAAGCTAAAAGCTGTGAAAAACACACTCAGCTCACCAATCTCATCTAAAACATTCTTGACCATAGAACGATCAGTTGTTCTATTGTGCCAAAGATGAACCAGATTTTCAGAGTCCACTTCAAAGACAACTCTAATAAACCTTGTGTCCCTTGCATAAGTAACGACATCTCGTAGTGCAAGAGTTTAAACAATTAGAGAATCAGAAATACCACGGTACGTTTTATCCATGGCACCCCTATACAACAAACCCTCACGTGCAACTACACCAGTTGCAGCCAACTTCTCGCTGACATTGAACGCCCCATCTGAATTTATTTTCACAAAGCCATCTGGAGGTCTCTGGCACTTAGCAACCAGCCTAGTAGGCTTAGGATTCTCCCTTGGAAGCTCTAAAGTCTGCAAGGTCTCCTTCACCAACTCAATCGACTTAGCTGGATTAAAACCAGCTTCACCATGAGTAAGATTATTCCTTGATGACCAAATTAAGTACATCACTGAAATTATAATAGCTCTCTCCTTTTGGTTGAGAACTTTCTCACAAAGTATATCTTTCGCCCAATTTAACGGGTGTAGCCTTGGAAGCTTAATCAAAAGAAATTCCTTAGCCGCCTTCCAGAATAACTTTGCATGACTCCACTCAATCAATGCGTGCATCACATCTTCAGATTCAGCCTTACGCAGAGCACAAATGCGATTCTCCATTATATGTCGCTGTGACAAAGTCCTATAATCAGGTAAAATACCTCGAAGAACTCGCCACCAAAAGACACACACCTTTGGTACTACTGGAAGTTTCCACAACCTTTTCCACACATCAGCATCATTGTCAGATGAAGATGATACAGAAACGTTATTCCTGGCCTCCTCCGACTAACGTGCCTCCAACAAGGCTCTATACGCCGATCGAACAGTATATATCCCAAAATTTGCCTTCGACCACGCTAGACAATCATCACCCACTGAACTTCTTAGAGGAATACTCATTATCGAATCAGCATCAGGGGCAAAGAAAAGCTCACGAATTAGTGGCTCATTCCACTCATGGTTTCCTGTCATCAACTCATTAACCATGACAAGATCAGTGTCTTCCAACCGGCCCATCGGCCTCATTGTAGCAGAGTTCGATAGCCAGTTATCCTCCCAAATTGAGATTGATTGGCCCGGGCCTACTCACTTTATAAGGCCCAGTTTCAAGACCTCTCTTCCCGCCAAAATCGCCTTCCAGGTCCTGGATGCTACCCTTGGAGCAGAAGCAGCCATTAATTCCTGATTATGAAGATATCTTGTCCGTAGGACTTCAGAACACAAAGAATCCGGTTTCATAATAATTCTCCAAGCATGTTTACCAAGCAGCGCTACATTAAAAGCCTGCATATCACGGAATCCCATTCCTCCTTTGGATTTTGGAACAACCAATTTATCCCAGGCTAACCAATGCATGGATCTTTTATCTAAATTTCCACTCCACCAAAATTTTCCCATAACAGAAGTGAACTTCTTACACGAGCCTTTTGAAAGCAGGAAACAACTCATACCATGGATCGGCTTAGCTTGAATCACAGATTTAAATAACGCTTCTTTACCTGGATAAGAAAGATTCTTTTCAGCCCATCCATTCACATTACTTCTTGCACTTTCAGTAATATACTCAAAGGCCTCACTTGTTAGCTTCCCAACAGCAGTAGGCAGACCCAAATATTTTTCACTGAATGCTTCAGTCTGAATGTTCAGATGTTGCTTCGCTGCCACTCTATTAGTCTCGGATGTACAAGGACTGAAGAAAATAGCACTCTTCTCCTTATTAACTTTTTGCCCAGATGCCAAGTTATATATATCCAGGATTTCATTTAGTCTAGCAGCACTAGCACCATTCGCATTAATGAAGATCAAACTATCATCAACGAATAAAAGATGAGAGATCCATGGTGATCTATGGCACACACGGACACCCCTATCAATAAAACCAGAGTTGTAATGATGTATCAAAGCCGTCAAACCTTCTGCACAAGCCAAGAACAAATAAGGGGACATTGGATCTCCCTACCTGATTCCACGTGAGGGGATAAAAGGCTCAAGAAGACCACCATTCACTTTAACTGAAAACCTGACTGATGATACACACTTCATAATCAACTACACTAAACGAGGAGGGAAACCAAGTTTAGACAATATTGCTTCAACAAAGGGCCACTCCACACGATCATATGCTTTCATCATATCTAACTTTACAGCACAATGACCCTTTTTGCCCTTCTTTTTTCTCTTCATTGCATGCACACACTCAAAAGCTACCAGATCGTTATCACTAATCAATCTTCCTGGCACAAAGGCACTCTGCTCTTGGCTAATAGTGTATTCGAGAACTGGCCTCATTCGGTTTGCCACACATTTAGTAGCTATCTTGTAAAGTACAGTGCATAACGAAATAGGCCTATATTGTTTGATGGACTGGGGATTTCTAACCTTCGGAATAAGAGTTATCGCCGTATCATTAATCTCCTCCGGCATATCACCTCCATTAAGAAAACCAAGCACTACAACACATAGCTCCGGACCAACTAGTTTCTAGTGCCGTTGATAAAAACCGGCAGTGAAACCATCAACACCTGGTGCCTTCGAGGGATGCATTTGAAAAAGAGCCTTCTTGACCTCCTCTTCTGTAAATTCAACATCCATATTAGCCTTGTCCTCTTGCACCACCTTCTCATTTACTAAATCAAGAATCCCCTGCATTTCAGGAGCTCCTTCCGAGGTATAGAGGTTCTTGTAGAAACCCTGAACCTCCTCTTTGATCTCCTCAACATCATCATACCAAGATCCATCCTCACGGCGGAGGGTAGAGATTGACTTCATTCTTTTACGCTGAGAAGCAAACGCATGAAAATAAGCAGTATTGCGATTACCTGACTTGAGCCAGTTGACACGAGATCTTTGTTTAATCCAAATTTCTTCTTGAATAAGAACCTCATTGATGCTCTCCATGATCTGTTTCTCTTCTAAAGATGGTCCACGACCCACAGAAATCCTCCGTACCCGGTCTAGCTCCCTTCTCAAGTTACTTAAGTCAAAGGAAATATGCAAGTTACTGCTTCAAGTTTGCTTTGTGAAGAGTTCTGTGAGCCTGCACTTCTCCAGAGCACCTCAAAGGAAATATGCAGTTACTGCTTCAAGTTTTCTTTATCAAGTATATATTCTTCAACAATTTTAGTTAATAGGATTGTGATATCGCACATTATGATGATTCCATGGAAGTGCCTGAATTTAGTTTGCAGGCATCCTTTTCCACGGCAAGGCTTTTTATTACTTTGTACTTCTCTCTTATACTCCCATGATTTTTTTTCTCCTAAAAATTGAACACCAATACTACAACTACAATCGTAAGGGACGTTGTGCTTGCCCATAGTGACGGTCCAAGAGTTAATGTTTTTGGCAAGAAAGATTTTGCATTGCTCTCCTCTATTAGGAGACCATACTGCATATGAACAACAACTTGATGAAATTCATGGTCTAGTCCCTTGCTAACCAGTCATATTGAATACATGATGGCTACAACACCAAAATTTTAACAAAAGTACATGAAACTGGCACATACCATCTGAAAACTGAACTACTTTACCAACGTATTTCAACAAAAGCTCACTTACTCCTGATAGGTACTAAATGGAGCTTTATATTATTCCCCCTTTGAACATTTGCTACCATCTAATTCTGAAGTGCCAACCTAGTCCAACAAAGAGGTTGTTCAGTTACTCCTGACAGCTAAGCTAATTCAACTAGCAAATAAAGCCCTCCATAACCTCTCTTCTGCACATTTACCTCCATCTAGAAACTAAATTACCAACCTAGTTCAACAAAAGCTTGCCTACTCCCTGGTGGTTAACTTACCTACAAAAGAAAGCTCTTCATAACTTCCCCTTGCACATTTGCCACAAACTCTCCCTTTGTGTCCTTTTTCTGTAGATATCGCTAAAGATACGATGGTGGTACAACCGGTGGCGCTAGCTTTCATTAACACGAACAACATAGCGAACACAAGTCACACATGGCATGACCAATTGAATCCATGTAGTGTTGAAACCAAGCTTGCTCAAACAACCATGGATATAATCCCGCTCCACTCTGTCATACGCCTTCATCATATGAATTTTTAAGGCGAAGAACGTTCGCCTTGACTGTTGGTTGCGAAAATATCTTGCCGATGTTATTACAGTAACATTTTTTCCTCCGATTTTCATTTTCTCCCCTATTTTGTGTTTTAGAAATCAAACTTTATATAGAGATAATATATTGTTTATATCTTTGTGATATCGACTTATTCTTCATAGTGCCTACTTTTGTTTATGTCCATCATGTTCTTTTTTGAAAGATCCATCAAATGATGGCTTCCAATGTATTAGTAGAAGGAAACTCCTAAAACAACTAGCACACGTGATGTGTCACTGTCGTCGTGGTGAACAGACAGATGCCATAGGATGGCTTAAGTTGGGGCCGAATGGACGCTAGAGGATTCGGGGGAGGGTTTGGTTAACAGAGGGATGGATCTCGGATGGATTCCGGTATCTTTTATTGAAGAACTTGGCCTTGGCCAGAGGTTGAAGATGAACAGTACAAGCTCTATCTGCTAGGGTTTCTGCCTATAGAGGTCTCTCGTCTCCTATCTCGTGTCTCCCCGCGCAAGGGGGTGCCCCCTCTCTTTATATAGGGGAGAGGGTGGCTTACAAGGGAAGGGACCCTAATGGTATCTTTGACTGGACAAACTACTTTACAAAGCTTCTTTGGCCTCAGATGACGCTGGTATGTCTTTAATCAGGGAGCGGTGACGTCCTCCGGATGCTTTAACGTCATCTTCTACTTTGGCGTCAGGGCTTCGTTTAAAGCTACTTTGCTTAGCTCATCTTTGTCCTCTAGCCTCGGAGAGAATCTTTGACCAGAGTGCCGACAGGCTACAGTGAAAATCATACCGGTGCTCTGGTACCTCTCTTGTTCCCCAAGTTCCGGCATACCCCTTGATACGTCCCAAACGTATCTATAATTTCTTATGTTCCATGCTACTTTTATGATGATACTCACATGTTTTATACACATTATATGTCATTATTATGCATTTTCCGGCACTAACCTATTGACGAGATGCCGAAGAGCCAGTTGTTGTTTTCTCGCTGTTTTTGGTTTCGAAATCCTAGTAAGGAAATATTCTCGGAATTGGACGAAATCAACGCCCAGGGTCCTATTTTTCCACGAAGCTTCCAGAAGTCCGAAGAGGAAACGAAGTGGGGCCACGGGGTGACGACACGCCAGGGCGGCGCGGCCTGGGCCCTGGCCGCGCGGCCCTGTTGTGTGGGTCCCCCGTGACGCCCCCTGACCTACCCTTTCGCGTACATATAGTCTTCGTCGCGAAACCCCCAGTACCGAGAGCCACGATACAGAACACCTTCCAGAGACGCAGCCGCCGCCAATCCCATCTCGGGGGATTCAGGAGATCGCCTCCGGCACCCCGCCAGAGAGGGGAATCATCTCCCGGAGGTCTCTTCATCGCCATGATCGCCTCCGGATTGATGTGTGAGTAGTCCACCCCTGGACTATGGGTCCATAGCAGTAGCTAGATGGTTGTCTTCTCTTCATTGTGCTATCATGTTAGATCTTGTGAGCTGCCTATCATGATCAAGATCATCTATTTGTAATGCTACATGTTGTGTTTGTTGGGATCCGATGAATATTGAATACTATGTCAAGTTGATTATCAATCTATCATATATGTTATTTATGTTCTTGCATGCTCTCCGTTGCTAGTAGAGGCTCGGCCAAGTTGATACTTGTGACTCCAAGAGGGAGTATTTATGCTCGATAGTGGGTTCATGCCTCCATTAAATCTGGGACAATGACGGAGAAGTTCTAAGGTTGTGGATGTGCTTGTTGCCACTAGGGATAAAACATCGATGCTTTGTCTAAGGATATTTGTGTTGATTACATTACGCACCATACTTAATGCAATTGTCCGTTGTTTGCAACTTAATACCGGAAGGGGTTCGGATGATAACCTGAAAGTGGACTTTTAGGCATAGATGCATGCTGGATGGCGGTCTATGTACTTTGTCGTAATGCCTGATTAAATCTCATAGTACTCATCATGATATATGTATGTGCATTGTTATGGTTTCTTTATTTGTCAATTGCCTAACTGTAATTTGTTCACCCAACATCTGTTTATCTTATGGGAGAGACACCACTAGTGAACTGTGGACCCCGGTCCTATTCTTTACATCTGAAATACAATCTACTGCAATTGTTCTTTACTCGTTTTTCGCAAACAATCATCATCATCCACACTATACATCTAATCCTTTGTTTACAGGCAAGCCGGTGAGATTGACAACCTCACTGTTACGTTGGGGCAAAGTACTGTGATTGTGTTGTGCAGGTTCCACGTTGGCGCCGAAATCCCTGGTGTTGCGCCGCACTACACTCCGCCACCAACAACCTTCAACGTGCTTCTTGGCTCCTACTTGTTCGATAAACCTTGGTTTCTTTCTGAGGGAAAACTTACTGATGTGCACATCACACCTTCCTCTTGGGGTTCTGATACGTCTCCGACGTATCGATAATTTCTTATGTTCCATGCCACATTATTGATGTTATCTACATGTTTTATGCACACTTTATGTCATATTCGTGCATTTTCTGGAACTAACCTATTAACAAGATGCCGAAGTGCCAGTTGTCTGTTTTCTGCTGTTTTTGGTTTCAGAAATCGTAGTAACGAAATATTCTCGGAATTGGACGAAATCAACGCCCAGGGTCCTATTTTGCCACGAAGCTTCCAGAAGAGTAGAAGACCGAAGAGGAGACGAAGTGGGGCCACGAGGTGGCCACACCCTAGGGCGGCGCGGCCCAGGCCCTGGCCGCGCCGGCCAGTAGTGTGGGCCCCTCGTGCCGCCTCTTGACCTGCCCTTCCGCCTACTTATAGCCTCCGTCGCGAAACCCCCGATACCGAGAGCCACGATACGGAAAACCTTACCGAGACGCCGCCGCCGCCAATCCCATCTCGGGGATTCAGGAGATCGCCTCCGGCACCTGCCGGAGAGGGGATTCATCTCCCGGAGGACTCTACGCCGCCATGGTCGCCTCCGGAGTGATGTGTGAGTAGTCTACCCCTGGACTATGGGTCCATAGCAGTAGCTAGATGGTTGTCTTCTCCCCATTGTGCTTCATTGTCGGATCTTGTGAGCTGCCTAACATGATCAAGATCATCTATCTGTAATTCTATATGTTGCGTTTGTTGGGATCCGATGTAGAGAATACTTGTTATGTTGATTATCAAAGTCATGTCTATGTGTTGTTTATGATCTTGCATGCTCTCCGTTACTAGTAGATGCTCTGGCCAAGTAGATGCTTGTAACTCCAAGAGGGAGTATTTATGCTCGATAGTGGGTTCATGTCTCCGTGAATCTGGGGAGTGACAGAAATCTCTAAGATTATGGATGTGTTGTTGCCACTAGGGATAAAACATTGGTGCTATGTTCAAGGATATAGTCATCGATTACATTACGCACAATACTTAATGCACTTGTCCGTTGTTAGCAACTTAATACTCGGAGAGGGTTCGGATGATAACCTCGAAGGTGGACTTTTTAGGCATAGATGCATGCTTGGATAGCGGTCTATGTACTTTGTCGTAATGCCCAATTAAATCTCACAATACTCATCATAATATGTATGTGCATGGTCATGCCCTCTTTATTTGTCAATTGCCCAACCGTAATTTGTTCATCCAACATGTTGTTTATCTTATGGGAGAGACACCTCTAGTGAGCTGTGGACCCTGGTCCAATTCTCTATACTTGAAATACAATCTACTGCAATATTGTTTTACTTGTTTTCTGCAAACAATCATCATCCACACTATACATCTAATCCTTTGTTACAGCAAGCCGGTGAGATTGACAACCTCCATCTGTTTCGTTGGGGCAAAGTACTTTGGTTGTGTTGTGCAGGTTCCACGTTGGCGCCGGAATCTCCGGTGTTGCGCCGCACTACATCCCGCCGCCATCAACCTTCAACGTGCTTCTTGGCTCCTACTGCGTTCGATAAACCTTGGTTTCATACCGAGGAAAACTTGCCGCCTGTACGCATCACACCTTCCTCTTGGGGTTCCCAACGGACGCGTGTTGTACGCGTATCAAGCTCTTTTTCTGGCGCCGTTGCCGGGGAGATCAAGACACGCTGCAAGGGGAGTCTCCACATCCCAACCTCTTTACTTTGTTTTTGTCTTGCTTTTACTACTTTGTTTGCTGCACTAAATCAAAATACAAAAAAAATTAGTTGCTAGTTTTACTTCATTTTGCTATCTTGTTTGCTATATCAAAAACACAAAAAAATTAGTTACTTGCATTTACTTTATCTAGTTTGCTTTATTTACTACTGCTAAAATGGCCACTCCTGAAAATACTAAGTTGTGTGACTTCACAACCACAAATAATAATGATTTCTTATGCACACCTATTGCTCCACCTCGCTACTACAGCAGAATTCTTTGAAATTAAACCCGCTTTCTTGAATCTTGTTATGCGAGAGCAATTTTCTCGGTGTTAGTTCGATGATGCTGCTGCCCATCTCAATAATTTTGTTGAACTATGTGAAATGAAAAAATATAAAGATGTAGATGGTGACATTATAAAATTAAAATTGTTTCCTTTCTCATTAAGAGGAAGAGCTAAAGATTAGGTTGCTATCTCTCGCCTAAGAATAGTATTGATTCATGGACTAAATGCAAGGATGCTTTTATTGGTAGATATTATCCCCCTGCTAAAATTATATCTTTGAGGAGTAGCATAATGAATTTTAAACAATTAGATACTGAACATGTTGCTCAAGCTTGGGAAAGAATGAAATCTTTGGTTAAAAATTGCCCAACACATGGACTGACTACTTGGATGATCATCCAAACCTTCTATGCAGGACTAAATTTTTCTTCGCGGAATTTATTGGATTCAGCTGCTGGAGGTACCTTTATGTCCATCACTCTTGGTGAAGCAACAAAGCTTCTTGATAATATGATGATCAACTACTCTGAATGGCACACGGAAAGAGCTCCACCAGGTAAGAAGGTAAATTCTGTCGAAGAAACCTCTTCCTTGAGTGATAAGATTGATGCTATTATGTCTATGCTTGTGAATGGTAGGACTAATGTTGATCCTAATAATGTTCCGTTAGCTTCATTGGTTGCACAAGAAGAACATGTTGATGTAAACTTCATTAAATATAATAATTTCAACAACAATGCTTACCGGAACAATTCTAGTAATAACTATAGGCCATATCCTTATAATAATGGTAACGGTTATGCTAATTCTTATGGGAATTCTTACAATAATAATAGGAACACACCCCCTGGACTTGAAGCTATGCTTAAAAATTTATTAGTACACAAACTGCCTTTAACAAATCTGTTGAGGAAAAACTCAATAAAATTGATATTCTCGCTTCTAAGGTTGATAGTCTTGCCTCTGATGTTGATCTTTTGAAATCGAAAGTTATGCCTAGTAGGGATATTGAAAATAAAATTGTTACTACAGCAAATGCCATCCAAGTTAGAATTAATGAGAATATAAGATTAATGGCTGAAGCTAGCGTGCTAGGTGGGATAGAGAAGAAAATGAAAAACTAGCTAAAGAGAAAAATGTAGCTAAAGTTTGGACTATTACCACCACTAGTAATGCTAATGCTACACATGTTGCTGCACCTCCTACTATTAATAATAAAAGAATTGGTGTTAGCAATGTTTCCACTTCTAATGCAAAGCGCGAGAAACTGCATGAAATTGCTAAAACTGCTGAAATTGCTTGTGATAAAACTGCTGAAATTTTTTCCAACATTGGGGATGATGATCCCATTGATTTAGATTATAATGGTTTGAATTTTGATGATTGCCACATCTCTGAAGTTATAAAGTTCTTACAAAAACTTGCTAAAAGTCCTAATGCTAGTACTATAAATTTGGCTTTCACGCAACATATTACAAATGCTCTCATAAAAGCTAGAGAAGAGAAACTAGAGCGTGAAGCCTCTATTCCTAGAAAGCTAGATGATGGTTGGGAGCCCATCATTAAGATGAAGGTTAAAGATTTTGATTGTAATGCCTTATGTGATCTCGGTGCAAGTATTTCCGTTATGCCTAAGAAAATTTATAATATGCTTGACTTGCCACCGCTGAAAAATTGTTATTTGGATGTTAATCGTGTTGATCATTCTACAAAGAAACCTTTGGAGAATGTTGATAATGTTCATATTATGGTTAACAATAACCTTGTCCCCGTTGATTTTGTTGTCTTGGATATTGAATGCAATGCATCTTGTCCCATTATATTGGGAAGACCTTTTCTTCGAACCGTTGGTGCTACTATTGATATGAAGGAAGGTAATATAAAATATCAATTTACTCTCAAGAAAGGTATGGAACACTTCCCTAGAAAGAGAATGAAGTTACCTTTTGATTCTATTATTAGAACAAATTATGATGTTGACACTTCGTCTCGTGATAATACTTGATACACACTTTCTGCGCCTAGCTGAAAGGCGTTAAAGAAAAGCGCTTATGGGAGACAACCCATGGTTTTTACTACAGTACTTTGTTTTTATTTTGTGTCTTGGAAGTTGTTTACTACTGTAGCAACCTCTCCTTATCTTAGTTTAGTGTTTTGTTGTGCCAAGTAAAGTCTTTGATAGTAAAGTTCATACTAGATTTGGATTACTGCGCAGTTTCAGATTTCTTTGCTGTCACGAATTCCGACCTGCCTCTCTGTAGGTAGCTCATAAAAATATGCCAATTTACGTGCGTGATCCTCAGATATGTACGCAACTTTCATTCTATTTGGGCATTTTCATTTGAGTAAGTCTGGTGCCATTTTAAAATTCGTCTTTACGAACTGTTCTGTTTTAACAGATTCTGCCTTTTATTTCGCATTGCCTCTTTTGCTATGTTGGATGAATTTCTTTGATCCATTAATGTCCAGTAGCTTTATGCAATGTCCAGAAGTGTTAAGAATGATTATGTCACCTCTGAACATGTTAATTTTTATTGTGCACTAACCCTCTAATGAGTTGTTTCGAGTTTGGTGTGGAGGAAGTTTTCAAGGATCAAGAGAGGAGTATGATGCAACATGATCAAGGAGAGTGAAAGCTCTAAGCTTGGGGATGCCCCGGTGGTTCACCCCTGCATATTCTAAGAAGACTCAAGCATCTAAGCTTGGGGATGCCCAAGGCATCCCCTTCTTCATCGACAACATTATCGGGTTCCTCCCTGAAACTATATTTTTATTCCATCACATCTTATGTGCTTTGCTTGGAGCGTCGGTTTGTTTTTGTTTTTGTTTTGTTTGAATAAAATGGATCCTAGCATTCACTTTATGGGAGAGAGACACGCTCCGTTGTAGCATATGGACAAGTATGTCCTTAGGCTCTACTCATAGTATTCATGGCGAAGTTTCTTCTTCGTTAAATTGTTATATGGTTGGAATTGGAAAATGATACATGTGGTAAATTGCTAAAATGTC
>NC_061512.1:155531081-155587569 GCF_022539505.1 Lolium rigidum | reverse complement strand
TTATGGGAGACAACCCATGTTTTTACCTACAGTACTTTGTTTTTATTTTGTGTCTTGGAAGTTGTTTACTACTGTAGCAACCTCTCCTTATCTTAGTTTTGAGTTTTGTTGTGCCAAGTTAAGCCGTTGATAGAAAAGTAAGTACTAGATTTGGATTACTGCGCAGTTCCAGATTTCTTTGCTGTCACGAATCTGAGCCCACTGCCCTGCAGGAAGCTCAGAAAATTATGCCAATTTACGTGCATGATCCTCAGATATGTACGCAACTTTCATTCAATTTGAGCATTTTCATTTGAGCAAGTCTGGTGCCATTTTAAAATTCGTCAATACGAACTGTTCTGTTTTGACAGATTCTGCCTTTTATTTCGCATTGCCTCTTTCGCTATGTTGGATGAATTTCTTTGATCCACTAATGTCCAGTAGCATTATGCAATGTCCAGAAGTGTTAAGAATGATTGTGTCACCTCTGAATATGTCAATTTATATTGTGCACTAACCCTCTAATGAGTTGTTTCGAGTTTGGTGTGGAGGAAGTTTTCAAGGATCAAGAGAGGAGTATGATGCAACATGATCAAGGAGAGTGAAAGTTCTAAGCTTGGGGATGCACCCGGTGGTTCACCCCTGCATATATCAAGAAGACTCAAGCTGTTAGCTTGGGGATGCCCAAGGCATCCCCTTCTTCATCAACAAATTATCAGTTCCTCCCCGAAACTACATTTTTATTCGGCCACATCTTATGTGCTTTTTCTTGGAGCGTCGGTTTGTTTTTGTTTTTGTTTTGTTTGAATAAAATGGATCCTAGCATTCACTTTATGGGAGAGATACACACTCCGCTGTAGCATATGGACAAATATGTCCTTGGTTTCTACTCATAGTATTCATGGCGAAGTTTCTCCTTCGTTAAATTGTTATATGGTTGGAATTGGAAAATGATACATGTAGTAATTGCTATAAATGTCTTGGGTAATGTGATACTTGGCAATTGTTGTGCTCATGTTTAAGCTCTTGCATCATATGCTTTGCACCCATTAATGAAGAAATACATAGAGCATGCTAAAATTTGGTTTGCATATTTGGTTTCTCTAAGGTCTAGATAATTTCTAGTATTGAGTTTGAACAACAAGGAAGACGGTGTAGAGTCTTATAATGCTTTCAATATGTCTTTTATGTGAGTTTTGCTGCACCGGTTCATCCTTGTGTTTGTTTCAAATAAGCCTTGCTAGCCTAAACCTTGTATCGAGAGGGAATACTTCTCATGCATCCAAAATACTTGAGCCAACCACTATGCCATTTGTGTCCACCATACCTACCTACTACATGGTATTTTCCCGCCATTCCAAAGTAAATTGCTTGAGTGCTACCTTTAAAATTCCATCATTCACCTTTGCAATATATAGCTCATGGGACAAATAGCTTAAAAACTATTGTGGTATTGAATATGTAATTATGCACTTTATCTCTTATTAAGTTGCTTGTTGTGCGATAACCATGTTTATCGGGGAACGCCATCAACTCATTGTTGAATTTCATGTGAGTTGCTATGCATGTTCGTCTTGTCTCGAAGTAAGGGCGATCTACACCGAGTTGAATGGTTTGAGCATGCATATTGTGAGAGAAGAACATTGGGCCGCTAACTAAAGCCATGATTCATGGTGGAAGTTTCAGTTTTGGACAAACATCCTCAAATCTCTAATGAGAAAAGAATTAATTGTTGTTGAATGCTTAAAGCATTAAAAGAGGAGTCCATTATCTCGTTGTCTATGTTGTCCCGGTATGGATGTCTAAGTTGAGAATAATCAAAAGCGAGAAATCCAAATGCGAGCTTTCTCCTTAGACCTTTGTACATGCGGCATAGAGGTACCCCTTTGTGAAACTTGGTTAAAGCATATGTATTGCGGTGATAATCCGGTAGTCCAAGCTAATTAGGACAAGGTGCGAGCACTATTAGTACACTATGCATGAGGCTTGCAACTTATAAGATATAATTTACATGATGCATATGCTTTATTACTACCGTTGACAAAATTGTTTCATGTTTTCAAAATCAAAGCTCTAGCACAAATATAGCAATCGATGCTTTTCCTCTATGAGGACCATTCTTTTACTTTCAATGTTGAGTCAGTTCACCTATTTCTATCCACCTCAAGAAGCAAACACTTGTGTGAACCGTGCATTGATTCTTACATACTTGCTTATTGCACTTATTATATTACTCTATGTTGACAATATCCATGAGATATACATGTTACAAGTTGAAAGCAACCGCTGAAACTTAATCTTCTTTTGTGTTGCTTCAATACCTTTACTTTGAATTATTGCTTTATGAGTTAACTCTTATGCAAGACTTATTGATGCTTGTCTTGAAGTGCTATTCATGAAAAGTCTTTGCTTTATGATTCACTTGTTTACTCATGTCATACACATTGTTTTGATCGCTGCATTCACTACATATGCTTTACAAATAGTATGATCAAGTTTATGATGGCATGTCACTCCGTAAATTATCTTTGTTATCGCTTTTACCTCGCTCGGGACGAGCGTAACTAAGCTTGGGGATGCTGATACGTCTCCAACGTATCGATAATTTCTTGTGTTCCATGCCACATTATTGATGTTATCTACATGTTTTATGCACACTTTATGTCATATTCGTGCATTTTCTCGGAACTAACCTATTAACAAGATGCCGAAGTGCCAGCTTGTCGTCAGCTGTTTTTGGTTTCGTAAATCCTAGTAAAGAAATATTCTCGGAATTGGACGAAATAAAAGCCCGTGAGGCCTATTTTCTCACGAAGCTTCCGAAGACCGAAGACGAGACGAAGAGGGGCCACGGGGTGGCCAAACCCTAGGGCGGCGCGGCCCCCCCTGGCCGCGCGCGCCTGTGGTGTGGGCCCCCGTGCCGCCTCTGACTTGCCCTTCCGCCTACAAATAGCCTCCGTGACGAAACCCCCAGCACCGAGAGCCACGATACGGAAAACATTACCGAGACGCCGTCGCCGCCGATCCCATCTCGGGGATCCCGGAGATCGCTCTCCGCACCCCGCCGAGAGGGGAATCATCTCCCGGAGGACTCTACGCCGCCATGGTCGCTCCCGGAGTGATGAGTGAGTAGTCTACCCCTGGACTATGGGTCCATAGCAAGTAGCTAGATGGTTGTCTTCTCCCCATTGTGCTATCATTGTCTGGATCTTGTGAGCTGCCTATCATGATCAAGATCATCTATATGTAATTCTATATGTTGCGTTTGTTGGGATCCGATGAATAGAGAATACTTGTTATGTTGATTATCAAAGTTATGCTTATGTGTTGTTTATGATCTTGCATGCTCTCCGTTATTAGTAGATGCTCGGCCAAGTAGATGCTTTTAACTCCAAGAGGGAGTACTTATGCTCGATAGTGGGTTCATGCCTCGCATTGACACCGGGACAGAGGATGAAAGTTCTAAGGTTGTGTTGTGCCGTTGCCACTAGGGATAAAACATTGATGCTATGTCTAAGGATGTAGTTGTTGATTACATTACGCACCATACTTAATGCAATTGTCTCGTTGTTTGCAACTTAATACCGGAGGGGGTTCGGATGATAACCTCGAAGGTGGACTTTTAGGCATAGATGCAGCTTGGATGGCGGTCTATGTACTTTGTCGTAATGCCCAATTAAATCTCACTATACTCATCATGATATGTATGTGCATTGTCATGCTCTCTTTATTTGTCAATTGCCCAACCGTAATTTGTTCACCCAACATGCCGTTCGTCTTATGGGAGAGACACCTCTAGTGAACTCGTGGACCCCGGTCCAATTCTCTTTACCGAAATACAATCTACCGCAATACTTGTTTCTACTGTTTTCTCTGCAAACAATCATCTTCCACACAATACGGTTAATCCTTTGTTACAGCAAGTCGTGTGAGATTGACAACCTCACTGCTTCGTTGGGGCAAAGTAGCTTTGGTTGTGTTGTGCAAGTTCCACGTTGGCGCCGAATCTCCGGTGTTGCGCCGCACTACATCCCGCCGCCATCAACCTTCAACGTGCTTCTTGGCTCCTCCGGCTTGATATAAAATAGTGATGCAAATTGGACGTATCAGTGTGCAAATGCATGTTGCATCATTGAGTTCTTTCTTGATGTTACAGGTCTAGAGGGTAAATGGGATCGCGTGAGGGAGAGACGAGTTACCAACCAACTGAGGAAATAGTAACGACTCATGAAGAGAGGGAGGCAAAAGAAGGTCAGGAAAGAGAAGCTAAGCGGATGGAAGAGGCATTCTCCGCCACTAGATCGTCAACATCAACCCCTTTACTGCTTAGGCAAGAATTCTTTGAGCACATGGAAAGGATGGCTGAGGATAGAGCAGCAAACTTAGCACACGTTTTTCAGTCGTTTGATACGTGAGAATAATGGAGGTATCAGAAATGGAGGGCCAAAAGGAGTGAGTCTTACGGAATTCCTACAAACCAATCCACTGACTTTTGCTACCGCACCAGAACCTATGGATGCGGATGATTGGTTGAGGGACACGGAGCGGAAATTAAAGACGAGTTCGGTGTAATGATGAAGAGAAGGTTAGATATGCCACCTATCTACTATCGGGACTAGCGAGCGTCATGGTGGGATAACGTGACTCTAATTCAACCTACGGAACATGTTTTCACGTGGGACGAGTTTAAGAAGAAGTTCCGAGAAGCCCGGGTTCCGAAAGTATCATGGAACTAAAGAGAAGAGAGTTCGAGACCTTGAAGCGGAATGACTTGTCGGTATGGAAATATCTAGTAGAGTTTGATCGTTTATCACGTTATGCAGCGAGAGGATGTGAACACGAGAGGAGAAAAGGATAAAAAAGTTCTTAAAAGGGATGAATCCATTCCCGAAAATGCGGTTGAATCTAACCAAATGCACAAGGTTCCACGAGCTAGTGGATACTGCAATTACTTTGGAGAATGATTATGAAGAAGTGCAGAATGAAAGAAAACGGAAGGCGAGGTTGGAACCACAACCAATTCAGATACAACAAACTCGATCGAGAGATGAATTTCCGAACTAGAGATGAGATAATCACACCGTTTTATAGTCAAGTTCGATGCCATAATCGTGCAAGAAAAGGTCACTATGCCAAGGATTGCACGCAACGGGATATTACCTGTTTTGGATGTGGACAACTAGGTCATATGAAATCAGAATGCCCGGATCCATATTTGGTACGAAGATCTAATGAAGCAATGAACCAATTTTCAAACCACCGGGGGAGCTCATCATCTAAGAAGTTCAAACAAGGAAGTGGATGGAGCACCCGGACGGAGGCATAGGACTTTGACCATACTTATTCTGACACAATCAGTATGTTGAAACAACTTCTTCATTTAGCACAATATTAGTTGCAGAATAATATCTTTAAATTGCACAAGCTTTCATGGGCAACACACTTGTCCTGTGTAAAGTTGGAATAACCATAGTTGCATAACCAACTAACATATCGTACTGGTATTCACAAGCCATGTGGGTACACGACCAATCCAAATAGGATACCCTAGAAAAGTATAATAGAAAGCCAAGAAAAAGACATATAGCCTAACCAAGGAGCTAGTTGGTTGGGGAAGATGAGCTTAACAACCATTAGGACAAACCTAAGGGGGAGAGCGAGGGATCAGTTGGATCCAATATGAATCAATACTTTGAGCAAGATAGTTGATGAAGGTCTGAAATGAGAGAAAGTTCGATCTTATTTTCATAAGATTGTCGAACACTACTTTCAGAAGGATGTCAGACCAGAAGCCGAGGTTTATACCTCGAGGAAGTAAGAAGTGGACTATAACTTGAGAAAGTGAGTAATATTTACTCAGAAGTATGAAAGCTCAAGTAAGACAAAACCTAATGGATTCCAGGAAGAATCTGGACAAGGGATATATTCAATTATATCTAGTGAGATCACCACGGAGCTCGAGAGAAGTCGTAGTCTGCATAAGTCAGATCCACGCTCCGAAAACGTGAGAGAGTTCAAACTTCGAGGACGAAGTTTAGTTTAAGGGGTAGAGACTGTAATATCCCAGTATTTGGGGTTACAAAAAGAGAGGAAACAGATGGGTGCATTGCATTCATGCATAGAAAATCCGGGGAATTTTCGCGCTTTTGTTTAAAACCTCCAAAGGGGTCGAGGTTTATCTTACATCGGTGGAATTGAGTTAGTCTTCGATGTGGGTGCGATAAATTTCGACATGACTTTATTAATTTATTATGTTTTCGAGGGAAATAGTTTGAATTCAAATTCAAATATGAAAGACAGAATTCAAATAAGATCTTGGATTGGAATTTGAATTCTAATCAATTACATAAATACAAAGTAAATATAAATATAAATGAGAATCAAATATTACAAATAACAATTCACATAAGTATTGTTACAACACTTATTAAAATATTACAAGTTACAAAAGAATTATGAGATTACAAAATGGGACTAAAAGAATTCCTAAATCTAAATCTTCTTAACATTTCTTGTTCTTCTTTTCCCTGCAATAAGAAAAATAAACAATAGACAAAGAAATGTTGTGTTAAGGTTAAAATGTTTGTCTCCGCATTTTGGGAGACATTTTAGTTTTGGAAACTAGCCAATGGGAGTCAAGAACTAGTCTTGATCCCCAAATGGTGATTAGAGGGAATTCTTTCTTAGGCAACATCATGAACAAATGGATCATGTAAAGGGACATATGGGTCATTTGGCATCAACGAGGCATTATCATAGAAAACCAGTGATCAAGAAGGCAACCAGGGACACAAGGCAACATTATTTGAGGCAACAAGGCAACTATTAAAAATTTCCCTCTAATCTAGCTAGAAACCATAAAGCCCACAAAAGTATTTATCCAGATCATGTTTGACATTGAAAAGTCAAAATGATCATAACATTTAACAGCATTTGTTAATTAAGCAGAAGCTTGATTAACATGAAAGGCACACTTGAGTTGTTTAGCTCACAGAAATATATTAGTCAGGAAGGTCCATATGTAGCAATACCATCCGACTAGCTAGTTTCACTTAGTATACACAACAGAAAGGTCAACACAGGATAAGTATCACTCAGCCGAAGCTTGCACAAGGAGGAGAAGGAATACAACTTGTTCACTTACACATGGAGAGGGGGCCACCTGCAAGCAGCACTATCACACATGCATGCTAATGTGCTGTCACACACGCAGCCAACAGCCAACACTATAAAAGCAAACCAGCACCCAGCCGCATTCTGGTTTTTGTTTTGGCAAAGGCAACACCAACAACCTTTGATCATACACACACATCAGTGGCTATCCAGAAATTCTTAGAACAGCAAGAACACAACCATATAGCCTGGAACAAGCACAAACAGCTTGAAGGAACAAGCTGTCCACCAGAAAGAATTTCTTTCCAAGTCAAGAGGCCGAGGTACAAGGAGCAACAGGCAAAACAAAGGAAAGAATACAAAGCATCAGATCCATCCACCTTTCAACAAGGTTTTCACCTAGGAGGATTCGATGGATTTTTCTCTCAGTCTTGCATAGAGGTGCTATGCAAAATCATCCTGGAGAATAAATAAATAAGGTACCAGTAGTATCTGTTCCTATCCAAGATTTTTGCCTCAGCCTCTGCATCATTGGCCGGGCTAGGGAATCAAGAAAAGATCTGCTCTTATCAGTTTAAGAATCCAACTAATACATCTGAGAAAGAACTGGAGATAATCACTTGCACCATCAACACAAAATCATAAGCCCTGACCATGTATGCACAGGATCTAGAGATTCCATAACAGCCAAGCCACTAGAGGTGCATATAAGCTCACAAATAAAATTAGTCCAGTAAGATGTCCAAGCATTTGCTTAGTACCAGTATCCGCCGATATTTATTCCAACCCATTAAAACAATAAGATGATCAAGGAACCATCTCAATCCAGTAATCAGAGCATTGTAAGCACACCCATAAGCTCACAAGAATCCATCAAGTAAACTACCCAAATGGTAGCAACAGTACTTGTAGCTTGATGTCTACATTGAAATAAAGCACCACTCTATCATAATAAGATCCCAAGCGGAGTCTTGTGCATAGATAAACGAGTAAAACTGAAATACTTGGGTAGTGCATATTCATTTTTCATCGGTAATACTATAACTGAAACCATAGGTGTGTTTAGATGATTAAATCATTCCATATGAGATACAACGAGTCAACAAGCAGATTCATAGCATCACCCTAAATTAGCTCCAAGCACATCATCAAGGACACTAGAGTATTAAGCAATGTTGTTACAACACATGAGCACAACAATAGATGGTCATAGGCAGAGTGGGGAGGGGTTTAGCTCACAGTGCCGTGGAGGTAGTAGCGAGGTAGGCGACGCCGGGGTTGCGTCGCGGCACCGTCCCGCCGGCGCCAAGGTCGAGGGGGTAGTAGTAGCAGCAGCAAGCACCCTAACCAGGCACCATGCCACCACCACCGGCACATCACCACAACAGCAAGGGCATCGTGGCGGCGACGGTTGAAGGAGAAGTCGCGGCGGCGCACATCGGCAGTTGGCGGCGCTGGAAGCGGCCGGCGACGGTCAAAACCATCCCCGGCAAACTAGGGTTTCTGCTCGGGAGCGAACGAAAGCGACCACCAAAGCCAAATCGAGCAAGGGGGGTTGGAGTCCAAGAAGAGGTGGAGCAAGGCCGACCAACGGCGGCACCAGAATCGGCCGGCGGCGGCCGTAATAGGAGGCGGCTAGGGTTCACGAGGGGCGCCTGGGTGTGGGCGACAGGGGCGCCGCGGCGAGGAAGTTCCGGTGAAGAAGAAGAAAGGCGGCGAAGCTTCTCGGGCGAGCGGCGGCGCCGGAGTCGGCCGAGCAGGCTGGCCGGGCGGTGGTGGCCGGAACGGCATAGGCGCCATCGCCGGAGGGGAACGAGTGAGGTCGTCCTCGTGTACGAGAGAGGGTCAGTGAGCGAGAGAGTGGGGGTCGGGTTGGGTTAGACCCAACCGACTCGGGCCTTTGGGCCAGGCCTGGTTGGTCAGGCCATTGGGCCAACCCAATAAATCATTGGGTCAATTTTTTTTAGAAAAGAAAAACCTTTTAAACATTTAAGAAGATAAAAAGAAAAACCATAAATAGAATTAAGTATCAAAAAATGACCTTTATAAATAAATAAAATAGAAAACAAATACTTAAAGATTAAAAGAACAACAATATGAATTGCCTCTAAAATTTTAGTAGACCAAATTTTAAATCTTAAATTATTAAAACCTAAAAAACTAAATAGATAAATTCTTGTTTCAATTCTTCACATGAAGAAAATATTAAATATTACTTCACCTTAAGATGCCATATAAAACAACAAATATTTCTTGCTGATTATGTTTAACTATATGAAAATTCTAATTGATCAATACTTCAAATATTAATTAAAACCCTAAACCCTAATAGTATTTATCATATTTTATTCTTTTAAAAATAATATAATGTTAAACTCATTATTATTTCTATTGCAAAGTTATTAATGATTTCAAACCTATTACCAATTCTTATTTAAGAATTGTATCACAAATTAGAAACCTAGTTTTTATATAAGTAAGAACTTTGGTCCCATTATTTTACGGGATCATTCCATATTAGAACCAACTCTAAAACCCTAGTTGTTTATCTCATATAATTGTATGAATTTCACCTATACTCATAGAACCCTACTTAACCACAAATAAATCCATGTTTGTGAGCTACTAAAATAAAACCAATTCACATGTGATCATTATTTCATGTCTCTCGCTTTCTAATTAAACCTATATGATCCACTAGCGTCACTTAGGAGCAAACCCTAGCTTGATAATATGTTAGTACCATTGATCATCAATCCTACATACCACACCATTAGGATCAACCTCAACCATCAAACCCTAGTAAAACCATAATGATGAACCATAGTAACAATATTGGTAGTAATACACATCACATGCTCCTATTCCACTGAACCCTATTCAGGAAGTGATAAACCCTCTAGTTTGGAAGCCATTAATCATTACCTAGTGAAGCAAATGTGAAGCCATCGTAACCCTAACTTATAGCAACACTTTGACCATCACTCTTTAATATGTACCCATAATCAACCATAGTAATAAATCTGCTAATACTTGCTACATATAGACCAATTCTGTTTAAGAACCCAACTAGTTCCTATTAGGGAACTAAATGAATCTAATAAGTAAACCCTAGAAGCCATAACTCCTAATTATAGTAGTTCTTGTTCTTATTTAACCTGTTCTTCAAAAGTTATTCTTTTGAAGTACAAATGTCAATCAAACCTTAGAAGCCTAATCCTTCTTTGAAATACTCATTATTTCTTAAACAACATGTTCTTCAAAAGTTATTCTTTTGAAGTATAGTATAAGTAATCATCAACCATGTTCGGTAGAACTTAAAATTGACAACTGTTCCTTACATATTATTCCATCACTATTCTTTATATGTATGATTGTTATGATGTCTTATATCACTTGGTTATGATGCTAATATAACCAAACCCTAATAAGAACCTTGTTTGAGAATCATTCTAAAAGTGCAACCAACCCTAAAGAAATCTTTACAACTCATACATCCTAAATCATCGAGGTTAGGTTACGCTCGGGACGATTGCATCTCATATTATGCATTATAGCATCTTTGCCAATTCTTTAAACATTGTCCTTACCGGACGATGATGCTATTTCAGAATTTGGAGTTATTACGTATCGAAGACCTTGTCTGCATAATCTTGCAGTCAAGAAAGGCAAGTTCATCACTTGCTCATGTCATTTGATTATTTCTATCAAATTACTTGCAAAGTACTATGGTTATCACTATTGCATAAAAACCAAAACCACTACTTTCATAACTATGAATATGACTATGTGGTGGGCAATGGAACCATGGATTGTGTTGATATGGTGGAGGTTCCATTGCAAGGGTTTATATCCATCTAGGATTAAACAACAAATGTCGCCAGTGATTCTTGTGCCGTAATACCCGTGTTAACCATAAGATCTGGAGTGGGACGGAATAGTCAATTGTATTTCCACCTCTTGTTCATCAACGGATGCGCTTACCGTAGCAGTTGTGTCTTGCGGAGCAACTTGAGGGTGGGGAGCCCCTTCTAATTCCCCACGGTATAGCTGTTGCTTACCGTAGCGGTTGCTGCTTGCGGAACAACTTGAGGGTGGGGATCCCCTTCTAATTCCCCACGGTAATGTGGTCTATGATGGGTTGCAGCTACCGGCGGAGGAGTTTGGTTAACGAGTCCCAAAGCTCGTTGTCGTGGTCGGGGTCCATCCTTAATTGGTGTAAGAGGACCGACGAGGACCCAGGGTCGGGGTATGCAACAAAGGGTGGGTGTTCGAGGTAGCGGAGGAACATGATTGGCTAGACCTTATACCGGGCCTCACACCGAAGGAAGTGTGGACGGGAAAACTGCCCGGTTGGCACCAAGGTTAAGATCTCTTATGGGTAAAGCAACACACCTCTGCAGAGTGTAAAGAACCGTGACCTGTCACTCCCTGTTCCGGGATATGGAACTGCGAACGCGGCCGGAAAGGAGCTCCATGAAGTTCTAGTAAACCGGTGAAGGCTGACGGACATAGTTCTTCTGAATAAAAGCAACCTTTTGAAGAAATGATTATGAAATCCTGCATTGGTATTAGACTTTCTGGTCTAATGCCGTAGCTAGTGCATTAAACACCTCTTTCCTATAATGAACTTGTTGAGTACGCTCGTACTCATACCACTCTTAAATCCCCTGCTTAGATATGGAGCCATCGAAGGAGGATCTACCGTGCAACTCGAAGACCGAGGAGTCTACAAATACTTCAAGGGGACAGGAACCTGCCGGAAGAGTCAAACACCACAACTACCATGGAGAAAACCTAGATTAAGTAGTAGAAGGGAACTAGCTTCCTAAACCTAGCTCCTATTTAGGTAGAATCTAGTCATAGCCTCTTTAGCTAGTCAAATACTCTATAAATAGAGTCCGTGATAAGATTAGATCATGAGTCGTTCTTCTGGAGTTATTTGCAGTTTTACCTCATTGTAAAGTAGGAGGCTGTGATGATCTTATGTAACGAGTCGGTGTTGTAATTCTATAGACATGCCTTGGACCCGCATATGTTTCTGTTGTACCACTCTGAGCGATATAATACTCGTGGAACGGTGTTTCATTGGTGTTATATCAGACTTGCATACTACACCATGCAGTGGTATGCCGGGTCACCACAGCTTCCGGTCAGCTGTCGAACAAGCTTGGGCCAACGCAGGGACTGATGCTACTGGTGGTGTGCTAAGCAAACTGAGTCGCATGCACGATGCTTTGCATGCATGGGACAAATCCATCCTGAGGAAGCCGAAGCGTCGCCTACGCCGGGCACAGCAAAGACTTGAGACTGCAATGAACGGGCCGCTAACTGAAGAAAATGAAAACTTGGCAAAAGAGATGGATAGTCTGGTTGAGCTGCTTTTGGAACAAGAAGAGATTCATTGGCTCCAACGATCGCGGGCGAACTGGCTCCAATTTGGTGACAGGAATACTTTTTTTTTCCATAATTTTGCTTCGGCAAGGCGGAAGAAAAATTTCATTAAAAAATTGATGAATGACGAGGATGATTGGGTGGAAGGTACGGAAGCTTTAAAACCTCTTGTTCTTGACTATTTTACTAACCTGTTCACCTCGGAGGTTCAGGCAGTTGATCCAACGATGCTCGAAAAGGTTCAACCAAGAGTTACTGATATTATGAATGAAAAGCTCACTGGTCCTTTCACGGCTGAAGAGGTAAAAAAGGCTGTTTTCAGCATAGGTGATTTTAAGGCTCCAGGACCAGATGGCCTTCACGTTGTGTTTTATAAGCAGTTTTGGGATTTATGTGGAGATGAAATTACACATGAAGTGTTGTTAGCTCTGAACTCGGGTGTGATACCTGAAGGATGGAATGACACAACCGTGGCTCTTATTCCCAAGGTGGATGATCCATCAAGGATTACTCAGTTTAGACCGATAAGTTTGTGTAACGTCATTTATAAAATAATCTCCAAAATGTTGGCTCTTCGTCTGAAAGAAATTCTTCCTGGCGTTATTGCACCAATGCAAAGCGCGTTTGTTCCGGGGCGCCTTATTACAGATAATGTGCTTGTGGCTTATGAGTGTGTACATTCGATCAAAAATAGAAGAAATGGATCTACAGGTTCATGTGCGGTAAAACTTGACATGCATAAGACTTATGACAGGGTGGAATGGGTGTTTCTTGAGAATATGATGAGAAGGCTGGGGTTTTCTGAGGGATGGATTTCCCTCATGATGTCTTGTGTCAGTTCTGTTAGATATCAAGTAAGGTTTAATTCTGAGGAGACAGACATGATTTATCCCACAAGGGGTCTCCGGCAGGGGGATCTGCTGTCTCCATATCTTTTCCTCCTTTGCGCGGAGGGACTTTCTAGTCTCTTGTTGTATGAAGAAGAAGTTGGTGGCATCGATGGGGTAAGGGTGTGCAGAAATGCACCGTCAGTTTCACACCTTTTATTTGCTGATGATTCCCTTATTCTCATGAAGGCAGATATGACTAATGCAACTTCCTTGCAACAAGTTCTGGATACCTACTGTGCAAATTCGGGCCAGATGGTGAGTTTAGCAAAATCAAGTATTTTCTTTTCACCTAATACAAATGTTCTGTTGAGATCTGAAATATGTGACACACTTCACATTGATACGGAGGCCTTGTCAGACAAATACCTTGGTCTGCCTGCTTTAGTTGGGGCAGATCGAAGTGACTGTTTCAAACATTTTATTGAGAGAATTATCCAGAGGATAAATGGATGGAAGGAGAAGCTCTTGTCAATGGGGGGAAAGGAAATCCTATTAAAAGCTGTGGCACAAGCAATCCCAGTATATGCGATGTCGGTTTTTCAACTACCAAAAGGGGTGTGTAAGGGAATGATGGATGCTATCTCACAATTCATGTGGGGGGATGACGAGAATACTAAGAAAATGCATTGGTTCGCATGGTGGAAGCTATGTTATCCGAAGAAAGATGGTGGTATGGGGTTCAGAGATTTCCAATCCTTAAATCTGGCTATGTTGGCCAAAGAAGCATGGCGATTAATCAATGACCCCACATCTCTATGTGCTAGAGTTCTTGGCGCAAAATATTATCCTAATGGTGATATCATGACAGCTGGACCAAAGGCAGGTTCCTCATTTACTTGGCAAAGTATTTTAGCTGGGTTAACTACTTTTAAACGTGGTTTTATCTGGAGGGTTGGAAATGGAGAAAAAATCAAGATTTGGGAGGACCCCTGGATCCCGTCTAGTCCCAATAGAAAGGTGCTTACTCCAAGAGGAGGAGCTGTGTACACTCGAGTTAATGAGCTGATTAGTCCCCTTTCTGGACAGTGGGATGAAGATCTCTTGAACGGGTTGTTTGGACCTGTAGATGTGAGCAGAATTATGCAAATACCGATCAACAACCAAGGCTTCGATGATTTTATAGCATGGCATTATACTAAACATGGGCGATATACTGTCCGTTCGGGTTACCATTTACAGTGGAGCTATCAATTCGGACCATCAGCTGGCCAACTTGCTATACCGAGTGTATCTGCTAGGAATCCTGTTTGGAAAAATTTATGGCAAATGAGAGTTCCGGGAAAAGTGAAGATTTTTGTTTGGAGGGCTCTCCATGGTATTATTCCTATCAAGTGTGTGCTAGCCAATAGACACATTGGAAACTCAGGCGCATGTCCAATATGTGACCAGGGTGCAGAGGATGTGCGGCATTTGTTATTCACTTGTCCCGCTGCAGTACAGGTTTGGCAAAATTTGGGTATTCATCATATTATCCTGGACGCTCTCCAAGTAGACCTGGCAGGATCAGCAGTGTTGGAATATCTCATAAACAGGCAAGATAATACAATGAGGGGCTTCAGTGATGTTGGATTAAAAGAAATTATATCGGTGACAAGCTGGTATTTATGGTGGCTTCGGAGACAACGAACTCGCAATGAGCCTGTCCCACCTGTGAATAAATGCAAAATGTCAATTCTTGCGATAACAGCAAACGCGGCAAAAACTTACGGGCAGCGTGTGAATTCTACAAGTGTAAAATTGTGCAAGCCAGAGCCACGCCAGGTAAAATTAAATGTTGATGCTTCCTTCTATGTGGATTCCGCCTCAGGTGCTACTGGTGCGGTGCTTAGGGACTTCCATGGAGATTTTATTGCAGCATCAACAACATATCTTCGACATGTTGCTTCTCCGATGATGGCTGAAGCTATTGCAATGCGTGAAGGACTGTCTTTGGCAAATAGAATTGGCTGCAGCAATGTTATTGCAGAGTCGGACTCAACTGAAGTAATCCAAGCATGCACTGGTGAACAATCTTGGTGGAATGAATCAGCTGCGATCTTCGCTGATTGTGTTGATTTGGCTTCGAATTTAGAGACTATTAGCTTTAAGTATTGCCGGAGGGAAGCAAATGAGGTTGCACATGAGCTAGCTAGGTTTTGCTTTATCAATACTAGTTCTGATATTTGGGATGGTGATCCCCCTAGTTTCCTTTTAGACAAATTGGTAAACGATGTAACCGAACTTTGATTTTTAGCAGCAAGTTTCAGACGCACTCTTTTCCTTACCAGGGTACCTAAGGGGACTGGAAGGTTTTTAATGAGGCGGCTTGCGTGCTTAATATATTATGTGTTTACCTAGAAAAAAACATATGGGGCCGCAGCACAACCAAGCCCAAACGGAAAGACAAAGGAAAGAAAAAGAAACTAATGCCGACATCGGCAGATTGACGAAAACGAGGATGACCCCGCAACCGCTGCGCTCTCCGGAGAAGTACCACCACGCTCCTAGCACGCCGAGACGCCGCATACCAAGCAACACCTTCAACAAGGGAACGACGACGATGCCGCTGCTGCCTGGACTAGTCCTAGGGTTTCCCCAGGTACGCGGAAGGGATTGGGGAGGGATACATCCGACGCCCTTTAGGACGGAAGGCGTCACCGCGTAGGAGTCGTACATGCCGACAAGGATTTCTCCCGACAACCAAACCCACAACCCTGAACGCTCCGATGTGCTCCATGATACGTCTCAAACGTATCTATAATTTTTGATGCTCCATGCTTGTTTTACACCAATTCATATGTGTTTTGCTTACACTTCGTTGCACTTTTACATGATTTCCGACACTAACCTATTAACAAGATGCCATAGTGCCAGTTCTCTGTTTTCTGCTGTTTTTGTATTTCAGAAAATTTGTACAGGAAATATTCTCGGAATTCGACGAAACAAAAGTCGAAGTCAATATTTTACCGAAACGAAGATAAAGTCCAGAGGGGGGACGGAGTGGTGCCACAGGGCGGCCACACCTACCCTTGGCGCGGCCTAGGGGCATGGTGTGGCCCCTCTGGGCACCCCACCGACCTGAATCCTCCGCATGTTTATACATCTTCTCGGGAAAACTCTGGAGACCCGAGCCTCCATCCACAAAAAGTTCCGTCGCGGCCGCTGATACGTCTCCGACGTATCGATAATTTCTTATGTTCCATGCCACATTATTGATGATATCTACATGTTATATGCACATTTTATGTCATATTTATGCGTTTTCCGGAACTAACCTATTGACGAGATGCCGAAGGGCCGTTCTCGTTTCTCGCTGTTTTTGGTTCCGTAAATCCTAGTAAGGAAATATTCTCTGAATCGGACGAAATCAACGCCTGTGTTCCTATTTTGCCCGGAAGCATCCAGTAACACCCGAGAGCCGCGCAGGGGGGCCACAGGGCCCCCGGATGATAGGGTGGCGCGGCCCACCCCCGGCCGCGCGGCCCTATGGTGTCGTCGCCCCTTCGACCTTCTGACGCCGCCTCTTAGCCTATATAAAGGTCCCAGACCTAAAACCTCGATACGGAAAAGCCACGGTACGAGAAACCTTCCAGAGCCGCCGCCATCGCGAAGCCAAGATCTGGGGGAGAGGAGTCTCTGTTCCGGCACGCCGCCGGGACGGGGAAGTGCCCCCGGAAGGCTTCTCCATCGACACCACCGCCATCTTCATCAACGCTGCTGTCTCCCATGAGGAGGGAGTAGTTCTCCATCAAGGCTCGGGGCTGTACCGGTAGCTATGTGGTTAATCTCTCTCCTATGTGCTTCAATACAATAATCTCATGAGCTGCCCTACATGATTGAGATTCATATGATGATGCTTGTAATCTAGATGTCATTATGCTAGTCAAGTGGGTTTTACTTATGTGATCTCCGGAGACTCCTTGTCCCACGTGTGTAAAGGTGACTAGTGTGTGCACCGTGTGGGTCTCTTAGGCTATATTTCACGTGAATACTTATTCACCGTTATGAATGGCGTAGTGAAGTGCTTATTTATATCTCTTTATGATTGCAATGTGTTTTGTATCACAATTCATCTATGTGCTACTCTAGTGATGTTATTAAAGTAGTCTATTCCTCCTGCATGGTGTAAAGGTGACTAGTGTGTGCACCGTGTGGTTCTTGTCGTAGGCTATGATCATGATCTCTTGTAGATTGTGAAGTTAACTATTACTCGTGATGGTATTGATGTGATCTATTTGGTTATGTTGATCTTTCATGCACTCTAAGGTTATTTAAATATGAACATTGAATTGTGGAGCTTGTTAACTCCGGCATTGAGGGTTCGTGTAATCCTACGCAATGGTGTTCATCATCCAACAAGAGTGTAGATATGCATTTATCTATTCTGTTATGTGATCAAAGTTGAGAGTGTCCACTAGTGAAAGTATGATCCTTAGGCCTTGTTCCTAAATACTGCTATCGCTGCTTGTTTACTTGTTTCTACTGCGTTACTACTGCTACCATATTACCACCATCAACTACACGCCAGCAAGCTATTTTCTCGGCGCCGTTACTACTCGCTCATATTCATTCATACCACCTGTATTTCACTATCTCTTCGCCGAACTAGTGCACCTATTAGGTGTGTTGGGGACACAAGAGACTTCTTGCTTTGTGGTTGCAGGGTTGCATGAGAGGGATATCTTTGACCTCTTCCTCCCTGAGACCGATAAACCTTGGGTGATCCACTTAAGGGAAACTTTCTGCTGTTCTACAAACCTCTGCTCTTGGAGGCCCAACACTGTCTACAAGAATAGAAGCACCCGTAGACATCAAGCTATTTTCTGGCGCCGTTGCCGGGGAGGTAAGGTAAAAGGTACTCACACTCCGGATCTCGGCTACTAAGCTATTTTCGCCGTTGTAAGTACTCGAAGCTATTTCCTTTAGATCCTGCAATTGCATCTTTTTGTTTCTTGTTTACACTAGTTTGGCATAATGGACAACAATGAGCTTCTTATTCTATTTCCTGATTTAAGACATGGATGGTTTGATGCGAAAATTAAAAAACATATGGAACCTTATTTGCATGCTGGTAGTAATATTAGTATGAACGCTTTGAACACCATTGTTGATAATGATATAGAAAGTTCTAAGCTTGGGGAAGCTGGTTTTCATGATCTTTTTAGTCCCCCAAGCATTGAGGAGAAAATTTTATTTGATGATACTTTGCCTCCTATTTATGATGATTATAATGATAGTGGTCTTTTGTTACCACCTACTATGGAGAGTAAATTTAATGATGATTACAATATGCCTCCTACACTTGATGAGAATAATAATGATAGCTACTTTGTTGAATTTGCTCCCACTACAACTAATAAAATTGATTATGCCTATGTGGAGAGTAATAATTTTATGCATGAGACTCATGATAAGAATGCTTTATGTGATAGTTATATTGTTGAGTTTGCTCATGATGCTACTGAAAGTTATTATGAGAGAGGAAAATATGGTTGTAGAAATTTTCATGTTACTAAAATGCCTCTCTATGTGCTGAAATTTTTGAAGCTACACTTGTTTTATCTTCCTATGCTTGTCACTTTGCTCTTCATGAACTTGTTTATTTACAAGATTCCTATGCATAGGAAGCATGTTAGACTTAAATGTGTTTTGAATTTGCCTCTTGATGCTCACTTTTGCTGCAAATACTATTTCTTGCGAGTGCATCATTAAAACTGCTGAGCCCATCTTAATAGCTATAAAGAAAGAACTTCTTGGGAGATAACCCATGTGTTTATTTTGCTACAGTACCTATATTTTATATTTGTGTCTTGGAAGTTGTTACTACTGTAGCAACCTCTCCTTATCTTAGTTTTGTTGCATTGTTGTGTCAAGTAAAGTCTTTGATAGTAAGGTTCATACTAGATTTGGATTACTGCGCAGAAACAGATTTCTTTGCTGTCACGAATCTGGGCCTAATTCTTTGTAGGTAACTCAGAAAATTATGCCAATTTACGTGAGTGATCCTCAGATATGTACTCAACTTTCATTCAATTTGGGAATTTTCATTTGAGCAAGTCTGGTGCCTCAATAAAATCCATCTTTACGGACTGTTCTGTTTTGACAGATTCTGCCTTTTATTTCGCATTGCCTCTTTTGCTATGTTGGATGAATTTCTTTGATCCATTAATGTCCAGTAGCTTTATGCAATGTCCAGAAGTGTTAAGAATGATTGTGTAACCTCTGAACATGTTAATTTTTATTGTGCACTAACCCTCTAATGAGTTGTTTCGAGTTTGGTGTGGAGGAAGTTTTCAAGGGTCAAGAGAGGAGGATGATATACTATGATCAAGAAGAGTGAAAGTTCTAAGCTTGGGGATGCCCCGGTGGTTCACCCCTGCATATTTCAAGAAGACTCAAGCGTCTAAGCTTGGGGATGCCCAAGGCATCCCCTTCTTCATCGACAACTTATCGGGTTCCTTCTCTTGAAACTATATTTTTATTCGGTCACATCTTATGTACTTTACTTGGAGCGTCTGTGTGCTTTTATTTTTGTTTTGTTATTTTCATTCTCTGAATAAATACATGCTTGTGTGGGAGAGAGACACGCTCCGCTGGTTCATATGAACACATGTGTTCTTAGCTATTCATGGCGAAGGTTGAAACTGCTTCGTTCATTGTTATATGGTTGGAAACGGAAAATGCTACATGTAGTAATTGGTAAAATGTCTTGGATAATTTGATACTTGGCAATTGTTGTGCTCATGTTTAAGCTCTTGCATCATATACTTTGCACCCATTAATGAAGAAATACTTAGAGCTTGCTAATTTGGTTTGCATATTTGGTCTCTCTAAAGTCTAGATAATTTCTAGTATTGAGTTTTGAACAACAAGGAAGACGGTGTAGAGTCTTATAATGTTTACAATATGTCTTTTATGTGAGTTTTGCTGCACCGGTTCATCCTTGTGTTTGTTTCAAATAACCCTGCTAGCCTAAACCTTGTATCGAGAGGGAATACTTCTCATGCATCCAAAATCCTTGAGCCAACCACTATGCCATTTGTGTCCACCATACCTACCTACTACATGGTATTTCTCCGCCATTCCAAAGTAAATTGCTTGAGTGCTACCTTTAAATAATGGGATTTCTATTTTCGTGCCCTCGGGTCCTTAGTTGTGCTCAGTTTTTCCCAGCTCCTTAGTTTTTCCTCAGTTTTACCCAAGCGTTTGTCTGAAACCATCACACGTGATGTAACGGCCGGTTGCCCGACGGTTGACCGTTATCTTCTGACTAGTGGGGCCACGTAGAGCCTGCAAAGACACGTCGGACCATCCATCTTTGTTTGACCGTAAGCATCGCCGTATCCCCGACCAAAACGCGAACGAGTGGGGCTTCGGTATATCAAATGACAAGTACGGCCATGACGCTCGATACAAGGGGCAATACACGGGTAGGATTAGATTTTTAAACGGAGCTCTACAGCCGATGGCACGGAGGAGGTGGCATGCGGGGTGCCGAGATGAGATCGACGTCCACAAAGAACCGCATGAGGCGAGACCGGACGCATTAGATAGATATGAACTAGACGCGTTTAACCATGCAAAGAAGAGAAGAAATGGTCGACGACATCGACGACCACCTCAAAACTTTGACCGACCGTGTCGGACACGAACGCGAGCAATGTAGAGAAAACTAGTGTCTCTCCTTTCCGGCGTGTATAGGTGGGTGCTAGGAGAGTGTGGTGGCGAAGGGAAAGACCTCGCGGCGGTCCGTGGCGTCCGAGCATAGCGGGTCGGCGTGGCCGTGCCCACAGCCGGCGTGCATGCATGATCGGCATTGGCATCAGCATGTACGTTCAGCATTGGCCTCGGCGGTATCTCTCGGTGTGTCGTTGATCGAATGAGGGGACGGGATTGAGGGTGCATCCCGACGTTGACCTAGCAAGTGGCGGCGAGCATAGCCGTTTCCGACCATGCCGATATCGGCATCGGCATCGTTTGGAGGCTGTGGTGCTCGAATCAAGTTGGGATTTGTTTCTTGTAGGCCAAAATGAATTTGAAACAAGTTTCATGTTGAAGGTTAGGTAACGAAAGTTTGTAACTATCCCAAAATTATACTAGCGCCATGGTGAGGTTCTTTTTGATAGAGCTATACGGTTGGGCAAACTTTTTGACACTTTTTAGATAGGGTTCCTTGTTGTTACACGTATGGCATAATGTATGGAAAATTTGGGGTCATTTGGAGATGTTCGAAAAAATCACTTTGCTTAAGCGCATGCCGTTTCGTCTCGCTGAAACCAGCTTTTCTAACAAGGTGATTTTTTCTACCTTCTCTAAATAACCTCAAATTTCATACAGATGATCTTCTATACATAGATAGATAGATTGTTTCGTTTTTACATTTTTCGAACTTTTTATTTCCCTTTACAATACCCAATTGATTTTCAGGTCAAAACCTCGAAAAACAAGATCATGTATGGCATCATTTTCACCCTAAATTTTCTGAAACTTTCCCTTTTAGATATTCCTTGTTGTTATAGGTATGCCATCATGTATGCCAAACTTGGTTAGGTCTCACCGAAACCAAGCTTTTGTAACAAATTAGGTTTTTCTGCGTGAAAAGTAATGGCTACAACAAATTGTTGATGGTTTATCATTTTTTTGCGTGAAAAGTAATGGCTACAACAAATTGTTGATGGTTCATCATTTTTTGCGTGAAAAGTAATGGCTACAACAAATTGTTGACGGTTTATCATTTTTTGCGTGAAAAGTAATGGCTACAACAAATTGTTGATGGTTTATCATATTTTTTGCGTGAAAAGTAATGGCAACAACAAATTGTTGATGGTTTATCATTTTTTGCGTAAAAGTAATGGCTACAACAAATTGTTGATGGTTTATCATTTTTTGCGTGAAAAGTAATGGCAACAACAAATCGGTGATGGTTTATCATTTTTTTTGCGTGAAAAGTAATGGCTACAACAAATTGTTGATGGTTTATCATTTTTTTGCGTGAAAAGTAATGGCAACAACAAATCGGTGATGGTTTATCATTTTTTTGCGTGAAAAGTAATGGTAACAACAAATCGGTGATGGTTTATCATTTTTTGCGTGAAAAATAACGCCTAAAACAGTTTATAATTTTTAGCGCGTGAAAAATAATACGTAAAACCGCCCTTCAAGCAAGCTAATTAACCGCCAACGAGAGAGAGAGGGGTTATCCTGCCCGTTCCCTATATCATACGATCAACGGTCGGTGGGCACGATCCGCGTGACATGGGCTAGACCAATCAGAGCGATGATGCACGTCTGCGAGAATTTGTGAAGAGAGATGGCAAAACTGAGTACTATCAAGAAACCAAGGGCACTCGAGTAGTAAATAGACTAAGGGATTCAAATATGAGATTTAAAAAATGGAAAATGCGTGTTTTGTACAATGAAACCCATCTTGGCCTACCTCAAACTATTTGCAATACCAATATACATCAAGGTGAGAATTGTGGCCTCATTTAGACAAAGTATGATTTGGGGGAAGCTGTTTTGGGAAGGGCTTATTGTGGAAAACCATGCACCTTCATAGCTACTAGGTGATTTGAGAAGTGGCAATTTGTGGTAAAACTTGATTTATCTATGATTTATCTATGATTTGAGAAGTGTCAATTTGTGGTAAAGACTCCATGAGTAAGTGCCACTCTTTTATGCTCTCTATGTTTTCAAAATAAAAGCTCTAGCACAAATATAGCAATCGATGCTTTCCTCTGCGCAGGACCTTTCTTTTACTTTTAATGTTGAGTCAGTTCACCTATTTCTCTCCACCTCAAGGAGCAAACACTTGTGTGGACTGTGCATTGATTCCTACATACTTGCATATTGCACTTGTTATATTACTCTATGTTGACAATTATCCATGAGATATACATGTTATAAGTTGAAAGTAACCGCTGAAACTTAATCTTTCTTTGTGTTGCTTCAATACCTTTACTTTGATTTATTGCTTTATGAGTTAACTCTTATGCAAGACTTATTGATGCTTGTCTTGAAACTACTATTCATGAAAAGTCTTTGCTTTATGATTCATTTGTTTACTCATGTCATTACCATTGTTTTGATCGCTGCATTCATTACATATGCTTACAATAGTATGATCAAGGTTATGATGGCATGTCACTTCAGAAATTATCTTTGTTATCGTTTACTCGCTCGGGACGAGCAGGAACTAAGCTTGGGGATGCCGATACGTCTCCGACGTATCGATAATTTCTCATGTTCCATGCCACATTATTGATGATATCTACATGTTATATGCACATTTTATGTCATATTTATGCATTTTCCGGAACTAACCTATTGACGAGATGCCGAAGGGCCGGTCCTCGTTTTCGCTGTTTTTGGTTCCGTAAATCCTAGTAAGGAAATATTCTCGGAATCGGACGAAATCAACGCCCGTGTTCCTATTTTGCCCGAAGCATCCGGAACACCCGAGAGCCGTCGGGGGGGGCCACAGGGCCCCCAGATGATAGGGTGGCGCGGCCCACCCCCTGGCCGCGCGGCCCTATGGTGTCGTCGCCCCTTCGACCTTCTGACGCCGCCTCTTCGCCTATATAAAGGTCCCAGACCTAAAACCTCGATACGGAAAAGCCACGGTACGAGAAACCTTCCAGAGCCGCCGCCATCGCGAAGCCAAGATCTGGGGGACATGAGTCTCTGTTCCGGCACGCCGCCGGGACGGGGAAGTGCCCCCGGAAGGCTTCTCCATCGACACCACCGCCATCTTCATCAACGCTGTTGTCTCCCATGAGGAGGGAGTAGTTCTCCATCAAGGCTCGGGGCTGTACCGGTAGCTATGTGGTTAATCTCTCTCCTATGTGCTTCAATACAATAATCTCATGAGTTGCCCTACATGATTGAGATTCATATGATGATGCTTGTAATCTAGATGTCATTATGCTAGTCAAGTGGGTTTTACTTATGTGATCTCCGAAGACTCCTTGTCCCACGTGTGTAAAGGTGACTAGTGTGTGCACCGTGTGGGTCTCTTAGGCTATATTTCACGTAATACTTATTCACCGTTATGAATGGCGTAGTGAAGTGCTTATTTATATCTCTTTATGATTGCAATGTGTTTTGTATCACAATTCATCTATGTGCTACTCTAGTGATGTTATTAAAGTAGTCTATTCCTCCTGCATGGTGTAAAGGTGACTAGTGTGTGCACCGTGTGGTTCTTGTCGTAGGCTATGATCATGATCTCTTGTAGATTGTGAAGTTAACTATTACTGTGATGGTATTGATGTGATCTATTTGGCTATGTTGATCTTTCATGCACTCTAAGGTTATTTAAATATGAACATTGAATTGTGGAGCTTGTTAACTCCGGCATTGAGGGTTCGTGTAATCCTACGCAATGGTGTTCATCATCCAACAAGAGTGTAGAGTATGCATTTATCTATTCTGTTATGTGATCAAAGTTGAGAGTGTCCACTAGTGAAAGTATAATCCTTAGGCCTTGTTCCTAAATACTGCTATTGCTGTTTGTTTACTGTTTTACTGCGTTACTACTGCTACCATATTACCACCATCGACTACACGCCAGCAAGCTATTTTCTGGCGCCGTTACTACTGCTCATATTCATTCATACCACCTGTATTTCACTATCTCTTCGCCGAACTAGTGCACCTATTAGGTGTGTTGGGGACACAAGAGACTTCTTGCTTTGTGGTTGTAGGGTTGCGTGAGAGGGATATCTTTGACCTCTTCCTCCCTGAGATCGATAAACCTTGGGTGATCCACTTAAGGGAAACTTGCTGCTGTTCTACAAACCTCTGCTCTTGGAGGCCCAACACTGTCTACAAGAATAGAAGCACCCGTAGACATCAGCCGCCATCGCCGAACCCATCTCGGGGGTTCTGAAGCTCTTCCCAGCACCCTGCCGGAGGGGGAAATCATCGCTGGAGGCATCTACATCGCCATGCCCGCCTCCGAAGTTATGTGTGAGTAGTTCATCCCTGGACTATGGGTCCATAGCAGTAGCTAGATGGTTGTCTTCTCCACCTTGTGCTTCATGTATCGATCTTGTGAGCTGCCCTACATGATCAAGATCATCTTTATGTAATCCTATATGTTTGGTTTGCTAGGATCCGATGAATATTGAATACTATGCTGAAATTACTTATATATTCATGTCATATGTTATTTGTGATCTTGCATGCTCTCCGTTGCTAGTAGAAACTCCGGCCAAGTGGATACTTGTGACTCCAAGAGGGGGTATTTATGCTCGATAGTAGGTTCATGCCTCTAGTTTACTGGGAAAGTGACTTTATAACTTCTAAGGTTGTAGATGTGATGTTGCTACTAGGGAAAAACAACGATGTTTTATCCAAGGGTAATTCTATTATTTACTTTACACATATTGCTTAATGCGATAGTCTGTTGCTTGCAACTTTATACTGGAAGGGTGCGGACGCTAACCTGAAGGTGGATTATTAGTCATAGACGCCGTTGGATGACGGTCTATGTATTATGTTGTAATGCCCAATACCAAATATCATAGTAATTATCTTGTCATGTATGGTCGATATTCTGTCAATTGCAACCCAACATGCTATTTCTTTATGGAGAGACACCTCTAGTGAACTGTGGACTCCTGTCCTATTTTCTTTACTGATAAATTCAACCGCAATTATGTTATGTTTACTTTCTGCAAACATCTCCTTTCATTCGATATGTCTAATCCTTTGTGTTCAGCAAACCGGTGAGATTGACAACCTCACTGTAAGTTGGAGCAAAGTACTTTGGTTGTGTTGTCTGCAGGTTCCACGTTGTTGCTGACGCCGGTAGTGCGCCCTGCCACTAGTCAGCTAGCAACACCTTCAGAAGTCACGCCTTTCTCCTACTGGTCGATTAAACCTTGGTTTCGTATTGAGGGAAAACTTGTTGTTGTGCTCGTGACACCTTCCTCTTGGGGTTCCCCAACAGCGTGTCCGCATACGTTGAGTACACGCCATCACTCCACCAAACATGCCACCCACCCGCACACGCCACCACGGTCTTGTAGTCACATTCTCCGTCGCACTGTGATCACCTCACCGGAACATGGCCTAGAGGAAGAGACAGCATGCAGCAGGGACGGGGGTAGCAACACCACAACCGGGCGGGAGGGAACTACCTCCACCACCTTCGCGGTCCCGACCGGACATGGAAAAGAGGGCAAAGCAGGCTCGATCTGGCCCGGCTGGGCCCAAACTGTCCCGCAAAGCCCTACTGCCAAGCTGCAACAGGCTGGCCGAAGCGCCGCCGCACCATCTCCGCCTCCAGGGAGCACCACCGGCGCGCCGAACGCAGGCAGCCCACCCAGCCCAACTGGGCACCAATCTGGGCCAGATCTGGGCCGAGCAGGCCCCGCCCGCGTCGCCTGCCTTCGCCGCTTCACCGCCAACAGCTGCGCCACCACCCCTCCTCCAACCCGACGCGTGGGTCTCACACCGCCGCGCCGGACCGCCGCCAACCGAGCCGCACCGCGCCGCCAAGGAGCCCCCGCGCCCCCGCCGTGCCGCAGGAAAAGTCAGCCCCCCCCCCCGCCGCCAGCAACGCCCAGCGGCCCACGCCGGCCGTGACGGCCGGGGGAAGAGGGAGGAGGAGGACTAGGAGTGGCGCACGCTAGGGTTCGCCCATCGCCCGCGGGGGGAGGGGGCGCGAGCGAGCGAACGGGTCGCCAAAGAGGATAGATTAGGCGGGATTGATCGCTCTTCCTCTATTAGGAGACCATACTGCATATGAACAATAACTAGATGAAATTCATGGTCTAGTCTCTTTTTTTTCGAAAAGGGGCATCGCGCAGCCTCTGCATCAAGACGATGCACACGGCCTTTTCATTTATTGAAAAATTCAGCAGAGTTCAACAAAGTATAAGTTTTACATCACTGATCAGAGAGGGTTGAGACATGTATCAACCATCGAAATATTGATAAAAACTTCAAACTAAGCATTGTTCAATCTACTAGTGTACCGCCACCCAGTAGGTTGGAAATAGAAGTCCCAAGTAACCGTTAGCAAACGGTTGCATCCACTAGCCAAACTCTCTCGCTGATCCTCCGGGAGCAGAAAGTCTCATTGCTGAATCCAGTATGTTGCTCGTCGAATAACCTGTAAAAAATTAGTTCCTTTTTGTTTGTTGAAAATAATATCATTCCGTCTGGTCCAAATTGACCAACACACAGCTGATATTCTAATTCTTATTTTTGCTTTATCAGTTTTGTTGACCCTATTGAGCCATTTGCCAAACATGTTGGTAATATTAGCAGGAGGAGACAGATTATATGTTAAGTAAATCATACGTTAGATAATCTTTGCAAAGGGGCAAGTTAAAAATAAGTGTTGTACAGTTTCAGATTCATTACAGAAACAACATTTTTGACACCCTTTCCAATTTCGCTTAACTAGATTATCCTTAGTGAGTAACACTTTGTTGTTGAGAAACCACATGAAGATTTTGATTTTGAGAGGAATTTTTAGCTTCCATAGGTATTTGCGTAAGAAAATAGTATGTCCCTGCATTAAATCTATATACATTGACTTCACTGTAAAAACACCCGATTCGGTTAGTTTCCATATAAACTTATCTGGATCATTTGACAATTCAACTCCCATAAGACGTTGACAAAGATGTAGCCATCGATTCCATTTATAATCATTTAAAGTTCTCCGAAAATTAATATTGAGAGGAGTTTGTCCTAACACATCATACTGAATACATGATGGTTACAGTCACCATAATTTTAACCAAAATACATGAAACTGGCACATACCATCTGAAAACTGAACTACTTCACCAACGTATTTCAATAAAAGCTCACTTACTCCTGATAGGTACTAAATGAAGCTTTATATTACTCCCCTTTTAACATTTGCTACCATCTAATTCTGAAGTGCCAACCTAGTCCAACAAAGAGGATGTTTTGTTACTCCTGACAGCTAAGCTAATTCAGCTAGCAAAGAAAGCCCTCCACAACCTCTCTTCTGTACATTTACCACCATCTAGAAACTAAAGTACCAACCTAGTTCAACAAAAGCTTGGTTACTCCTGGTGGTTAATTTACCTACAAAAGAAAGCTCTCCATAACTTCCCCTTGCACATTTGCCACCAGCTCTCTCTTTGTGTCTTTTTTCAATTGAATGAAGGGAGGCATCAACCTCTGCAGTTCTCAATTCATCATCATTAATCAGAGCTTTTTTGAATGATTACAATGCTCGGGTAGGGATGGATGGGGCTTCTTCTAGGCCCACAGGACCACCATCTTCTCCACTGTCTCGAGCAACTTTAGATTCTGAATTCCCCTGTGATATAAAGGGAATTCAGTAAGAGGCACATTCAAGTGTTTGTATAGATAAAATTGTGCAAGGCAATAAATTCTAGGGATACAGAATCATTTATCTACCTTTGATAGAAGTGATGAAAGTGAAATAAGATACTGACAGATGCGAAGAAAATAAGATACAGTGGGCCACTGCCATCTCATAGTGGTTAGCATTATAAATTTTGTACAGAGATATTTTTTTAGTGGACATAGATTTACAGCCTTAATATCAGCAATGCAACACTTTATAAACTTGTGCTATCATACAAATATAATTACGAAACCCTTGTGCTAAAAGTTGCAGGTATTGCTTGCAGTATCATACAATCTGTAATTGAACTCCTCTACCATGAGTTATGGAGGTAAGGCACGTTACTGTAACTAAAATCCAAGCAATCCAACAAGGCAATACTCTCAGGAGTAATTTCATTGCATACAATCTAGAGACCAAAGATACAAAGAAACTTTACCGGCATTGGGCCACATAAGCATGGGCTTACCGGGTCGGTGCACCAAAGAAGGAGGCCACTCCATGATGCAAGGAGTGACAGGGCAAGGAATGTGGCGTTTGCTCTTAAAAATCTCATGCAGCTCCTCTTAAAAATCTCATGCAGCTCCTCTGTTTCCAGGGAGAAGGATAGGAACCACTCAGAATATATGGTCCCGTGGTTGAAATCCTTCACGGAAAGGTATACAAAGCCATCAATAACCGCCATAATATGCACCAGACCCTTTTCCTCTGCTGAACACTTCATGATATCTTTAAAGGACGTTTGCAACGGAACCATGGTGCCTAGCATAAATCTCTCAACACCGTCATGGTTGGTTGTCCAGATCCAAGCAAAAAAGCGTACGATCCTCTACATTTACGATACAAAGCTTCCCATCCTTAGTCTGACCGATCTTAAACCCTGAATATGAATATTTGGCTGAATAAATCCCTTCCAAGTCAGGCAGCAGATCGCAGATCCAGGTGGAAGGGGATTGGATGAGATTGATCATGTAATCATCCATATGTATCGAGATTTGAGGTATTTGTCTTGAGGATATTCTCGTATGAGTGTTGGTACACCTTTTCTATGTTTAAGGCTTGTTGGTAGGGCCCAAGTGACATGATTTGAGTACTGAATTTCTATTGCCCCATTATATATATATGAGTTTGGTCTTTTTAAAATAGACTTTGAGAAGACCTATGATAAAGTCAAATGGCCTTTCCTACAAAAAGCTTCGCGAATTAAGAGGGAAGTGTGGGAATAAAGGTCAATGATGATATTGGTCGTTATTTCCAAACTCGAAAGGGTTTAAGACAGGGATCCGTTGTTTTCGATGTTGTTTAATATTGTTGCAGTTATGCTGACTGTTTTAATAGCAAGAGCTAAAGAAGATGGCCAGGTGGGTAGTTTAGTTCCTCATCTTGTAGAGGGCGAAATATCAATTCTGCAATATGCTAACGACACAATCTTGTTCATGGAACACGACTTAGAGAAAGCAATAAACACGAAGTTAATATTGTCCTTCTTTGAGCAATTATTTGGGTTAAACATTAATTTTCACAAGAGCGAGATTTTCTATTTTGGGAAAGCCAAAGATTAATAGGAACACTACAAACAGAAACTCAATTCGGCTCCCGGGTGCGTATGATCCCTCTACCATACAAATATATTTCCAAGTGTTAAAAAAATTTGACAAAAAAGTTTACATGTACCTGCCTACAAAATGAGCACTTACCTCCACTTACTGGAGGAAATAAGTGAGGAATACGACTCCTTTTCCCATCTTGAACATGTCGAGACAGAGCGGCAATGATCATTAGGTCGTGTATGCTAGACTCAGTAAAATGGTGGAGATATATAAGTGAAGGTGTTTTATATGCCTCCATATGGATATGGAGTTTGAGATTAAAACATGAATAAAACAATGAGGTTAACAAGAGACATGGATGTATAAACTCCCGTGGTTCAGAAGTGCACGTGTCTCATGGTCGATAAAAACAATTTGCTAAACATGATAGTATAAGTGATATTGATGATTTGATTTTTATCGAAATATGTTTTAAGAGATGTAGTGTCTTATTTTCTGCAATACTATGTGAGACATGAATTTTTGTGTATACTATGTTACATGTGCGATAAAAAAAATTGGTAGTCCGTGGCAACGCACGGGCATTTTACTAGTCTCCATAATATATGTGTATCCGTCAAGTTTCACAAAAAAATGATATTTTTTGTAGTCTAAGCGAAAAAGAGAAAATTTATCTTGGGACAAGTCTTTATTTCAGCACCGAATTTTGTCTTTTTTACACACACCACATGACATATCGATTTTTCATGAAACGACTTTGTGAGCGCGTAGCACGTGAAGATGTACGTGCAAAATTTTTGTTTCAATTTTTTTGACATTTTAAACTCCACTACAAACAACTATTGGGTTGTGAATCTGGTTCTCTTCCTTTCAATTACTTGGGGGTTTCTATACGTTACAGGAAGTTGCGAATTTCTGAGTGGTATCCCGTTGAAATCCGTTTTGAGATCAAACTTGGTGATGGCGTGTATTTCACACGTTCGTTAGGCAACCCCAAGAGGAAGGTATGATGCGCACATCAGCAAGTTTTCCCTCAGAAAGAAACCAAGGTTTATCGAACCAGGAGGAGCCAAGAAGCACGTTGAAGGTTGATGGCGGCGGGATGTAGTGCGGCGCTACACCAGGGATTCCGGTGCCAACGTGGAACCTGCACAACACAACCAAAGTACTTTGCCCCAACGAAACAGTGAGGTTGTCAATCTCACCGGCTTGCTGTAACAAAGGATTAACCGTATTGTGTGGAAGATGATTGTTTGCAGAGAAAACAAGTAAAACAAGTATTGCAAGCAGATTTGTATTTCAAGTATTAAAGAATGGACCGGGGTCCACAGTTCACTAGAGGTGTCTCTCCCATAAGATAAAAGCATGTTGGGTGAACAAATTACAGTCGGGCAATTGACAAATAGAGAGGGCATAACAATGCACATACATGTCATGATAAGTATAGTGAGATTTAATTGGGCATTACGACAAAGTACATAGACCGCCATCCAACTCGCATCTATGCCTAAAAAGTCCACCTTCAGGTTATCGTCCGAACCCCTTCCAGTATTAAGTTGCAAAGCAACAGACAATTGCATTAAGTATGGTGCGTAATGTAATCAACAACTACATCCTCGGACATAGCGCCAATGTTTTATCCCTAGTGGCAACAAGCACAACACAACCTTAGAACTTTCGTCACTTGTCCCAGGTGTCAATGCAGCATGAACTCACTATCGAGCATAAATACTCCCTCTTGGAGTTAAGAGCAAAAACTTGGCCAGAGCCTCTACTAATAACGGAGAGCATGCAAGATCATAAACAACACATATGTAATAACTTGATAATTAACATAACATGGTATTCTCTATCCATCGGATCCCGACAAACACAACATAGAGTATTACGGATAGATGATCTTGATCATGTTAGGCAGCTCACAAGATCCAACAATGAAGCACAATGAGGAGAAGACAACCATCTAGCTACCGCTATGGACCCATAGTCCAGGGGTGAACTACTCACTCATCACTCCGGAGGCGACCATGGCGGTGTAGAGTCCTCCGGGAGATGAATCCCCTCTCCGGCGTGGTGCCGGAGGAGATCTCCGTAATCCCCCGAGATGGGATCGGCGGCGGCGGCGTCTCGGTAAGGTTTTCCGTATCGTGGTTTTTCGCATCGTGGGTTTCGCGACGGAGGCTTTAAGTAGGCGGAAGAGGCGTAGTCGGGGTCGACGAGGGGCCCACACCACGGGCGGCGCGGGCCCCCCTTGGCCGCGCCGCCTTGTGGTTTGGCCACCTCGTGGCCCCACTTCGTATGCTCTTCGGTCTTCTGGAAGGTTCGTGGCAAAATAGGCCCCTGGGTCTTCGTTTCGTCCAATTTCGAGAATATTTCGTTACTAGGATTTCTGAAACCAAAAACAGCAGAAAACAGCAACTGGCACTTCGGCATCTTGTTAATAGGTTAGTTCCAGAAAATGCACGAATATGACATAAAGTGTGCATAAAACATGTAGGTATCATCAATAATATGGCATAGAACATAAGAAATTATCGATACGTCGGAGACGTATCAAGCATCCCCAAGCTTAGTTCTCGCTCGTCCCGAGCAGGTAAAACGATAACAAAGATAATTTCTGAAGTGACATGCCATCATAACCTTGATCATACTATTTGTAAACATATGTAGTGAATGCAGCGATCAAAACAATGGTAATGACATGAGTAAACAAGTGAATCATAAAGCAAAGACTTTTCATGAATAGTACTTCAAGACAAGTATTAATAAGTCTTGCATAAGAGTTAACTCATAAAGCAATAAATCAAAGTAAAGGTATTGAAGCAACACAAAGGAAGATTAAGTTTCAGCGGTCGCTTTCAACTTGTAACATGTATATCTCATGGATAATTGTCAACATAGAGTAATATAACAAGTACAATATGCAAGTATGTAGGAATCAATGCACAGTTCACACAAGTGTTTGCTTCTTGAGGTGGAGACAGATAGGTGAACTGGCTCAACATAAAAGTAAAAGAATGGTCCTTCAAAGAGGAAAGCATCGATTGCTATATTTGTGATAGAGCTTTTATTTTGAAAACATGAAACAATTTTGTCAACGGTAGTAATAAAGCATATGAGTTATGAAAGTTATATCTTACAAGTTGCAAGTCTCATGCATAGTATACTAATAGTGCCCGCACCTTGTCCTAATTAGCTTGGACTACCGGATCTTTGCAATGCACATGTTTTAACCAAGTGTCACAATGGGGTACCTCCATGCTGCCTGTACAAAGGTCTAAGGAGAAAGCTCGCATTTTGGATTTCTCGCTTTTGATTATTCTCAACTTAGACATCCATACCGGGACAACATGGACAACAGATAATAGACTCCTCTTTAATGCATAAGCATGTGGCAACAATTATTATTCTCATATGAGATTGAGGATATATGTCCAAAACTGAAACTTCCACCATGAATCATGGCTTTAGTTAGCGGCCCAATGTTCTTCTCTAACAATATGCATGCTCCAACCATTAAGGTGGTAGATCTCTCTTACTTCGGACAAGACGGACATGCATAGCAACTCACATGATATTCAACAAAGAATAGTTGATGGCGTCCCCGAAACATGGTTATCGCTCAACAAGCAACTTAATAAGAGATAAAGTGCATAAGTACATATTCAATACCACAATAGTTTTTAAGCTATTTGTCCCATGAGCTATATATTGTAAAGGCGAATGATGGAATTTTAAAGGTAGCACTCAAGAAATTTACTTTGGAATGGCGGAGAAATACCATGTAGTAGGTAGGTATGGTGGACACAAATGGCATAGTGGTTGGCTCAAGGATTTTGGATGCATGAGAAGTATTCCCTCTCGATACAAGGTTTAGGCTAGCAAGGTTATTTGAAACAAACACAAGGATGAACGGTGCAGCAAAACTCACATAAAAGACATATTGTAAACATTATAAGACTCTACACCGTCTTCATTGTTGTTCAAAGCTCAATACTAGATGTTATCTAGACTCTAGAGAAACCAAATATGCAAACCAAATTAGCAAGCTCTAAGTGTTTCTTCATTAATGGGTGCAAAGTATATGATGCAAGAGCTTAAACATGAGCACAACAATTGCCAAGTATCAAATTATCCAAGACATTTTAGAGTTACTACATGTAGCATTTTCCAATTCCAACCATATAACAAATTAACGAAGAAGAAACTTCGCCATGAATACTATGAGTAGAGCCTAAGGACATACTTGTCCATATGCTACAGCGGAGCGTGTCTCTCTCCCACAAAGTGAATGCTAGGATCCATTTTATTCAAACAAAACAAAAACAAAAACAAATCGACGCTCCAAGCAAAGTGCATAAGATGTGACGGAATAAAAATATAGTTTCGGGGGAGGAACCCGATAATGTTGTCGATGAAGAAGGGGATGCCTTGGGCATCCCCAAGCTTAGACGCTTGAGTCTTCTTAGAATATGCAGGGGTGAACCACCGGGCATCCCCAAGCTTAGAGCTTTCACTCTCCTTGATCATATTGCATCATACTCCTCTCTTGATCCTTGAAAACTTCCTCCACACCAAACTCGAAACAACTCATTAGAGGGTTAGTGCACAATAAAAATTAACATGTTCAGAGGTGACACAATCATTCTTAACACTTCCGGACATTGCATAAAGCTACTGGACATTAATGGATCAAAGAAATTCATCCAACATAGCAAAAGAGGCAATGCGAAATAAAAGGCAGAATCTGTCAAAACAGAACAGTCCGTAAAGATGGATTTTATTAGGCCACCAGACTTGCTCAAATGAAAATGATCAAATTGAATGAAAGTTGCGTACATATCCGAGGATCATGCACGTAAATTGGCTTAATTTTCTGAGCTACCTACAGGGAGGTAGACCCAGATTCGTGACAACAGAAGAAATCTAGAACTGCGCAGTAATCCAAATCTAGTACTTACTTTACTATCAAAGACTTTACTTGGCACAACAAAACTCAAAACTAAGATAAGGAGAGGTTGCTACAGTAGTAAACAACTTCCAAGACACAAATTTAAAACAAAAATACTGTAGTAAAAACATGGGTTGTCTCCCTTAAGCGCTTTTCTTAACGCCTTTCATCTAGGCGCGTAAAGTGTGACTCAAGTAACATCAAGAGATGAAGCATCAACATCATAATTTGTTCTAATAATAGAATCATAAGGTAACTTCATTCTCTTTCTAGGGAAGTGTTCCATACCTTTCTTGTGAGGAAATTGATATTTAATATTACCTTCCTTCATATCAATAGTAGCACCAACGGTTCGAAGAAAAGGTCTTCCCAATATAATGGGGCAAGATGCATTGCATTCAATATCCAAGACAACAAAATCAACGGGGACAAGATTATTGTTAACCATAATATGAACATTATCAACTTTCCCCAAAGGTTTCTTTTTAGCATTATCAGCGAGATTAACATCCAGATAACAGTTTTTCAATGGTGGCAAGTCAAGCATATCATAGACTTTTTTAGGCATAACAAAAATACTTGCACCAAGATCACATAAAGCATTACAATCAAAATCTTTGACTCTCATTTTAATGATGGGCTCCCAACCATCCTCTAGCTTTCTAGGAATAGAAGTTTCAAGTTTTAGTTTCTCTTCTCTAACTTTTATGAGAGCATTTGTAATATGTTTTGTGAAAGCTAAGTTTACAGCGCTAGCATTGGGACTCTTAGCAAGTTTTTGTAAGAACTTTATAACTTCAGAGATGTGGCAATCATCAAAATCTAAATCATTACAATTTAAAGCAATGGGATTATCATCCCCAAGGTTGGAAAAAATTTCAGCAGCTTTATCACGAGCGGTTTCAGCAGCTTTAGCGAGCTTCGAGTAATTTTGCGCGCTTTGCACTAGGAGTAGAAGCATTGCCAACACCAATTATTTTACCATTAATAGTAGGAGGTGCAGCAACATGTGAATCATTAGCATTGCTAGTGGTGGTAATAGTCCAAACTTTAGCTACATTTTCCTTTTTAGCTAGTTTTTCATTTTCTTCTCTATCCCACCTAGCACGCAGTTCAGCCATTAATCTTATATTCTCATTAATTCTAACTTGGATGGCATTTGCTGTAGTAACAATTTTATTTTCAATATCCCTATTAGGCATAACTTTCGATTTCAAAAGATCAACATCGGAGGCAAGACTATCAACTCTAGAAACAAGAATATCAATTTTATTGAGCTTTTCCTCAACAGATTTGTTAAAGGCGGTTTGTGTACTAATAAATTCTTTAAGCATGGCTTCAAGTCCAGGGGGTGTATTCCTATTATTGTTGTAAGAATTCCCATAAGAATTAGCATAACCGTTACCATTATTATAAGGATATGGCCTATAGTTATTACTAGAATTGTTCCGATAAGCATTGTTGTTGAAATTATTATTTTTAATGAAGTTTACATCAACATGTTCTTCTTGGGCAACTAATGAAGCAAACGGAACATTATTAGGATCAACATTAGTCCTATCATTCACAAGCATAGACATAATAACATCAACCTTATCATTCAAGGAAGAGGATTCTTCAACAGAATTTACCTTCTTACCTTGTGGAGCTCTTTCCGTGTGCCATTCAGAGTAATTAACCATCATATTATCAAGGAGCTTTGTTGCTTCACCAAGAGTGATGGACATAAAGGTACCTCCAACAGCTGAATCCAATAAATTCCGCGAAGAAAAATTTAGTCCTGCATAGAAGGTTTGGATGATCATCCAAGTAGTCAGTCCATGGGTTGGGCAATTTTTAACCAGAGATTTCATTCTTTCCCAACCTTGAGCAACATGTTCATTATCCAATTGTTTAAAATTCATTATGCTACTCCTCAAAGATATAATTTTAGCAGGGGGATAATATCTACCAATAAAAGCATCCTTGCATTTAGTCCAGGAATCAATACTATTCTTAGGCAGAGATAGCAACCAATCTTTAGCTCTTCCTCTTAATGAGAAAGGAAACAATTTTAATTTTATAATGTCACCATCTACATCTTTATACTTTTGCATTTCACATAGTTCAACAAAATTATTGAGATGGGCAGCAGCATCATCGGAACTAACACCGAGAAAATTGCTCTCGCATAACAAGATTCAGTAAAGCAGGTTTAATTTCAAAGAATTCCGCTGTAGTAGCAGGTGGAGCAATAGGTGTGCATAGGAAATCGTTATTATTTGTGCTAGTGAAGTCACACAACTTAGTATTTTCAGGGTTGGCCATTTTAGCAATAGTAAATAAAACAAACTAGATAAAGTAAATGCAAGTAAACTAATTTTTTTGTGTTTTTGATATAGCAAACAAGACAAGTAAATAAAGTAAAACTAGCAACTAATTTTTTTGTGTTTTGATATAATGCAGCAAACAAAGTAGTAAATAAAATAAAGCAAGACAAAAACAAAGTAAAGAGATTGAGAAGTGGAGACTCCCTTGCAGGCGTGTCTTGATCTCCCCGGGAACGGCGCCAGAAAAAGAGCTTGATGGCGTGTATTTCACACGTTCGTTGGGCAACCCCAAGAGGAAGGTATGATGCACACAGCAGCAAGTTTTCCCTCAGAAAGAAACCAAGGTTTATCGAACCAGGAGGAGCCAAGAAGCACGTTGAAGGTTGATGGCGGCGGGATGTAGTGCGGCGCAACACCAGGGATTCCGGCGCCAACGTGGAACCTGCACAACACAACCAAAGTACTTTGCCCCAACGAACAGTGAGGTTGTCAATCTCACCGGCTTGCTGTAACAAAGGATTAACCGTATTGTGTGGAAGATGATTGTTTGCAGAGAAAATGAGTAAAACAAGTATTGCAGACAGATTTGTATTTCGAGTATTAAAGAATGGACCGGGGTCCACAGTTCACTAGAGGTGTCTCTCCCATAAGATAAAAGCATGTTGGGTGAACAAATTACAGTCGGGCAATTGACAAATAGAGAGGGCATAACAATGCACATACATGTCATGATAAGTATAGTGAGATTTAATTGGGCATTACGACAAAGTACATAGACCGCCATCCAACCGCATCTATGCCTAAAAAGTCCACCTTCAGAGTTATCGTCCGAACCCCTTCCAGTATTAAGTTGCAAAGCAACAGACAATTGCATTAAGTATGGTGCGTAATGTAATCAACAACTACATCCTCGGACATAGCGCCAATGTTTTATCCCTAGTGGCAACGAGCACAACACAACCTTAGAACTTTCTGTCACTTGTCCAGGTGTCAATGCGGGCATGAACCCACTATCGAGCATAAATACTCCCTCTTGGAGTTAAGAGCAAAAACTTGGCCGAGCCTCTACTAATAACGGAGAGCATGCAAGATCATAAACAACACATATGTAATAACTTGATAATTAACATAACATGGTATTCTCTATCCATCGGATCCCGACAAACACAACATAGAGTATTACGGATAGATGATCTTGATCATGTTAGACAGCTCACAAGATCCAACAATGAAGCACAATGAGGAGAAGACAACCATCTAGCTACCGCTATGGACCCATAGTCCGGGGGTGAACTACTCACTCATCACTCCGGAGGCGACCATGGTGGTGTAGAGTCCTCCGGGAGATGAATCCCCTCTCCGGCAGGGTGCCGGAGGAGATCTCCGAGAATTCCCCGAGATGGGATCGGCGGCGGCGGCGTCTCGGTAAGGTTTTCCGTATCGTGGTTTTTCGCATCGGGGTTTCGCGACGGAGGCTTTAAGTAGGCGGAAGGGCAGAGTCGGGGGCCGACGAGGGCCCACACCACGGGCGGCGCGGGCCCCCTTGGCCGCGCCGCCTTGTGGTTTGGCCACCTCGTGGCCCCACTTCGTATGCTCTTCGGTCTTCCGGAAGGTTCGTGGCAAAATAGGCCCCTGGGTCTTCGTTTCGTCCAATTCCGAGAATATTTCGTTACTAGGATTTCTGAAACCAAAAACAGCAGAAAACAGCAACTGGCACTTCGGCATCTTGTTAATAGGTTAGTTCCAGAAAATGCACGAATATGATATAAAGTGTGCATAAAACATGTAGGTATCATCAATAATATGGCATAGAACATAAGAAATTATCGATACGTCGGAGACGTATCACTTGGTTGTTGGGCAAGTAACTTAGAGCATCTCCAACAGGCGCTGTAAAACGCGCGCGCGGCAAAATACCTGCCAGTTTGGCGCGCGCGAGCGCTCGCGCGAAGCTCCAGCAGACGCGGGAAAAAGGCGCGCGCGTGAATTTTTTGCCGCGCCCGCGCGTTTGCGCCATCCCACGCGGGAAATTTGCCGCGTGCGCTGCCGCGCGCGCTATATAGACGACACGCGCCAACTGCCTTCCGCGTGTCTCTCCGCCTCTTTCCCCACCGCTCTCTGTCTCCGCGCCACGCGCCACCGCTCTACCTCCGCCGCTCGTCCGCCTCCGCCTCCGCCTCCGCGGCGACATGCCTCCGCGGCGCCGCTCCGCCTCCGGCTACCGCGGCGTCCGCGCGCGGCCGAGCGGCCGCTTCGACGCCGGGATTCGCTCCGGCGAGAGCGGATCCGGCTCGGCACCTTCGACACCGCGCATGAGGCGGCGCGAGCCTACGACGCCGTCGCGTGGCGCCTCGGCCGCCCCCGCCGCCGGATGAACTTCGACGACGTACGGACGCGCGAGCAGGCGGAGATGCCGGCGCCGCCGTCGCCGATAGTCACGCGCGAAGAGCAGCGCCGCCATCGGGAGCCGGGAGCAGCGCCTCCTCATCGCCGAGCGCGACGAGGCGTGCGCGTCGAGTGGGCGCGGCGCTTCCGGAGGACGTCGCCGCCACGGAGGCCTTCTACGCGCGGAAGGAGGAGGAGAAGGCGGCGATGAAAGCGGCGAAGAAGGCGAGCCGCGAGAAGCGCCGCGCCGAGTCCGCGGCGAGGAAGAAGGCGAGGGCCGAGCGGCGGCGAAGAGGAAGGAGGAAAAGAAGAAAGGCGCAGGGCCGTCGACCGTCGTCCTCTCGTCCTCCTCCTCCGACTTCCACTGGACGTCGACGTCCACGCCGGTGTCGGAGACGACTGCGAGCAGCTCCGACTACGACTGGGAGTCCGACGAGTAGTCGGACGAGTAGTACTAGTATTTTCTATGTCGCATTTGTATCGTCGCACTTTAATATATTCGTATTTCGTTCAAATTTCATAGTTTGTTTGATGAATTTTAAAAAAAAACGGTCGCGCGCGCTGCAAAATAGCGCCTCGGCGGAGGTGCGTTTTCCGCACACCAACGCGCGCTGCAAAATGCAGCCTCTGCCGGGGGCAAATTCGCTATACCGCGCGCGAACGGTATACAGCGCGCCCAATCGCCGGTATAGCGCGCGAGAATTTGCAGCGCCTGTTGGAGATGCTCTTACTATCATATGGTGACCAGCTGGTCTTAATAAACTCAGTTTTTACCAGTCTTCCAATGTTTATGTTGTCTTTTTTTAGAGCGCAAATATAGGCTTACAAAGTGGAATATGATTTGTAGACCAAAGTATCAGGACTAGGTATTGAGTTACTTGATATTAAGAATAATTGTTTACTCAACAAATGGATGTTTAAGTTACTTAATTAATGAAGAGGGGGTGTAGCAAGAACTGTTACGCAATAAATACCCGTCTCAAAAAAATCTAGCTCAAGTTGAAAGTAAACCGATAGATTCCCCCTTTTGGAAAGGTCTTATGAATGTTAAGATGATTTCTTTGACAGGGGCCATTTTCAAGTGGGGGAGGCAAATTCTGTTCCGTTTTGGGAAGATACTTGGCTCGGTTTATCCCCTCTTGTTCATCAGTACCCATCATTATGTAACATTGCGCAACGGAGGCAGTTTTCCGTGGCAAGTGTTTCGACTTCGTTTCCTATTAGTATGGGATTTGCTCGTCGTTTAATCGGTGATAAATAGGATTCATGAGTACATTTATCGGTATGATTGAAGGATGAGGCTGATTCTTTTGTGAATTTGACTTTTTCAGGTACATTCACAGTTAAATCAATGTACACGGATTTTATTAATGGACACACTCGTTTTCATAGAAAATATCTTTGGAAGCTGAAAGTCCCACTGAAGATAAAAGTTTTTATGTGGTTCCTAAATAAAAAAAGTACTACTTACACGAGATAATTTTTGTGACTCAGAGAGGAGACAGTGAATCATGTTTTTTTTTTATCTCTTGGCCTTTTGCTAAATTAGTCTGGCGTGTTGTTCATGCTACTTTTGATATTTCGCCATCTACAAGTATTACCAATATGTTTGCGAATTGGTTGAATGATATTGACACAAAAACTAAGGATAAAATTTGTATTGGTGTCTCAGCTTTAGTTTGGTCAATTTAGAATTATCGTAACAATATTATTTTTAACATAAAGGACTCTACAAATTTATTATAGGTTATTCACATGACTATACATTGAATCCATCAATGGCGGTTCCTTTCCCCGGAGGATTGGCAGGAATGTATGGTTTATGGATACAAACCGGCTCCTGATGGTTGCTCAGGATATCTTCTACCAGGTTACCTGGGCGGCATACTAGTAGATTACACGATGTTCGGTGATAGAAGAAATTATGTTTGCTTTCGATGGTTGATTTTTGTATCGACTCTCTCTGATCTGTAATGTGTAAACTATGAATATTTTTCTTGGTTTTTAATAAAAAGTTGTGTGCATCGAGATGCGAGGTCGGTACCCCATTTTGAAAAATATATATATGAGTTTGGTATCTATCTGCAAAGTGTATTGCTTATTATTGTGTTGAATCTATGAAACCTAAAGTGATAGTTAGGGAAAACAATGGAAATATGCGATAGTTTGAGGATATTGTGTATTCATGAAGTGGAGAGAGCGGAAAGGTAGCTGTGTTGAGCAAGGAAATGTAACCCCGTCCCTTGTGATTCCAGCAAACCGATCCATCCACCACCGTGTGAGTTGTGCACTTCTTTCCCTTGGACAGCAGCGTCGCAACTTCCGGGAAAATCTTCCACTCCATGGTGTTTGATGAGGAAACACCAACGCATACCAAGCCTATGAGACATCGTGACAAACACAGACCACGTGGGCCCCTCTTCGGCGGAGAGTGTGTGGAACTCAAAGATGCCGCTGGGGATGTTGTCGGCCTCTCCTCCCTTGGACCTGAGATCCATGGACTTTGTTTGGGGGTTGTAGCTAGCACACTGCTTGGTGCCCCGGTTCTCGAGGAAGAAATAACCATCGACGTAGAGAATCGAGGAACCGGAGAAACTGAACCTCCACACGGAACCATCGTCATCATCTTGGAGCAGGGTCGCGGCGAGGTCCGGGTCGGAAGGGTGCCATGCGGTGGTGCAGGCAGGTACGAGGCGCATGTAGGGTCTGAGGAAGAGGGCGAGGAGGGGGGGGGGGGGGGGGGTGGAGAGTGCGGAAGCAGCAACGGAAAGCGGGGGACGAACGGACGGCGCCGACAAAGGCGCGGCAGGTGAAGGCAGCACAGACGAGGCTAGGAATGTTCGGGAGACGGAGGAAGATCTCTCGGAGTAGGTCGCCGTCGAGAGCAGCTATGGTGGTGGGAGCTGGCGGATTAGGGTATTCCGCCGGTGGCGGCCGCAATGGCGAAGGCTGGCGAGCCATGGCTGATTGGTTAGAGAGTTCTAGCGGTGGTCGACGAACTGAAATGGAGACCGGAGCGCCGTCGTGCCCGAATGCATACAACGCTCAAGCAATTTGGTTGGGCCGAAAATGATATGAGGGCCCACGATTATCATTAGAAAATAGCTATCTGCTCAAAAAAGTTAGAGAAATATCTTGCTGATGTTATTAACATTTTCTCCTCAGATTTTCCTTTTCTACCATTACATTTTAATGTATTTTAGGAATTTATTTTGTATTTTTTAGCATTATCAAACTTCATATAGAAACGATATATTGTTTATTCATCACAACTATTTCTTTTTGTGGCAATGCTGTTTTTGTTGAAAGATCAAGCAAATGTCGACTTTCGATATATTAGTATAAGAAAACTCGTACAACAAGTGATATGTTCCACACATAGTTAGGTTCATAAACGAACATAAAATAGAGAGAAAAGAAAAAGAACCATGGCCACAAGCCAACCACCCTCGTGGTGTTAAATCGCCAACCCTTCCAAGGCTGCCATCCCGGCCTCCTCTATCGTTCGGGGCAGCCACCTCTGCTTCCCCTTTGCCCTCGTCGGTGTACCAAAAGCGCGCAACCGCCAAAACACTTGCGGATAGTCATGGACTCAAGGCCGTGTGTTCAAGAAGATAGCGATGTAGATGTCCCCACCACCCAACTCCAAAAGAGTTTGGGTTTTCACCCAAAGATACCATGGCAAATATGGCGATTGATGACTGTTCCACGATGATGCCCCTAAGAATGAATAGCGACGCCATAAGGCATCGTCCTCACCGGCCCCAGCCTGGAGCCACTAGTCGGCGTTAGATCGAAACAGGTCACACAACCGAAGCCTATGAAGCTGCGAATAGACATCTTCACGATACAAGTTCCACCGTGAACCAACAAGCTTCGACACAGACAACATCGGCCATGGCACCTCATGCCAACCCGTGGTACACCAGGTGTGTGCACCCCCACGCCAACGCCGATCCGAGGCCGCCGCCCGACATCCTAGCCCCCCTCCCCCACCCCACACACATCTCATCCCAGGTTACGCACTACCAGTATGGGCATTCCAAATAGTTGTTGCAAGCTGCAGCAACTCCCAAAGCCACATACGAAGGCTCCAAGTCAGTGACACCTTAGGGTTGCCAGCCAGATACCCCCGCACGCGAGGATGGACGGCTCGCCGTCGTCGACTACCTCTAGGCTTTGTCCAACGGTGACGCCTGGCGGCGGCCAGAGTGACAAATGAGGAGGAAGATGATAGGCGTGAAGGTGTTGGGCTTGTCCGTGTCACCCTTAGGTCCGAGAGGGTTTCGGGTAGCCGATTGTTAGTAGACTTGCGCAGTCATGATGCTATTTTCTCATGCTAGTTCATCTTATTTCATGCATTGATGATCTGTCCATAATACTGTAATAACTAAATATGTCAACCACCAGACTATTTCTCTCACCATGCAAAAGGTATCCACCTCATCTACCTTCTAAAATAAGTATTGCAACTTTTTATGTTCTAAAATAAATGTTGCAACTTTTGATTTTTTTTGAGAAAATGTTGCAACTTTTGATGTTTGCTTTGGTTTATCCTCTGAGAAAAATGTCGGTTCCCCCGCCCGGCCCAGCAAAGCCCAAAGTGGAGCCCTCTTCATTCTCCCGTCCTCGCTTTCCGTCCCATTCCACAGCGTCCAGACAATCTCACCGCCGACCTCCTTCCTCCTCCGCTCATCGCCCCCCTTCCTCCTCGGCTCACCGGCGCCACCGCAGAAGCCCGATCTGATCCCGTGAGGTGACATTCCCCTCTCCCGCCTGCTCCGCCCCGCCCCTCCCCAGTCCCCGTTTCTAGATCTGTGCTCCGAGCCGTGGTCGGCCCGCCCCCGTTGCCGCGGCCACACGCATCCGCTCCGCTCCATGATCCCGCCGCGCGCGGGTGCCGGAAATTTAGGATTTCGGCTTCCGCCTTCCGGCCTTACACGATGTTTCTCGGTTTATCCGTGGTTCCACCGCCTTGACAGGGTGGGGTTGCGCCGGTTTCGGCGCGATTGGGGACGGATTTGAGGTTCCCTTCGGGGAGCCTGGTTTTGGGATGATTGGGAGAGCTATTAGCTCCCAGATGGGTCGTGCAGGTTCTCATATAGTGATGCGTTCGTGGCTGGACTGCACTCTTTTGGTTCGATTGGTTTCCTTGATGGCGCAGATGTACTCGATCAGGAAGTTAGAGACTGTGCCTAGCTTCTTCCCTAGCATCTGAATGTTCTAAGTATGTTGATAGAAAGGTGGGAAACTGAAATAGGAGTTCACTGGAAAATTTAGAATGTTCTCAGCCTTGGTCGTAGATCTGTTGATAGGAAAATATAATGATATTTTTGCAGCCTCTTGAACGTTGATGGGATTATGATTGTTTGCCCCTGAAGACCGTTCGTAGAGAATAAATGACATCTTTGTTTGACATTCTGAGGTAATCAACAAGTAACTGCTAGGCAATAAATGTTGGGCTTTGCTACCCGGCGGCGCCGCATATTTGGCTTACCCGTGCGGCGCCCGCTGACACCTTGCTGACCACCCTCCGTTACACTCATTTCCCACCAGGACCTGCGGCTCCAGAGCGTGCAGCAGGAACGCGTGCTAGGCCGTGGCACGGGTATAAAATGGCGCTTCCGACGTAAAGCCAGCCTTTTTCTTTCCACTGGACACCATAATCCTGTCAGGAATCTAGCAGAGAACACAAGACAAAGAAAAATCCAGGAAAGAGAAAAGCATTTCCTTGCGCTGTCTAGGGATGGTCGCCGAGGAAAAAAGTAGCTAGGGAGAAACAGTAGTACTACTAGGAACTAAAACACTTACTAGCTGCCTAGGTCGCTAGGTGTGTTTCCTGAAATAAATCAACAAGATTGCTAGAAAAAAGATACTCCGTACATATGGTTGCGGCCTTTTAACCAAGGTGAAAGTGGCCATGAAAATTGTAACATAGACTTGATTGCCATGTTTTAACCAAGGTGATAGCTACCAGGTTTTCTAACACACTTATCGTATTTTTAAAAATACAATTACCAGGTATTTTATATCCAATCAACAAATTCTACAAAAGAGTTACCAGGTTTTCCGAAAGATTTATCAGAACCTGAAGAGCGATTAACATATTTTGTAACACAGTTACCATATTAATTAGGAATGATTGCCAGAATTTCTGAAAGAAATAAAGATTTTTTTTAAAATAATTGCCAGATTCTTTCTACACACTTTCCAAATTGTTTAATTCTCAACACAATTACCAGATTGGTTGGGAATAATTGCCTGATTTTCTAATATATGAACCGAATTGTTTAAAAACTCTCCAGGGTTTCATTAGCATCCAAATAAATTATATACTACCAGCTACTGCGTTCCTGAAATAGCTACTCCCTCTGTTCTATAGTTTTGTCGCAAATTTATATGTACCTAGACATATTTTATGAATAGATACATCTGAATCTGCGACAAGAATTATGAATATTCTCATGCAACTACAAATTAGTTTACATAAAACTACAACCTGGAATGTACGACTTTTGGTCGCAAACAAGCCAAGAAAATTTGGAACCAACAACGTCTGAATCAGTTTGCTTTATGAAATCACGACTTCAAAAACCACAAAAAAATCAAAAAGAAGTAACCATGTCAAGCAGTAGTACTAGTACTCGTAGGCAAAATAGGCCTGCTACACACCTGCACCCACGTCTCTTGGGCGCACAGGACCAATAGGACCACTTAGCGGCATGAAGGTACCTAGTTGTAGCAAACAGTGTAGACATTTAATAACACGCCTCATGTGTCAGTTACGAACAAATTGGTTTTGGGATGACTCGCCCCGCTACAGTGTACATCCAACGAACCTGGTCCACCGCATGTGGATGGATGGTTCGGTTACGTGCCGCACAGTAAGATGCGGAGTGCGGTGCTTGTGTGTAGATTTTTCCATAAATGTTTTGTCTTAAATTAATTATGCTATTTTGGAAGCAACGTATTAATGGGTTCACAAACCTAACCACTTGACGGGACATTTGGTTGACCTCATTGGAACATAACTCTACCTTCTTAACTTGGTCTTGACTTTGATCAATTTTGTATCCAAGAACAGATACGTGTCTGTTTGTGTTCAGTTTGAATGGTCACATTGTCCTAATGTTGTGTCTTTGTTTACAGTTGTAGAGATATTTGATTAGCCTGATGGCTATGGTTGATGAGCCTCTTTATCCAATTGCTGTGCTGATAGATGAGCTTAAAAATGAAGATATTCAGTTGCGTCTGAACTCTATCAGAAGACTTTCCACAATTGCACGGGCACTTGGGGAAGAAAGAACCAGGAAGGAACTGATACCTTTCCTCAGCGAAAACAATGATGATGAAGATGAGGTGCTTCTTGCAATGGCTGAAGAATTGGGTGTTTTCATTCCTTATGTTGGGGGTGTAGAACATGCCCATGTCTTGCTCCCACCATTGGAGACATTGTCTACAGTGGAGGAGACTTGTGTCCGAGACAAATCAGTCGAGTCATTGTGCCGTATTGGTGCACAGATGAAGGAAAATGACATTGTTGACTTCTTCGTTCCAGTAGTGAAGGTAAGACATCCAATAGTTAGGGAACATTCTTTTGATTTGTTATCAAGTGTGCTTCCTATATAATGTATCTTGTTTTCTGTGGGCACACGTATCTTGTTTTCTGTGGGTACACTTATATTCTGCTTGTATCTTTATTTCTGTCTGTTTAACAAGTCTTTATGCTTTTCAGAGGCTAGCATCTGGTGAGTGGTTTACAGCTCGAGTATCATCCTGTGGTCTTTTCCATATCGCCTACCCAAGTGCCACCGATCCATTGAAAACAGAACTGAGGACCATTTATGGTCAGTTATGTCAAGATGATATGCCTATGGTCAGAAGGGCGGCTGCGTCAAACCTCGGGAAATTTGCTGCTACTGTTGAACAGAGCCATTTGAAGACAGAAATCATGTCGATCTTCGACGATCTGACTCAAGATGGTACTTTCTTATGCATGTTTGATGTACTATTTTATAAAATAGTTATCCATCGACTCGTACAAATAGTTATCTATCTGTTCAAAAGCGAAATAAAATAGTACGTAAATGCTTATTTGCCATAACTGTTGTTTTGTTGACTGAGTGTTTATGTCTCTGATTAAGTGGCCTCTTATTCTGCGATGGAGATGAATTGTCAAACTGTTCTGGATTTCAATTGGTTCTGTGTGACAGACCAATCAAATTAATCAGTCACTTAACAGTTAACACTTTAACAGAAATTTATAGTACTCCCTCTTTTTTGAATTACTTGTCGCAGATTTGTCTAGATACGCATGTGTATCTAGACGTGTTTTAGTGTATAGATACATGCGAATCTAGACAAATCGGTGACATCTAATTCGGGACAGAGGGAGTATTACCAATTGAGATGTATTGCTAACGTTCAGAAAATCCTTTTCCAGTTAAATGATTTTTTCCTATGGAATGAACTAAGTATAATAATGGTTATAATCATATGAATTTTGTGCCACTTCACATGTTGGCTTGGAGCTTGTGTGAGTGGTGTCTTACATCTAATATCAGATAAACCAAGTTTCTTGCTCCTTAGTGCTTACTACTGTAGTTCTGTCTGTTACATGTTGCTTATCTCTATCTTAATTGCAGTTTTAAATTTGGCATACCTTGTAGTTTGCATATTTGTGTGGTACTGTTACCTGTCTCAGTTTTGGTCTTGTGTTTCTTTTCACGAGATTACATGCAATTTTGTGATGATAATCCTTGATGACTGAAAACAAATTTTAAGCTGTTTTATTTAACCTTCTTTGCTGTGAGCATGATATTGCTTTTCCTACTCTTCAATATATCAAAATAAATTCTTGAATTTACTAAAAGATCAATATATGAGTCCTAAAATGGACTCCTGAATTTTTCTTGTCCAAGATCTTGTACAATACATAACCTATTGAGACCTTGCTTACAAACTGTTATTGGCCTTCATTTACAGATCAAGATTCAGTACGTTTATTGGCTGTTGAAGGATGTGCCGCTCTTGGAAAACTGTTGGAACCACAAGATTGTGTAGCACATATCCTTCCAGTCATTGTCAATTTCTCCCAGGTACATCTCTGACATTTCTTTGTAGTCTTTATAGGGTATTGGAATACACTGCTACAGGTTTATTGTTACTCAGGATTGCTTCTTTAATTCAACTATGGTTGTTGCCAAGTGCACTATAACGGTTGTGCTACTACTAACACTCCTTTAACTTACTTGATAGGATAAATCTTGGCGTGTCCGTTATATGGTTGCCAATCAATTGTATGAGCTCTGTGAGGCTGTTGGTCCTGAGCCTACGAGGTTAGTTCTGTCGTTTCCATCTATTCTAAGATACTTAAATTTTCCATATCTGTAAGTTGTACTTGGATATACGTGGCAATTTATGTATATGATAAGAAATAGATTCAAACCCGATTGATCCATGTGCTCTTGTGGTGGGTAATAGAGCGGACTTGGTGCCTGCATATGTTCGTCTCCTTCGTGATAATGAGGCTGAAGTGCGGATAGCAGCTGCCGGGAAAGTCACGAAGTTCTGTAGGATATTAAGTCCACAGCTTGCAATTCAGCACATTCTTCCATGTGTTAAGGTGGGAGGACATGGCAGTTACTGAACATCATTTATATTCTTCTACTATTATTGTCTTCTGGCTCACTCATGCCAATTATATCTGCAGGAATTATCATCGGATTCGTCTCAGCATGTTCGCTCAGCTTTGGCTTCAGTCATTATGGGAATGGCCCCTGTGTTGGGAAAGGTGCGACTCGTGTGAGCAATGATGCACTTTTTTTCCTGAAATGTCTTTCAGTGTTGCAAACATGTTTTTCGGCACATTAACGTGTGTTACATTTGAATGTAAATTTGTGCCCAGTGTTCGTGGCGTTAGCCCCGTGAATATTTATGAAATATATTTTTCATTGTACTCTTCTGATCCACCATTATTTGGTCCATACAATAGTTGGTATTGTTAATTTGTACTGAAACTGTAACGAGGAATAATGCATAAATACTTTCCTATTGGAATTATTCTTTTGGACTTCTCAGCATGTCAACTTGAACAATGTGGAGGGAGGTTTCGATGTTTCGTTGAGAAATTGGAATGTCTTTGAATATGTTGCAGTCAGCATGAAACTATATTTCCCTCGCTTGTACTCTTTTATCCCTAGTTCGGTAGTCACTACAAATCCAATATATTTATTCTGTGTATCTGTTTGATAATGTAATTATTTGTTGCCAATAGCTTCTGCTCTTCATACAATTACTATGCAATTCATCACCCTTGTAAACCTGACCAGCTTCATCTGTTTCTTTCTGCAGGATGCTACCATTGAGCAACTTCTTCCTATTTTTCTTTCTTTGCTGAAGGACGAATTCCCTGATGTGCGGCTCAACATAATCAGCAAGCTTGATCAAGTCAATCAGGTTAGTGCCATCTTTTGTTATTGAGGTGTGCCCTTTCTTAGAGTTCATAGCTGGTTTTTTTGTGATCCTTCTTTAATCTAACCATTTGCTTACCACAAATATGAGGGCCGTATGCAAAAAGTACAGTCTGTTCTGACATCAGATTTGTTTCTTAAATACAGTCTATTCGACCAATTAAGATATCTTTAAGCTATCGCCCCATCACAAACCCCTTCCTTTTGCAATTTACAGTGCCATTTATTGGTATGGACTAAAGTAACACACAACATTGAACGGTTATAAGTGGCATGATAAATATAAGTGCAATGTTCTAAAACATCATGTATTCAGAAATGTTGAATCTTGTGTGTTCCTAAACATCATGCATGGTAAATATAAGAAATGGAGGGGGTAACATCCCCTCCATCAATATTTGCTTCCTCTACTGACTGATGTATGCTGTTTTTTTTTTCCATTGTCCATTTCACGTTTGCTGAGGCTGTTGTGATCTTTCAGGTCATTGGAATTGACTTGCTGTCACAATCTCTATTGCCGGCCATTGTAGAACTTGCAGAGGATAGGCACTGGAGGGTTCGACTTGCAATAATTGAGTACATCCCTCTGTTGGCCAGTCAGTTAGGTGTTGGGTTCTTTGATGACAAGCTCGGGGCTCTTTGCATGCAATGGTTGGAAGATAAGGTATATGCTATTCTGATTACTAAATGACATGTTTCGTTCGAGGTTAATTTTGCTGGAATTAAGCCTAGGCAATGTATGGTATTCAATGAAATTGTCGCCAACAAAGCTGAACCACTAGTGTGGGAAAAGTTGGCAACAGATCGTTTTATGAGTTTGACACATTGGCCATATAGCTAACGAAGTGCGGCAACTATGGCAAAAACTAAACACATGCTGAAACTATGGCGCTTGTAAGGATAGACGTGGCAACAGCCCCCTAGTTTATTTGGAAAACCAAAGAAGTAAACTCTTGGTTATTAAGTCGTCGCCTAGAATTTCTCAATTAGGCGAGTGCCCAGGAAAAAAAAGCGTTGCAGTGCTTGCCTGGGAATCGTCGCGGTTAGCTGGGCCGCTCGACCAGGGGGAAATCGGCGGAATAAGATGAGTTTTTTGCATAAGAATGGGCAGAAATTTCAGATCTGCAGGTAGCAAGTCAACGGGAGAGGGGAAGTAGTGTGGCTGATTTGCTCGTGGACAGAGATGTGGAGCTGGGCAGCTGCTGGAACTCGCAGTGGCTCACCGGCCATGGGGCTGCTGGAGCTCGCCATGGGGCTCCTGCAATGGGTGCTGAAGGAGCAGTAGAGGTGGGGAAAGTCTAGAAAGTAGTGGCGGCGGTAGAAGGGAGAGGCTGAGAGTGTTGGGAGCTGCTAGGTTTTATGTTGTGTTATATCGTCCAGGTTATTGGGCCCATTAGGCTATAGAGTATACATTTTGGGCCAAATTGTCACATATGGTGAAAATTTGATGCCATATCTGTATAATTTCATATTTTTTACCCTATAATATATTATTTATTACTATTTTCGCCCAACGCCCTAATCATCGACACGTCGACTCAAATCCACGAGCTCGACTCGACTCAACGACATGATGACCAAGAGTACACTGATGCTATTTCAACATACCACCTCAAACGTTTTTCTCCAGCAGATAGGAACCTGATAATTAGCAACTTTCAGTTACGTGCTTCTAAGGATAGACGTGGCAACAGCCCACTAGTTTATTTGGTTCTTTCCTTGCATCACATTTGCCCCCTATATTAGGTTGTTTAGGTATTTTCTGTGGTTACGGTTGATACAAAATGAACAAAACGCTGCCACTGCCATGAATGAAGAAATAGTTAACCAAAGTTTGAATTTCAGGTTTTCTCCATCAGGGAAGCTGCTGCGAATAACCTGAAGCGTCTAGCAGAGGAGTTTGGTCCAGAGTGGGCAATGCAACATATAATTCCTCAGGTTCGTTATGTACCGTATAAACACTAGGCATTATTTTTCTTGCATGAGTAAAGCTAGTGCACTGAATTTAAGCAGGTTTCTGGTTTTTCGGTTTCAACAGTTTCGATCATGGCCTAGTGAAAATTAATAATAACCATTTTTGCGTTAATTATGTCATGTTTTGGACACATGCCAGCAATCTGTACTCTGTATAGAGGTGAACAAATATAGTTATTTTTTGAGTAAATTGCACCCAGTCCTTGAATGTGCATGCTTTGGTCAACTAGCTACACTAAATTGTACATCCATGGGTGGTAACTTGTATTAGTAGCTCATTTTAGTCCAAAATTACCAGTGCGGGATAATCTGTCCACTTGGCATATTTATGTGACAAGAAGCCCATATGTCATAAAGAATCCTACAATGAAAATCAGCTGCCTTGGAGATGCCTAGGGTGGCCATGAGGGTGTAGCAGCACCAGGAGGGTGCGCATGACCTTGTTTTCAACAATGGTGATGTAGAGATGGGGTTAGTGAACTATGTATTTGATGCACCAATGAGGTTCTGCCGCTGTCTTCGGCAGCAATAAGTAAATACTAGGTGATATATTAGACTGGTCCTTGAGCTCAGTCAGTTTAAGGAAAAATATAATTTAACCAAAAGGTGTAGCCACCTAGCCGTGTCAATATGCCAAATGAACATGTTGTACCACGGTGGAGTGTTCTGGACTTTTATTAAGCTGTGCTGGTTGATACTAGCAGATGTGGATGTGCAATTCCTGAAGCTATGTTTGTTGATATCTGGAGGAAGTTTACACACAATAGGACTTGCTAAATGTTAATGTTAATTAAGTTTGGTGGCGGAAGGTACATAATGAAACAAGTCTCTGTAGCAAATAGAGCTCTCTGTTCTAACAAACGCTGTGTTGCTTGAAGCCTTGAACCAGTTTGTCCCTGACTACTCCCTCCGCCCCATAATATAAGATGTTATTACATCCAATATACATAACATCTTATATTATTGGACAGAGTGATATAATTTAGTTGAGTGGTAGTATGTCAAATTTTTCTTTCTGTAATGGCATTTAATATCTACTAGCCTTGAATATTTACATGCTCGATTTTGTAGGTATTGGAGAAGATAAACAACCCACATTATCTGTATCGCATGACCATCCTGCAAGCTATCTCATTGCTCGCACCTGTCATGGGTGCAGACATAACATGTCAGAAGCTGCTCCCTGTCGTCATTAATTCGTCAAAGGACAGGTGGGTGACAAAAGATCGATAAAACAATCTTTTTGAAGGCTTCACTCACACATTTCTAAATATCCAGGGTTCCGAACATCAAGTTCAATGTTGCAAAAGTTCTGCAGTCGCTTGTACCGATCCTTGATCAATCTGTGAGTTCCTGATTTCCTTCTGCCTTGGTCCAGTTTTGTAGTATCTTTCAGTTGAGTTATGTGTTATTGGGGAATATCATGAATGCTGACTTTGCAGGTCGTCGATAAAACGGTGAAACCATGCCTCGTCGAGCTGAGCGAGGACCCGGATGTGGACGTAAGATACTATGCCAACCAGGCCCTTCAGGCATGCGACCAAATCATGATGTCAAGCTAAGTAGCTACTGTCAAGTGTTCAGAAGATATTCTTCTCAGTCCAGCTTTGGAATACATGTAATTTACCTTCTAGAGTGGAGAGTTTGTTCGAGCCCCAGAAACTGACCTATGCTTCCATGTTGATAATGGATTTTGTCATTATTGTTGTAATTGAGTAATTTAGCGCATATGTTGTTACTAGTGTGTGTTTATATAGTACTCCTAGTCATTAATGTTGTAGTTGAGTAATGGAGTACTAGTAGTTTGAACATGTTTTCGGTCATTTTGGATGTAATGTGCCTGGTGTGATATTTAGTGGATGCAATCATTACCCGTTGATTTTTGGCTGCCTCATCTAAAGATAATATATTCACAGTTGTAACGTCGCTTATTTTCAGATTCTTGTGTAAAATCATGATCAAATGTCATGTTCATGATAATTAATTACTACTTCCTCTGTCCTGCGGATCCCAAGATTGTCAATTTGACCAATAATGATATAAGATTTACACTACAAAAATTATACCATTAAAAAGTACAACATCTGAACTTTTCAATATGTATGTTTTGTAGTATGTATCTTGTGTTACATTGGTTAAATTGGCGAGGGATATCTGTAAACCTGGATAGAGGTAGTACTCCCTCCGTTTCAGTCCATCCGTTTCAGTTTACTAGTTTTCTTAGTATTCCTAGGTTGCTGATTTGATCTATATAATTTGAATTATATAATGTAAAAATTATATTATTAAAAAAAACATCTAAACTTTCTAATGATATTTTTTTTTATAATATATAACTAATGCTAACTTGATTAAATTTGTGATCTAGGGATACGCGTACGCCTGATAAACTATAAGAGAGGGAGTAGCACACTTTGAAATAGCAATTAATGCACATGTTCACATTTATGTTAACAGAGGAACAACACAGAAAACACAATAATGGAATAGAACGAAAACACATAAATGGAATAGAGCGAAAAAGAACATTGCAAAAAATAAAAGGGTCTACATGCTGAAAGCCCGAAATATATAGATGACCCACTTTTACTGCAGACAAGAGAGAGGTATAAGGCGTGTTTGGTTGCTTGGGACTAATTCGTGCACCACTGTGCTAGTGAGATAGGCTCACCTGCGCGTCGCGAACGGGCAATAGGCCATAAAACGCGTGTCGCGTGTCGTTTGGCAGCCTGGGCTGCCTTTTCTGCACCAGAGAAGGAAGCCAGCCCCTATCTCGTGCAACCCACACCCTGTTTAGTTGTAGATATGAGCGTGTCGTGGTAACCCATTCCCTTAGAGTGGTGAGGTTACCTAATATTGGTATTGCTAACTGAATAACAACACATTTAGCTAGATTCAGTTCATCAAAAGGTGCTGGTAATACATAGCAAACACTTACCCAACTAGGCGATGCATCACGAGCGAAGCAACTATACTTCGTGATGTATCACAGGTTCATCACACGAGGGGTTAGTATATACCAACAAGTTCATCACTACAAGCCGGAGATCAAGTTCAAGCAAGTCCTAGCTAATGGAGGGATACGAGAGCACCTCCCAAAATCAGCAGATCATGATGAAGGAAACAGAAACACTAAGCAGAAAACTGCTTGCGAAGCCAGGTCCTAAACTAGCTCCTCCTCTCCGCTGGCTGCAGCTTACAATACTCGGCATACTCTTCTTTGTTCTCTACAATAAAGTTGATTGCCCTGACCAACAGCTGCGCCCTGCAGACAAACCGGGGCGTGAAGATCATCTTCATCTAAGCATAGTTCGTGATCGGGGTCCCGACGTACTGACGATGCGCCGGGTAGGGCTGAATCCAGTAGGAAGAACTGTTAGTGCAGATGACAATGCCATACTTGTAGATCTATGAAGGAACCCAGTGAGGCTTACTACCTGAATGTACTTATCCGCCGTCTCTTCATCAGCAACATAGAAGCAGCAACGATCTTCGCTCCAGTCTAGAGTGCGATCGGATTTCATCATGAGTATGACGCTCCATTTGGTCCTCCAGTTTTTGATGTGGTTGTAGATCTGAAGAGTGGTCACATGTGGCCATCGAATGCAAGAACATCAACAACTACCTTCTTCATCTGCTCCTCTTTGAATCCCATGTTAAAACAGACGTAGCTATGGACGAGCTGAACCAACCGGTTCAGCACAAACTCTAAAAGCTCAGATTTCCAAACCATGTCAAGTTTGTTTGAAAGCATACAATGATGACCATTGACAGTACGAGCAGAAAGATCAGGGGATCCCAATGGTATGATCGCCTACATGACAAATAGCAGCATATCAATGAACTACCTCTACCACATCCTTAAGCACTAGCACATCAATGAACTACCACTACCACATCGACGTTCTTAAGCATTAGCACATCAATGAACTACCACTACCACTACCACATCCTTAAGCAGTGCCATATCTATGAACAACGAGAAAACAAACAGCGACCTTAAAGTCATAGGAGCCACACGCAGCACCGAGGTCGGGGAAGCAGGGACCCTGACAAAGATGTAGGCAGCACCACCGTCCCAGTGGAAGAATCAGATGCAACGGCGACAACCGTCCCCGTGGTAGAGTC
>NC_061512.1:155452319-155530981 GCF_022539505.1 Lolium rigidum | reverse complement strand
AACCCGACAACCTCGACAACCTCGACAACCTCGACCGACGAGGAAGGAATGACCTACAATGGATTCGTTCAGACCCGTACCCAAAAGATCTAGATCTAAGACTAGGGTTTGCATAAGCTTACCACGACCGAAGTCATCGACGCAGAGGAAGAAGACGACCATCCGTGGCCAGTAGCCGCCGCCATAGCCACCGTCGCCGCCGCAAATCGCTGACCGTGCGGGTGAGGAAGAGCCAGCCATGTCGCTAGATCGGGAAGGGTGGATGAGCTCGAAATGGAGGGGAGATGGGGGATTTGGATTTGGCGGTGAGAGAGCCGCCCCTATATACGGTGGCGAAATTTGGTGTGCGGTGATCGAATTCATCCCACCGAGATTTCGCCTCCCGCGCCAGCTCACGCCATCTCCCGCGGTGGCTCTGCGGGAACGCGACGTTGTCGACTTTTGCGGAGACGAGGGTGACTCGGTAGAAACGGCCGATCCGGGCGTTCCTGTAGGGCCTGGCCCGAGGATGCTTTGAGAACCGGTTCCTGCAACAACGCGGGCGTGGCCATGTAACCAAACGGGCCAAAAATTGCTGGCCCGATGCGAGCCAAGACGAAGCGAGGCTACCAAACGCGCCCATAGTATGTCAGGAACACTTGTATTCTGATCCCTGTCTGACTGCATTTTTCGGATGAACGGTTGTTCCTCCCATACAGTCAAGTCTTCAATTTTTAAAAAATGATATTATTATTTATTCATTGTATTTCCTTGCAGTGTGGTTCTTTAGTTGACAAATTTATTATTCATGTCCACGGTTTATTTTGCTTTGCTAGCTTTTGAAACTTTTTTATCAGACGGCATCTGAAGAACCCTCAACGAGTACAGCAGACATAGTAAGTGAGCACACAGTAGACGGCGGAATTGGAGAAGCTGTCTGTTTCTTCCTTTCTTGAAATTCTGGAGAATTTTTCTTTGTGGAGATTTACACACAGGAAGTGCGATACTGAAACAAGCGACGGTGCAAATGGAGATTTACACACAGGAAGCGCGATACTGAAACAAGCGACGGTGCAAATGCAAATAGTACTTGGAATATCCGTGGTACTCCTATGCACTTCTCAATTATCAAAAGTTTCAGAAATCACTTAAATAATTTCCTTAGCCAATAAATCAATTAACCATCACACATAATCATAGTAACAGATAAGAAATGCCACTTGTAACTATCCAAACTCCCCACGAAAGATTGCAATCAGAAACTGAATCCAATAGAGAGACACATAACAGTGCAAGCACCCTATTCACTAACTGCATGGCACTGATGTGCCAAGAGCACAAGCCTCTGGCTTCACTATAGCATCCTCCCTAAAGAAGTTAATTTCGGCTTAATTGAGTGTCCCTTAAAAGAAGCCCTCTGGCTTCACTATAACATCCTCCGAGCTCGAGCCCCGGGGCAGCTGGTGGAGGCCGGGCCTTTGAGCAGCCGGTCCATGCGGCCTAAGAAGTAAGAACATACACGAGGTGCCACTGTCAAATCCGGCACCACCCTAGAAGATCCAGCAGCACCGCTGCAAATCCGGCCACTGGAGGGGAAAAACCTCATCTCCTGGATCGGATTTTACAAGGAGGATGCGACGACGCGCGAGATGAAAAGGGTGGTGGCGACGCGCGGGAGGGAGAGAGCGGCGTGCGATGGAGAATATCAACAATGCTGGTCGAGCGAGGTGAATGCGAGCGAGTGTGAAAGGAATGCGGGGAGCGAGGCGAGGTGATGTCCGAGCGAGACAAGGGAGGGGCAAATTGTAAAAACGAAATGTATCGCTAGCTTTGCGGAACGTGACCATGGAATGCTTCCGCGACTTAAAAAAGTGAACAGAGGGATTATTAGTTTGCTATAGTACTCATCGTACTCCCTTCGTTCCAATGTAAGTATCATAGATTTGTCTAGATTTACTTGTATTTAGACGGTGTTTTAGTGTATAAGTGGTACATATGAATATGTAAAGTTGTGATAATAATAATAATTGATGATATTACAATGAAAGAATACAATGGTTTATATAGGAGAGGGGAGGGGAGGAGGTGCAGCGCACCAGCCTAAACCCTAACTTGATATGCAAGTAAATATAATCTAACATCCCCCCGCAGTCTCAACCGTGGGCTCGACAACGTTGAGACTGAAACGAATCTCTGTAAATGGTGTAGTAGCAAGTCCTTTGGTAAAAATATCTGCAAACTGGGCCGTAGAAGGCACATGAAGAACACGCACTTCTCCCAAAGCGACCTTCTCGCGAACAAAATGGATGTCAATCTCGATATGCTTTGTCCGCCGATGTTGAACTGGGTTTCCAGACATGTAAACAGCTGAAATGTTATCACAATATACCACTGTGGCCTCAACAAGTAACTGACGCAACCAAACTGTTTCAGCAACTGCGTGAGCAACAGCACTTAGCCTCGGCTGACGAGCGAGAAACCGTAAGCTGACGCTTCGAAGACCAAGAAATTAAATTGTTGCCAAGAAAAACACAGTATCCTGAAGTGGATCGACGAGTGTTTGGACAACCAACCCAGTCTGCATCGGAATATGCTGTCAATGATGTGGGTGATGAGGTGTTGATATGCAAACTATGATCTAATGTACCTTTGAGATATCTAAGTATAAGTTTGACATGGTTAAAATGCGGGACTTTTGGATCATGCATGTAAAGACAAGCTTGCTGGACAGCATATGATATTTCTGGACGTGTAATAGTGAGATACTGAAGGGCTCCAGTTAAGCCACGGTATAGAGTCGGATCAGGAAAAATATCACCATCCGAGGAAAATTTAGAAGAAGTATCGACAGGTGTACGGGATGGTTGACAATCTAACATTCCAGCCCGAGTTAGGAGATCAATAGAGTACTGACGTTGAGAGAGGAAAAGACCAGAAGAATCACGAGTGACAGCTATACCTAAGAAGTGATGAAGGGAACCTAGACCAGTCATAGAGAATTCAGTTTGTAGGAGAGAAATAATATGAGTGAGAAAAGTTGTGGAGGAGGCAGTGAGAACTATGTCATCAACATAAAGTAGGAGATATGCAACCTGGGTGTGAGAGTGGTAAACAAAAAGAGAGTAGTCAGAACGAGAGGGAATGAATCCTATAGTTTGAATAAAGGTAGAAAAACGTTAAAACCAGGCTCGGGGTGCTTGTTTGAGGCCATAGAGGGATTTTTGGAGAAGGCAAACGTGATCAGGAAAAGAAGAATCTTCGAAACCGGAAGGTTGTTGAGAATAGACGACTTCGTTTAAGGAACCATGGAGGAAAGCATTTTTTACATCGAGTTGATGAATGGGCCAGGAAGAGGAAACATCAAGACTAAGAATGGTTCGGATGGTGCTAGGTTTAACTACTGGAGAGAAAGTTTCGTCGTAATCGACACCGTGTTGTTGAGAGAACCCACGACAAACCCAACGCGCTTTATACCGAGAGAGAGTGCCATCAGAATGAAATTTTTGACAGAACACCCACTTTCCAGAAACAACATTTGCATTGGGAGGTCGGGGAATAAGTTGCCATGTGTTATTGGATTGAAGTGCATGAAACTCATCGCGCATGGCAGCGGACCAGTTCCGATCAAGAAGAGCAGATTTGTATGTTTTAGGAAGAGGTGAGAGAGTTGGAGAAGCATGAAGATTGAGGCGTGTTTGAGGAAGTCGAAAACCAGACTTGGCACGTGTGCGCATGGAATGGTCGTTGTGAGGTGCGATAACGGGAACAACATGTGAAGGAGGAGCTGCTGCATCCGGCGCAGCGGAGGAGGAGGACGCAGCAGCATGAGGGGCAGGAGTTTTGGGGCGGTGAGCGTAAACCTGGGTTATGGGTGGTCGAGACACAGGTGCTGATGGGGCTGTCGGGGCAGCCGAGTCCGCCGGGGCAGGGTTAGGGACTACCGTGGCAGGAGAATCGGGAGCGGTAGGAACGAAAAAGTGAGGGTTTATGGAATTGGCTGGGGGAGGGGTGGCTGTTGTGGGAGTAGGTGTAGAGGTTCGAGTGGCGAAAGGAAAGGTGTTTTCATCGAAAGTGACATGCCGAGAGATGTGAATGTGACCGGTTACAAGATCAAAATACCGGTAGCCTTTGTGTTCATCTGAATAGCCTAGGAAGACACAAGGAAGGGAACGTGGAGAGAGTTTGTTTGGGGAAGTTGCATAGACATTGGGAAAACAAAGGCAACCAAAAACGCGAAGCTCAGTGTAGTTTGGGGGAGAGAGAAAAAGGGAGTAGAAAGGTGTGGTGTTTGGGTTAGTGCTAGATGGTCGAATATTGAGGAGATAGGTTGCGGTTCGAAGAGCTTCAGCCCAAAACGTGGAGGGCAAAGATGATTGAATGAGGAGTGTGCGAACGATGTCATTGATGGTGCGGAGTGATGGCTCAGCTTTGCCATTTTGTGGGGAAGTGTAAGGGCAAGAGAAACGAAGGAGAATGCCATGTTGGAGAAAGAAATTACGGTTTGCAAAGTTGTTAAATTCTTTTCCATTGTCGCATTGGATAAATTTTATGGGTAAAAAGAAGTGTGTTGACATAGGTTTTAAAGTTGATAAAAAGTGAGTGGACATCAGATTTGTTGCGAAGTGGAAAAGTCCAAACGAAGTGTGTAAAATCATCTAAAATAACTAAGTAGTATTTGAAACCGGAGAGACTCACAGTTGGAGAGGTCCATAGATCGCAGTGCAGAAGTTCAAAGGGATAAGTACTATGAGAGGTAGAATGCGCAAATGGTAAACGAACATGTTTTCCTTGTTGACAAAACTCACAAACAGAGGGATTATGAACCTCTTTATTACAAGGGATCGAAAAATCACTAAGAAGAGAGGATAAAGTGGCTTTATTGGGATGGCCTAAGCGTTGATGCCATAGATCTACGGAGGCGAGCATGGATGATAGAGACGAGGCCGCAGGAGCACCATGAACATAGTAGAGGTCGCCAGAGCTATCGAAGCGAGCGGTCTCCGCCTTGGTCATGAAATCCTTCACAGACAAGCCAAAAGGGTCAAATTCGACAGAAACATAGTTGTCTGTGGTGAAACGACGAACAGAGATTAAATTTTTAGTGAGGGCTGGTGCAACTAAGACATTTTTAAGTAGGAGTGGTTTGGAAGTGGAAGATGCAAGGTTTGTATGAGCGACACATGAAATTGGTATGGAGGAACCATCGCCTAATGTAATGGATGAAAAATAAGATGGGATGCAAGTTGACAACATAGTATTCGATGAAGACATGTGACTAGAAGCACCAGAATCGAAAATCCAATCAGTACCTGAGTTATCTTGAGCAGCAAAATTATTCATGGCCTGTAGAAACGCGGCTTGGTCCCAGCTCGGAGTAGAGGGAGTCGGTGCAGTTGACGGAGCAGGTACTGGCGCAGGTGGTGGCGGTGCAGCAGGAGTCGAGTACATGGTGTATGGCGAGTAGTAGCCTCCAGGAGTATAAGTGACCGGTGCCGAAGAGCCATAAGGACCCATAGCAAAGGGCATCGGCGAGTGCATCAGCGAGGCATAGGGAGCCGGCGATGGTGCAGCATCATGGGCGGTGAATGAGCAGCGTAATGAGCTTGTGCAGGGACCTGTGGTGCAAGGAGGCCAGGTGAGCCTGTATGAGGATGCACGCCGGGCTGCCACGAACCAGTGTAGGCAGGTGGCGCGCCAACATGAGAGGGCGCGGTCCAGGGCATTGGCCAAGCCTGAACCATGCCAGTCCAAGGGTCCTGAGAAGATCGCCAAGTTGGTGCTGCAGGTGGAGCCGGTGGTGGTGCCAGGGCAGGTGGAGGAGCCGGCACTGTTGGAGGAGGCCGTGGTGCAGACGGCCGATAGATAGGCCAGGTGCCCCTATAGTTGGGGCTAGGGCGCCAACCTGGCGGTGGAACAGGCGCAGGCGGCGCCGGAGGCGATGGCGGTGCAGGAGGTCGTGGAGCAGCAGCATAGGCCTGAGGGCGAGACTCTTGAGTGGTCATGGCGCGGTCCGCCCAGGAGAGCATGGAGCGGACTTCTGCAAAGGAAGGAGACGGCCGCATCATGGGGATGAAGGACTGCTGCTTGCTGATTGAGGCCGACGAGGAGGATCTTGATGAGCTGTTTGTCCTCAACGGGATCACCGAGTTCACGGAGTTCATCGGCGATGGTCTGGAGGCGCTGGCAGTATACCCCCACGGGCAAGTCGCCCTGGGCAGTGTTCCGAAGCTCCGTGTTGAGCGTGTTGACGCGAGCGTCGGCGTTGTCCTGAAAAAGCTGACGGAGGGCTGCCCAAAGGGAGGCGGCGCTGGTGGCAGCCCTGAAAACGAGATTGAAAATCTCGGTGCTCACCCGCTGGTAGATCCACTGGATCACAGCGAGATCATCCTTGACCCGGCGGGAATCCGAGGGAGATGGCGGGATGTTGGGGTCGACGTGCGCCATGAGGTTGCAGCGGCCCAAGTGCACCTCAAAAAGATGCCTCCAATGGTAGTAGTTGTGTTTGAGGAGATCTAAAGTGATGGGAATCAATGGAGTAACGTCGGAGATTGTATCAGCGAAGTTGATGGTGGTGGCGATAGGAGGTGGGGCGGATGAGGTGGATGGTTTGGCAGCCGCGATGGCGGCCATGGCGGCGCACCACTCGAAGAACCCCGGAGGGGGCGGCGGTGGCGGGGTGGGAGGCGTGGGAGACATGCCCTAGAATCTAACCTTAATCTGATACCATGTAAAGTTGTGATAATAATAATAATTGATGATATTACAATGAAAGAATACAATGGTTTATATAGGAGAGGGGAGGGGAGGAGGTGCAGCGCACCAGCCTAAACCCTAACTTGATATGCAAGTAAATACAATCTAACAGAATATACGAATCTAGAAAAAAATTGTGAAACAGTGGTTGTAGTTTTTTTTTTTTTGAGAGTTAGCAGTGCATGAGAGCAATTCCAATAGTATAGCCAACTGCTGGCTATAACAAGATGCCATGTCATTTGTAGTCACCATATAGCTAACATGTACAATAGTTGGCTATAAGAATGAAGTATTTTACTAATATATGGCCCACATTTCACTCTCACAAAGTTGTCTAGGAGCACGCTGCAAGAGCTGGCTATTGCATAGTAGCCCACCTCCCTTCTCTCTCCTCTTCTCTCTCTTCCAACTCATCTAAAATATATTATTTAATGTCTTATAGTCAGCTGACTGGACTCTATTGTACTTGCTCTGAGGGAGTTAGCTGTAGCCGAGTCCGGCTATAAGTACTAGTAGTTGTTAGATTCCGTGTACGTAGAGAAGTTGTACACCTGTACGATCCAGAGTCGGCCGATGTTGCTCTTTATAAGCACGGAATTAAGATCATAGCCTTGTAACTAGTTGCAGAAAATAGAGACACGCAGAGGCAGGCCGGAGGTGTAACTGAAGCCAAACGTTCCGCTGCGTCCGATGTCATCCTCCGCCGGCGGCATGCTACCGCGCACTGCGTCTGCAGTAGTCGCAACAAGCATGACGGTCTCTCACGATATGGCGATAAGCGGCTACTCCACCACCAAAATGTACTATACCTGCGGCACGTACATCAAATCTGCAAAATTCGTTGCCGGAGGCCGTCGCTGGTACCTGCGGTACTACCCTAACGGCTGCACATCAAAAGACTACGGGAGTGTAACATTCTTACTGTACCATGATCGCGACGCCGCCGCCGACGAAGACGAAGTGCCCATGGTCTACCAGATCTTCTTGCTCGGCCCGGACGGCAATCCGGTACCGGAGTACAAAAGCACCCTACGGATGACCTACGCCGAACCATCAAACTACGGACTCGGATTCATCACCAACAAGGCCCTGGAGGAGTCGGCTTACCTCAGGGACGATGCCTTCAGCGTCAGGTGCGAATTCCGCGTGCCCATAATCGACCGGCGGCTGAACGAGGAGGCGCCGCCGAACAGTCCTACTCCGACTCAGGTACCCGCCGACGTGCACGAGGGTCTTATCCGCTTCATCTCCGACGACGTGCCGACGGACGTGTCCCTCGAGGTCGGCGACGAAACCTTCCGGGCGCACCGGCGGTTCCTCGCCGCCCAGTCGCCGGTGTTTGCGGCGTTGTTCACCGGATCACCGGGCCAATGAGGGAGAACACCGCCCCTTCGGTTCGGATCCACGACATGGAGCCTCAGGTTTTCAAGGCGATGCTCGATTTCATCTATAGAGGCAACCTACCACCTGCTGTCGACCATGACGACGACGGAATCGCCATGACTCAGCATCTGCTTGTTGCGGCGGACAGGTACGACCTTGAGAGGCTCAAGTCCGTCTGTTCGGACAAGCTACGCGCACACATTAGCACGAGCACCGTGGCTGCTACTCTGGAGCTGGCTCACCGGCATGGTTGTCCTGTGCTCAAGGACGCATGCTACGATTTCCTTGCTCCACCTAGAGGCAATCTAAAAGCGATTCTCAAGAGCGAGGGTTTTGAGCAACTCATCATCGATTACCCCTCGGTTGTAGTGGAGCTATTAGCCAGGGTTGCTCCCTCGCCTCATTGATTTCAAACTTACGCAATGGTAGTCAATGGATAGTGATTTTCATGGTGTAATATCTTTTTTTTCCTTAATTTATTGACAGTACAAAGGTCAATCAAGGTTCCATAAAATCTCATCTTCCAAGGGTTCCATTTCTACCTGCATTGGTCCTATGCGCTGACCAAGAGTCACTGCACTTGTATTCAAACAATCTAGACGGAAGGCTCGAAATGAGCCCGGCTTTGAATTAACGAAGCCATCAACCGGCCAGGAGTTACACCAAGAGATACAACACACACCAAACGCAAACCGAAAACTAACAACAAAAGACAACACAAAAGAACGCCGAAAAGTGCCAGGTTGAGGGAGCCTTGTCTTATGTTGCACCGGAGCGAGCACGTCCTAGTCCACGCCGACAAACCTCCGACGCATCAACACCACAACTCAAGGGGGACTCGACGACGGGTCAGCAGCCTAGCAGAACTTGAGGATCCAAAGGGGAGGGGTTCTTGCGGTGACGCCTCCAAGAAGGTGCATGACGCACGAGTGCGTCATCGTCGTCGGCAGAGATCGAGGTCCTGTAAAGCTTTCACCCAGACCCCGAACCACCACCCCTGAGCTCGGGTTAGGTCCAGACCAGAAACACAACATCTTCCAGTGACATTGGGATAAGCACACCGTCCGAAACTACGACCAGACGCCGACCTAGCAAAGCCCCCCAAGGCACTAGGCGAGCAATCAGCTACCGAAGCAAGGCCATGTATAGGCAGCCAGGCTGACGAGGTGAGGGGGCTGGAACACCAGCGAGAGATCAAAGGGTGATCCACAAGAAACTACAAGAGAAGCTTGCCCAAAGCGGGGCCATCAAGATTAGCTGGTTGAGGCAGAGGAACGAAATCCATCAGTTCGAAACGGGGGCGAGGACGCAGAGCGGACAGAACAAAACTCGCTACCGCACCTCCAACCCAAGACACACTATGACCTAGCCCTAGCCAAAGTCACCCTCAGGAGGGGCGCAAGAGCTGGTTGGCCAACCCGGCCAGACCCGGAAACATTCGTCGCTCGACGCTGGATCGGCGGCACCACGACGGCTGCAACATCCACAACATGCCAAACCCTGCAGTAGCGTGACCACAATAGATCGGAGGAAGAAACTACATCCGCAAGAGCACCTGCAGTACATGCTGCCTACCCCGGCAAGCACGCGCTGACTTAGGAACCCTGTTCCAGAAAAAACCCGGACAAAATGGACCTAGAGGTTGCAAGATCCGCCAATGCAGATCCAACGCCGCGACCGAAGGCCACCACGCCCGTTACGGCAGAAGGAATTCCGGCCAGGCCCTACCAGGCCCAGATCTGGGCCCAAGCCCAGATATGGCCGAAACCCTAAGGCCCAAGCCCACAGCAGCCGCCGGCTGGAGCAGCACCATGAGGGGCGCCGCCGCCATCGACATCCACCCTCCCCACCGTGAGGCCGCGGCCCGCCCCAACTGGCCTGCCTGAAGCGCGGGAGGGGAGCGACCATGGCGCGATGCGGAGCGAGGCGACGAGGCGCCGATGCGACCGCACGGCCCGCCGCGCGCGGCATTAGTCGGAGACTGTGCCGCGAGATAGGAAGGGGCCGCCCTGCCGGGCCGCCTAGCGCGCGGAGAAGAGGAGCACCGGCACCGCCGGCACCACGCGGGCTTCCCGCCTGCGGCGGCAGCCGGGGAGGAGTGGGAGGCGGGGCGCTGTGCCTCTCGGGCGAGGTGGGGCGCCCCGGTCACCTCGGGGTGGCGACGGGAGCGGAGCCTGAACCGGGGTATTCAAACAATTAATCTAGATCTAAAATTTCGCAGTTCGTATATTTTTTTAGGTAAAATTGATTAAGTTTCCCTCCCAAAATGCCATCCACCGATACGCACGATACATAGCCAACGGCACTTGAAGCGTATTTAAAGTTTTAGATTGTTGGCATCGTGTAGTACAACCAATTATGGTTCGTACGAGCCCTTTTGGGGATTTCCTACTTCTCTAAGTTCGTGCTCAAGTCGTACACTGTTTGATACATCGTGATTCATACATATAAGTATATAAGTTGTAAAAGGTTGATTGCAATGAGTATTTTTTAGTTTACAAATGGGGTCTTTTTTAACTGTAAGTGCAAACGCAACAAAGAAAAATGATCCCAACAGTTAGATTTGCATTGTGATTCGTGTTAGTCATGAGTTGGAAATGAGCTGCAACTAAGAATTAGTGATATCATCTAACTGAGAAAATAGTTACACCCTTTTCCAAAAAAAAAATCTTTTAACGTCATGGACTCGTATTCTTGAAAGGAACCTTTAAAAAAAAATCAGGAAGTGAAGGAACGGGATAGTTCTCACTTTCCTTCTTCTCCTCCTCTCTTATCTACACCTTGAGAGTCATCTTCTCTTCCCCGGCTCCCCTCTCGCCCTCCTCCGGTGACATCGCTGGCTGGAGTGATTGGGAGAGGTGAAGCGGGGATCCCATGTTAGTATGGTACTCTAGATCTAGGAGAGTGTTGTTATGTCGAAGGGATCTAGGTGGCTGATGCATCCGAGCTGCGTCAGTCGACCGGTCGTGGTGTTGTTCCTCACCATGGAGCTCTAGAGTTTGGAGCCGGAGATGGGGAGGAGTTTCTCTCCGTCGTCTCTTTTTAATAAGCTTGAAGTACATCCTCCACATGTGGAGGTCAAGGTCTATGTGGTGTTGGTTCTTGGTGACCGCTTCTTCATCGGCGGGGTCGGTGCAGCTCTTAGCCTTCTGGTCGGTTGTGGTGACGGTAGGAAAGAAATGAGGAGTACCGTGGCCCTTGTGAGCCGGATGTGGTTTTGGGAGCCAACGGAATCTGCAACTCCTGCAATAGCTTCCAAGCGACAGCGTAGGTTCGCCTCCCTTATCTCCGTCCATGGGGATGGCCCTGCTGCCCTTGAGCTTGATAACTCAAGTTTCTTCTCCTACATCAGAGGATCTTCGATGGGTACAATGCGGCTGAGTAAGTTCAAGCATCTCCAAGTGGTGTTGTCCGAGGTGGATGCACGGATGGCCGTGTCTGGGAGCCCAACTTTATCATCGGCGACCAGGGACTCGATCACGCTTTTGCGACGTCTTTCAGATTTCTTAGTGCAAAAAAATTAGTCCATGTTGTAATTTTTCTTTTTTCCAGGTCCTTTCTATAAAGGTTGCCTACCGCCATTATAATGTGGATTCCAGACCCTTATGGCCCTTATCTGTTCAAAAAAAAAAAAAATTCAGAAATTACACATAAGTACTACCTTTGTCCAAAAATAATACACTATCTTAGTTTGTCTAGATACACAAGTTAGTTGCAGACGCATTGCTCAAGCATCTCTTGGCGAGACATGCCCGCTCGAAATCACCATTTTCCTTTTGCTGTAACAATAATAAAAAAATCATTTTACTTTTGCTGTAACAATAATAAAAAGTCTTGTTGAACCCTCACCAAATTCTCGCCCGGTTCTAACCCTATCTGCCGCCACCCGTGAACCATCGCAACACCGGGCGCCCGTCGCCGCCATACCGCCATACCGCCATCCGCCGCCGCGCGCCTCTCCTCCCTTTGGCTGCTCCTCTAAAACACCGAAGAACCGAACCGATCGCCGCCGCCGCTTCCCACGCTCGACAGATACCTTGCCTGAGAGAGTATGAGGAAGCTCGGGTTCCACGAGAGGAAGCTACTGAAGAGGACCAACTTCCCCGAGTACCCGCGGGAGGGCGGCCACCGCGAGGCCGCCGTCACGCAGCGCTACATCCTTGTCGAGAGGGACGACTACAAGAAGTATACACGCTGCCCGCTCTCGCCTAATCGATCCCCTATTTGTTCCACTGCTTTATGGATCAATTTCGCATTGTGCTGATCGCTTCCAGGATTTGTTCTGCTCGTGTTTCAGTTGGAGATATCGTCGTCTACGTGAGCAATTTGTTGGGGGTGTTGTTCTGTAATTAACTTTGTGATGGTTGTGTCCCGGCAGGTACAATGGGATCTGCTGCATGACGCAGAAGCTCGTGAACATCATAAAGCAAATGGATCCCAGGGACCCTTTCAGGATCGAGATGACGGACATGCTGATCGATAAGCTGTAAGAGCATCTCTAACCGATCACTTATAATTGGGAAAACATGAATGGAGTATAATTTAGATAGATGTGTAAACGGCTTCCTATTCTTCTAGAGGAGTATATTTACTCCGCTAAAAAAACCTGGTTCCTAACCAATCTCCAAAATGAGTGAATTTCACTTTTTACCCTGTAGTTTTGCAATTGTGACACATATTACCTCATTTAGTGGAGCTTCTACCAAAATATCCTATTTTGGAGACTTTAAACATGATTTCGCCCTAATTTAACACCTTTCTTGTAATTGTTCGATAGGATAGGCATCATATGTCGATGTGGAGCGATAAAATATGTAAATATCAGAGGGCCTCATGGACGATTATGCCCATACTTGTTTAGTCCATATTTGTCCATTTCTCACTATCGTCTTGATAATTTTGGACCCCGATCATCACCTAACACCTTTTCCAATGGATACACATCAGAAAACAAGGGTCCAAATCTTTCAAAATTGGTAATCTACACGAATTTTCACTCGGCGGGGTAATTAGTGTCAGAAATGCACAACTAGAGGGTAAAAAGTGGAATTCACTCCTCCAAAATTGAACTTTCTAAATTCTTTTACATACAAATTAATAGTAATCGCATTGTCATATAATCAACAGCATAGTCATACAAATCGGTTGCAATATTGCACAGATCATAGATAGATCGTTCCCTAAATTGCACTCTACCTTCTTGCTTGCCGCTTAGTTTATCCTCGATACTTTACTTTCCTGCTCATTTGCGTAGTCTAAGGAAGTTTTCTTAAATTTCAGGTTCAATATGGGTGTAATTCCAACCAAAAAGAGCTTGGTCAATTGCGAGAAACTTTCAGTGAGCGCCTTCTGCAGGTCCCTATCTTTCCCTGAGTTACAGCAATGATTTACCCTTCGATCATTGTTAGCTTCATTAAAGTGCATTTTATTTTCAAGTAGTCTTTTAGAGGTGTTCATTGACATGAATCACTCGATAGCGCTAGTAGCTGTATTGTAAGAACTATGAATCAATATGACATATCATATTTCACTTACCATATCGTTTGCTGAACTATTGTAGGCGTAGACTCGCAACAGTTCTGGTGAAGCTCAAGTTTGCGGAACACCTTAAAGAGGCTGTCACCTACATCCAACAAGGGCATGTGCGTGTAGGCCCAGAGACGGTCACAGACCCAGCCTTTCTTGTAACGAGAAACATGCAGGACTTCATCACCTGGGTGGATACCTCGAAGATCAAGAAGAAGGTCATGGAGTATAACGGTGCATTGGATGATTATGATGCCATGATTTGAGGAATGTAGTTTAGCAGAAAGTTTGGGACCGTCGGTGATTCGGTGTAGCTACGCTTTTGATATTTTTGAAACCTGAATCTCAGGCTACCACGTATGTTGTGTAATGAACCTAAACAGCTATAAAGTGCAAATGCTTAAGAGCATCTCTAGCAGATCCCCCAAACCGCAAATCCCATATCCCCTTATTCAGGCCACCCCAAACGTGTTTTAGAGGCCGAAAAACGGAAACCACAAACCGCAAACGTAGGATTTATCCAAATTATTCGGTAATTCACAAATGCAGTAACATAATCATGCAAAATAGATTGTTCAGAGTACTCAATCATACATGAAACACGACATCAAAAGAAGATCGAACATCACATCATGAAAGAGGGAAGTGATCACGGCATCAATTGGAAGAACTTATCCCCGATGCATTGCCAATACCTCTTGCCGGTTTGATCGGTGCCGGTCACGGCATCCATCGAAACCGCCTCCCAAGCCTTGATCAAGATCACGTCTTCGAACTCGATGTAGTTGCCGGTCCGGATCGCTCTCCCCTTCGCCTTGGCCACCACCCCGTCGTTGTAGTCACCGTAGTCCGCAAGCGGCGGCGTGTCGATGTTCACGGCAGCATCGTTGAGCATGCCAACGAACGACTTCGGCGCGTCATCAACCTCGGGACTTTCATCGACCACCTTGCGCGCATCGACCGGCTCCGGCGGTGTAGGCACCACCGCCGCAGTCAAGGCAACAACCGACGCCATCTTGGCCGCCGGTGGCTTCTTCGCAGCCTTCTTTGGAGCCGGCTTCTTCGGCGCCGGCGCCGCGGCCGCCACCTTGCTCATCGGCCGCTTCACCCGCTTGGCCGGGACGACGTGGACAACTGCAGCGGGGAGCGCCGGGCCAGTTGGAGGCTCGGGGACGACGTGCTGCTCCAGCCGCTTCCGCTTTCCGGCCGCTGCAGCAGCGAGAGGCGCGGCGACGACGACGGGGTCGGTGGTGGCTTCCGTGGCAGCGCTAGATCCGGATGCGATCGTTGCAGCTGGTCCGCGTGCGCCCTTGCTCGGGAGCGGCGGAGGGGCGACTGAGTCCATGTCGGTTCGGTTGCGGAGGCTACGATGGCCAGAGATGGGCGGGGCGGTGGAATCGGGCGCGGCGGGTTGAGTGGAAGCGGGAAAGGAAGGAGCTGAAACTTCCTTCGCGCCAGGGGGAGGAACTACCACTTTGTTTTTATAAATCCCTTTTCAATTTCTCAAACATTGCATGCCGGATAATTCATTTTCAGTTTTTTTTCTTAATCTCATACCGCTAGTAGTCATGTTTGGTTCATTGTAAACCACAATCGCGTCGCGAGTCAGCACCGACTTCGCTCGTGCTGCGTCTCTCCTCCGGCGAGCCGCGGCGCCGGCGCCGGCGCGGGTAGAGCGCAGAGGCGGTCGCCGATCATCTTCCTTGCAGTTGCAGTGCTTCTTCTCTGGAATCCCAACCCGTGTTTGCTCTTCCACCTCAGATCTGATTCCTTCCAGCACCGTCTATGTTAACAAAGCTGAACCAAACACCTTCTTAAACCCCTCTGTCGCCTCGGAATCGCCCGGCCCAGCCCATTAGCGGCGCCTGGCACCACGCACCTGCCCCGCCCCGCCCTAACCCTAGCGCCGCTCCGCCCCCATCTCCGGCGCCGCGAGAACCCCAATCCTCCCTCCCCCTCCATGGATCGCGACCGCTCCTCCCGCCGGGACCGGGACCGCGACCGGGACGACGACCGCTCCTCCCGCCGCGACCGGGACCGGGACCGCGACGACGACCGCCACGCCGCGCGGGACCGCGACGAGGACCGCCACCGGCGCCGCCGCCACGACGGCGACGGGAGCCACCACAAGTCGCGCGACGCCGAGGACGACCGCCGCCACCACAAGCGCGGCGGCGGCGACGACGCTTCCGCTGCCGCAGTCGCCGACGAGGACCGCCGCCGCGCGCGCCGGCGCCGCTCGCGCTCCCCCTCCGAGTCGTCCCCGCCCCCCGCCAAGCGCGACCGGTCGTCCAGCCGCGCGCCGCGGGACTCCGCGGACCCGGCCGACCGCGAGCAGCCGTCGCGGAAGCGGAAGGAGCACGAGAGCGGGGGCCGCCGCGACGGCGAGGAGCCCGCCGCTGACCGGGAGAGTGGGAAGCGGGCCAGGGCCGCGGCGGTGGATCCGGCCCCGCGGACTGAGGAGGAGAGGCCCCGGCGGGAGCGCAGGAGGTTCGATGATGGGGACGAGAATGGTGATCAGAAGAGGGGTAGGGATAACTCGTCTCGTGAGCACAAGAAGGTAGAGCCTGGTGCTAATGGAGATTCACACAACGGCGCTGCGCCTAATGTAAGTATCCTACTGTGCTCTAGCTATTTGATTTATGTTTCTGAAATTTGGGCAAGTGGTTCCTATTGTGCTTCAGTACCAGTTTGATGAACTTTGAGTTTTCTAGTTAGTGATAGTTACCCTACGCACTAGTTTCTGGTTATAGAATTCATAAGAAAGAGATGTTGCATTTATGTAATTTTTTCCTTTGACATGCATTCGTGTAATTCATTGTAGTGTACATTGCTGGTGTATAGTGCTTCCTAATGTGGTTCAGTACCAATTTGATGATGTCAGAGTTTTCTAGTTAGTGATAGTTATATATACTATGTACTGGTTCCTGATTTATAATGGAAACCTTAAGAAAGAGATGCTGTTGCATGTGTAATTTGTAGAACATTACTGGTGTATATGATATTTCTTTAGTAAATACATGAGGGTAAGCCAAATAAAGACAAGTTCTCTTTGGAAGAAATTCGTTCTGCACTTCTTGTTTTCTCTTCAAAATGTCGATTTGAGGTTCATCATTGGAGCCTTTTCTATGCTGACTTTGCATATTATATTTTGCAGGTTGGTGCTCAGCAGCCGCTTAATTCTGCACCTGCTGTTGCGGTGCCATCTGCTGATCCTGTTGCTTCAAAGGTATCTTCGATTACTACCACCAATGAAAATGGGGGAGTTAGTATTAGATCTGATCAAGTTACTGGAAAATCTAGTACAGATGGAACTCCAAATTCAGCTGCTGGCAGAAGTAGTAACTTAAGTCTTGATGCTTTAGCCAAAGCTAAAAAAGCTTTGCAACTGAAGAAGGAACTTTCAGAAAAACTCAAGAGGTTATCTGGGGTAAGACATTACATCTGTTGCCTGTCCTTTGCTTCAGTTTCATTGCTCTTCTTATAATTTTGCAACCATTCTAAGTTCATGATTTCCCCCACAGCTTAATAATAAACTTGGTACTGCTCTTTCTGATGCACAAACTCCTAAGAAAGAAACCCAGCCTGTTTCTGGCTCGAGTGCGTCTTCAGGACATGCTGGTGCGGCTTCTGAACTGCCTGCTAGTATTGCCTCTGGGATGGCAGCAGCTGCAGCTGTTGCAGCTGGTATTTCAGGCCTTACCAACATTCCCAATTTGGATGCTGTGAAGCGAGCACAAGAGCTTGCTGCTAGTATGGGATTTCGCCAGGATCCACAGTTTGCACCTGTTATCAACATGTTCCCTGGTACATCCAGTGAATTAGCTGTTTCTCAAAGACCCGCCAAGGCTCCTGTTCTCCGTCTTGATGCTCAAGGTAGGGAAATTGATGAGCATGGGAATGTTATCAGCATGACCAAGCCAAGCAGTCTGAGTACTCTGAAGGTAAAACTTCTGTAACTTAGCATATATTTCAATATGATGTATAGTTCTGTACATTGACCTGCTACTTTTGGTTCAACCTTTGGTAGGTCAACATTAACAAGCAGAAGAAGGATGCATTCCAGATTATCAAACCTGACTTGGAGTCACTTGCAAAATCTACTGTTCATTTTGATGAAAGGATGGGCATCAACCCAACCAAGCTCCTTCGTCCTAAAAGGCCAGGATTCATATTTGTTGAGGAAGGCAAGCTTACGAGGCAGGCTGAATTGCAGAGGATTAAGGTCTCTGAAAACTTACCTGTTGGTCATGTTTTAGTTTACTGTATCTTTGGTAGCTGAACTTAAAAGTTTGTTTATGCAGAGTCAATTTGGTGATGCACAAGCTAAAGAGCTTAAAGTAAAACAAGCTCAACTTGCTAAGGCAAAGGTCGAAGTAGACATGAATCCAAACCTAATTGAAATTGCTCCCGGTGGAAGGCCTCCAAAGCAAAAGCAGAAGGAAGAGATTCCTGACATTGAGCCATGGTTTGCCGCTACCACCCTCTGTTGATTGTTCCCAGACCCCCTTTATCAGTATACAGCAACTAATGCATACTCTATATTTTGCAGGGACTCGAAAATTTTAATTTCTGCCACGTATGAGGACGACATTTCCTTGGAAAAGCTTAATATGGATAGGATAACCATCTATGTAGAACATCCAGAGCCATTGGAACCACCTGCTGAGCCTGCACCGCCACCGCCTCAGCCTCTTAAACTGACTAAGAAGGAGCAGAAGAAGCTCAGAACACAGAGGCGCCTCGCAAAGGAAAAAGATAGGCAAGAAATGATTAGGCAAGGCCTCTTGGAGCCACCAAAGCCCAAGGTCAAGATGAGCAACCTTATGAAAGTACTGGGTGCAGAGGCTACACAGGATCCAACACGTATGGAGATGGAAATACGAACGGCTGCTGCAGAGCGTGAGCAGGCTCACGTGGACCGCAATATTGCCCGCAAACTCACACCAGCAGAGCGCCGTGAGAAGAAGGAGAGGAAGCTTTTTGATGATCCCAACACACTAGACTGGATTGTTTGTGTGTACAGAATCAGAGACCTATCACACCCTCAGACACGCTTTAAAGTTGATGTGAATGCTCAAGAGAACCGGCTGACTGGTGCTGCAGTTATCGCAGATGGTATAAGTGTTGTGGTTGTGGAAGGAGGGAAGAAATCAATCAAGAGGTACAATAAGCTGATGCTGAACCGGATTGACTGGGCTGCTGCAGTTGGTGGCGAGGATGACGCTGAGGATGAACCAGACAAGCCGGTGAATAGCTGTGCATTAGTATGGCAAGGTAGTGTTGGGAAGCGCACCTTTACCAAGTTCAGTGTGCACCAGTGCCGCAGCGAGGCTGCTGCCAAGAAGGTGTTTGCAGATGCTTCTGTTCCACACTACTGGGATCTGGCTGTCAACTTTTCAGAAGATTCGTCTTGAGCTCATCTTCCGTTCAATTCATGGAGGGTAATTGCTGCGGATTGCTCTACTAGTCACATGCAGGTTGTGAGGCTGCTTTACGTGCAAAAGCCTACTTCTAGTACTGGACCGAGTAGTACTTTGAATTGTTACGGACATTTCATTTTCAGACTGTTGATATGCTTGTTGGACTGAGTAGTACTGCTTACGTTATCTAGACACTGAACACATGGAAGAGCTGTTGGAATTTTGCGGTATATCTTTCAGATGTATCTAGTCAGTCATATCAGTTTAAGAGCTCAGGCTGCGCAGGCCTTGCATACTGTTATGTTGCGAATTGATTCTAAGGAGTTGTGTCCGATGCTAGTTTGAATAAGTTGCTACACACTGTTTTTGATGAATGCTGTTGTGATCTCTAAACTAGTAATGATCGAAACTTCTTTTCTGTTCATTCATATTCATGCTTGTATATTCCTTGAGCTATCTTATGTGACCGCATTTTTGTTCCTGCATTGAATATATAAGGATTATGATGTGGAAATTATGACCTTGGTGAAGTGGTGAACCAACCATAAATGGTGCATGGTGTTGCATCAGCAGAGTTCTGCGACAGATTATCATGCTCCTGAACTTGGGTAAGACAAATGGAGGCTAAAGCGTATGCTTTGGGCTGTGCTGATATTAGAAGCATTGTCTTGCTTCCTGGATGTTCAGCATAGTCGGTTGGCTCTGGTTAAAAAATGTTTCGACCGGTTTTCTCTGTTAGATGCCAATCTAGCGTATTTTCTGAAAGCCCTTCCACCAGTCATACTTCCACAGGACTGCACCGCGGTTGTCTACTTATACTTCTTATGATATCCAGTTTGCTTCTTGTAATTGTTTGTTTTACAGAATCCGTGGCTTATATAAAATGGCGGGAAAAGCCTGATTATAGTCTTATAGAGCAGGCTAAAGACCAAACTTAACTTTCCTTCTGAACATATATTGAACACATTTCTTTTGGCTCAAGGGAAATGTATGCAACTGGACGCTACATCCTTTTCGCCATTGTTCCATTGCACACCTGACAGGTGAGAAGATTGAGAACCAGAGCATTTTTCAGGTAGAGTCCTGACTTATCTCCATGTATAATTACTCTCCATATTAATGGTTCCACATCATCAAAACGATAACTATTACACACAGGATGCTATAAGTCATAACCAGTTCCCGAAACAAAGATGAGCTATCAAACAGACGATATATCTAGAAGTCATGAAGGATTATGTTGTCCATCATCTCAAATCTAAGTGCCCCGAGCACATTGCAATCGCTGTACTGTTGACTGACAATTAGCACACCATGGCATGTGAGACCGCTAGAAGAAAGAGACCAGTAGCCAGAACCCGGAGAAAGAAGATGCAGCGTCCACCGCCCACACCATGAACGCCAAGATGGTCGAAAGCACGAACTGACTGCATGCCAGTCGCCAGTATACCTTGCAGAAGTCCAAATCCTTCGTGAAGAGGATCACCAGACTGGCGGAGGCAGAGGCTCCCGCGAAAACGAGAACAGACATGATCTGCAATGAATGGACAGTTGCTGTGATCAATAAGATGGACCTTGCTTGTTCAACATTCCAAAAACCACTCGAGTCAAAAATTATTTTGCAAGGCATTTTAACTGTGCGATGTAACAACTTTGGCTGAGAACAATGGCAGTGATCAGTTGCAACAGAAAAATAGGACCTTCGATGAACTATACAGTTGGTTCACCAGTTTTTTATCCCTAACTGACGAAAAAAATTCAGGACAAGAGCAACTCGTGCTTCTCTATTGGCTAAATTCTAGTTTTACCTCCCTTTAAGAGAAGAAGACATCCTTAAAAAGACTTTTTGCGCAGGTGCTCCATCTAACTCCCGCTTACCAATTTCCATTTGAGCAAGAAGTTTTAAGGACTTCTGATTAAGAGTTTGAATTCAATTGTCTCAGCGCATGCTTTCAAGTCATTACGAAAAACCAACGAACATCATCCGATTTTGAAGATAAAGTGAATGACCTACCCAGTCACCGAAAACAATGAGGGTTACGATAGCGGGGTCGTGAAGATCCTTTTTGTTCCTCAGGGAGAAGATATCAACACAAGCAAGGCCCAAACTCCACATAAACTGCAGGATCAACACAGTGTTCATGTAGCTGAAATAAAGAGAAACCATAACACGCTCATTAGGTTAGATGATGTGAAGGAAAAAAACACTTGAGCTCCTGCCCAAGCAATTCCGAAGAGTAATAAAAAATTTGAAGATTTATGCAGCTCACAATCTCATTAATATGAACTTGATATGAAAGGATAAATCATCGGAGTTTGAAGATTTATGCAGCTCATAATCTCAGCAACCAAGAAATTCTGAAGATTAATCAAGAACTTGATTTGAAAGGATAAATTACTGGAGCACACCGGCACACATACAACAGTCAAGACACTTCAGATGTCGAAAAATAAAATATAGTGTACATGTTTTTGATAAAACATATCACTGGAAAATTTTACTACAGGTAAATTAGAAACACTAAACTCGTTACACATGTGGGCACAAAAAACACAAACACAGGGAAAGCATATGGTGCAGAAATAGTCCAGTTCCCTTGTACAGTAACAACTAACAAGTATGGTTCTGTTCAGTAAAAAAAAGAGAGTATGGTGCCGTTCACCCCGTTCTGCAGAGAAATGAGTCTCACTAATCCCGGCCCCTCAACATCCGAGTTCTGTTTCAGAAATCCTTACAAACACCCTAATACAGTTATTTAATGTGTGCCAAATCCTGAACACTGAACCCAGGTAGGTTTTTATTTACATAGAGGTGCAGAAATTAAGTGTATTACTCTGAGTTCTGGACGAAGTCACAGCAAGTGAAGGTTCTTATTGGAAGAATCCAGGAACATGTCAATTCCTTCTCCAGTGGCGCCTCCAATAAATTGTGAAGTGATTTGTATGACATGATGCTGAAGGAAAATTTATACTACTTGCTAGACACCAACACAATCTAGTCTTTTGTTCAGAAATCTTCGCCCAGAAAACTGTAACTAGGGCGAATTATCCAAACGCTTGTGGTGATGGAAGGGGAACGAAAATAAAAGGGGCTATAACGCCAGTTCGAAAGCAAGAGAAGAAATCACCCAACCTAAGGCCAAAACCCTGACGGACCCAAAATGCAATCTAAGGTATGCGAAGAAACTGAAATCGGGGGTGGTGGGGAGGAAGAACTTACGCGAAGGCGGTGTAGTTGGAGAAGCCGAAACCGGTGACCATGGTGCAGACGGATGCGGCGGCGAAGATGCACTGCAACACCCGCAGCGCCATGCCGCTCCATGTCCCCGGGCTTCCCGCGATGAGCTTCATCTCCTTGGGTCGATCGGTCGGGTAGATGCTGCCGCCGGGGGTGGAGATCGAAGCCGGCGAGTGTGCTGCCTAGCTTAGCAGCGCCGGGAAGGATCTGTAGCCGTTCTTGTGTGCAGTTAGCTCGTGTGGGATGGGAAAGTTGATGGCAGGAACGATGAGAGGGGGAGCTCTGCTCGCTGCGAAAACGAAAGAATATGTAAACGAGTGACGTCCACCGTGTGGGGTACCTGACCTCTCCTCGTGGTTGAAATGCCGTGAAACTGTGAAGGACAGATGAAACGCGAGTAACTGAGCATCCACTGCCTGCCTGGGGGTACCTCTGCTAGTAGCACTTGGATATTTCTACATCGTTTCCAGCCGAGTGCCCTCGTTTTCTTCTCCTATAAGAGTCAGGTCCCAATTGCCAAGAGATTTCGCGTGTTCTTCCAGTTTTGGCTAAGTGGAAGCAGGGCCATGTGAACCCGAGTTAAAGCTACGTACGCGCTTACCCTTGATGCACCAAATCGGAAATTGCCTTAAACGATGATCAGACGGCAGGGAAAGATTTGGTAAAACTGTGGAATACATGAGGCGTGTAAATAATAGTAAGCCCGAGTAGATACCTCAATTAGCTAGCTACTTCACTCTATCTCGAATTAATTGAAGTTCTAACTACTTTTTTCATAAATCAAACTTTTTAAATGTTTAATCAAGTTTATAGGGAAAACGTTCTTGATATCTACCACACCAAATATATATAGCACCCAAGTACATTTTTGTGAAGATTGCTAGATCCCATAGCTTAGATACTTGAAAGGGGTAGATTCTAGGTATGTTCACTCTATTCATGCATGTAAAAACCTAGAACATTAAAACCTAGCTCTTTGATTAAAGTTAACGTAGGGATCAAAGTTTTGCTTAAATGGACGATTTAAAGTTTGATTTGGCTGCCATCAATTTCCACTAACCTTTGATAATTTAAATTTTTGAGCACAACTGGGAGAATAAAGAAAAATACAAATACCAATGACACCATCACAATGGAAGCTGAAGATAGATTTTGAAATTTGATTTCCAAATAAATAGTATTTAGTAATCCATGAATAATACAAAAAAATGTAAAATCAAATGGAAGAAAATGTGAAAAAGTTTAAATAATACTACGAATCCTTTTGAATATTCGAATACTTTTTACAACATTTAGTTAGAATATTACATTGTACACATGAATGATGAAGAGTACAAAGGAAGTAAGAAAACACTGAATCAAATATTGGTCCTCCTTTCCTTCTTTACATGCAAAAGAAAAACAACAAAGAAACAAATAAATGATTGGTTAATATAAAATAGTCCATCGTTACTGATGGCACATTTTGATGTAGGAACTTAACTATGGTTCTAAATAGTTGACTAGCTAGAGGGAAAATCAGCTTATTCAGGTCAACTTAGGCAACTTGGGTCAAGATTAGAAATTATGGGTCAACTGAATTCCTTCTGAAGATATATTTAATCCATTTCTTATGGTTGAAGAGAAATATGTCCAAGTGGACCCCACATGTTTTTTTTGCCATGGTTTGTATAAAATTCCATCGCTCGCTTGGCAACTCACAAGATCAATGACCAGAGCATTGTTCATGTAGAGGCATGACTTATGGGAACTTTTACAGTAGATGAACTATCAAACAAAAATATATCTAGTAGTGACTAAGGATGTTCCATCAACTCAAATCTAAGTGCCCCGAGCACATTGCAGTGGATATACTGTGAACTGACAATTAGCACACCGTGGCATATATGTGAGATCACTAGAAAAACGAAACAAGTAGCCAGAACCCGGAGAAAGAAGATGCAGCATCCAAGGAGCACACGATGAACGCCAAGACGGTCGAAAGAGCGAACTGACTGCATGCCAGTCGCCAGTATACCCTGCAGATGTGCATATCCCTCGTGAAGAGAACCATCACACTCGCGGAGGCAGAGGCTCCCCCAAAAACTAGAATTGTCATGATCTGCAATGCATGGAAATTGCTGTGATCACTTAGATAGACCTTGCTAGTAGACTATTCCATAAACTGTTCTGAGTCGAAAATGAATTTTTAGGATATTTGAATCGTGCTTCTTAGATGTACCAACTTCGGGTGAGACAAATGGAGCGATCAGTTCTAACAAAAAACAAAAATATTTGATAGACTATAACGTTGGTTAACCAGTTTTACCTCCCTTTAAGAGAAGAAGACATCCTTAAAAGACTTTTTGCGCACGTGTTCCATCTAAATTTTGCTTAGGAATTTCCATTTGAGCAAGAAGTTATAAGAACTATCGATTGAAGTTTGGATTCAGTTGTGTCAGTGCATGCTTTCAACTCATTCAAACATAGCTGCATGGATAATAGAATAGATAAAGTGAATGACCTACCGAGTCACCGATGACAATGGCGGTTACAATAAACGGGCTGTGAAGATCCTTTTTATTCCTTATACAGAAGATATCGACACAAGTAAGGCCCAAACCCCATATAAACTGCAGGAGCAACGCAGTGCTCATGTAGCTGAAATAAAGAGAGACGGCGATAATGCACTCAGTAGGTTAGATGATGTCAAGAAAACAAGCTTGAGCTCCTACCTAAGCAATACTGAAGAGTAGTCAAGAAATTGAAGATTCTGTGCAGTTCACAGTTTAAATATTATGAATTTTATATGAAAGGATAAATCACCAGAGCACACATGCACACACACATATATACAACAGTCAAGACATTTCAAATGTTGACACATAAAACCTAAATTTAATAATTATGATAAATATTATGACAGAACAAATACTACAGGTACGTAGATGAAAACATACGTCTTTATTACACATATGGGTCTAAAACATGTCCGATATTCCAGTTCCATTTTTAACAAATAGGGTGTTATTCACCCCGTTTTGCAGACAATTGAGCTTGAGCTAATCCCGGCCACTCACAACCCACAATCCAGTTCTGTCTGCTACAATTATGTACTCGGTCGTGCCAAAACCTGAATATTTAACCAAGGTGGGTTTTTATTTACACCGAGGATCAAGTCTATTAATCTAAGTTCTGGATGAAGTCACAACAAGTGAAGGTTTTCTTGGAGAAAACCAGGAACTTGTCAGTTCCTTGTCCGGTGGCACCTCGAATAAATTGTGCAGTGATTTGTATGACATGATGCTGAAGGAAAACTTATATTGGACACCAACACCATGTAGGATTTTGTTCAGGAAACTGCAACTACGATAGATTTTCCAAATGCTTGTGGAATCCAACTCTACCAAAACAGGAAAAATATGGGAATTCAGCTGAACACACAGCCAACCGTGCGGCCAGAACTAGCATTGCTACTCTGCAAAAAGGTATGCAAGGAAAATGAAATTAGGGGTAGAAAGTACGCGAAGGCTGTGTAGTTGGAGTAGCCGAAAGCAGTGACCATGGCACAGACGGATGCGGCGGCGAAGACGCACTGCGACACCCGCAGCGCCATGATGCTCCATGTCCCTGGGCTCCCCACTATGAGCTTCATCCCCTTGTTCTTGGTGCTGCCGCCTGCCGGGGGTGGTAGGCGACTGCAGTGTAGGAGAAAAGCTGGCGAGTGCAGCGTTGGGAAAAGCTGAACTGTGCAGGATGTGATATTTCCAGCCGGGTGCTCTTATTTTCTTCTTCTATAGGAATCAAGTCCCGGTTGGACCATGCGCAAGAAATTTTCCGTGTTCTTCCAGTTTTGGCTAAGCGGAGGCAGGGCCATGTGAACCCAAGTTAAAGCTACGTACGCGCTTACCCTAGCGGCACCAAATTGGAAACTGCCTTAAACGATGATCCACGAGCAGGGGAAAGATGAGTCAAAACTGTAGAATACTCCCTCCTTGCCACCATAATATTGTACATACAATATATTTTCTAAAACTTAAACGATGTAAAGTTTCACCAAATTTATTGAGAAAATCATCTATATCTCCAACACCAAATACATCCTCTTCTATCTAATGATACGGATTTGATATTTAAGATGCTGATATGTTTTCTACATAATTTATTAAACTTTCTATGGTTTGACTTTAAAGAAACTAATATGCACTATATTTTGGCAAGAAGGAAGTACATAAAAAACGTGTAATAAACATCAATTACCAAGGGCGTGGTTGGTAGTATACGTCGCTGCTGGCTAATCGAGCTCGCGTCTCGGACAATGTGACATAATGTGCGCGTGGAATGGGATGTAGGGCAGGAGCGAATTCATGGTGGGTCTTTCGGTTGCCCTCGAGCTTGTTGGCATGCCACGGAAATTTTGGTTCCTGGTTGACGACTTGTGGTTTAGTGGACAGTGCCAATGACAAACAAAAAAGGCAAGTAGACCTGGAGTAGTAGTATTGTAGAAGGTAAAAGAATAGTTACAGACCTAGATTATTAATATTTACAAAAGGTTTACTGGGTTGCTTTTGAGCTAAACATATTAACTTACCTTGTGTAACAATCAGTAGCACAACTTGCAAATTCACCACATGATTTGGCTGCACAATTTCATGTAATATTGCGTGATAGCCCGTATTAGGCTAGACAAGGCAATGGAGATACAATTCTTGGCCAATTGGAAGTCCACACATGTTTTCCGAGCTAGGCCAATACAAACCGGAAAGAAACCTCAAGACGGACCCGCTAAAAGCTGCCAAGTCGGTAGTTTTTGTGGAGCCAGGCCTGGTTGAGCCCAAAGAAACTCTCACATTTCCACATGGAAGAGGAACCCGGTGACGCGACCCTACCAATTTGGATGTGTTGCATCACCACCATCTCTCTCGCCGTGCGCAACAACTTCATTGACTTGGCAATGATAGTAAGCCCTATGTCCAGTGGCGGACGCAGGAAAAAACTGGAGGGTGGGCACATTTCAATTTTTTTATTGCACCAGCTCTTGTGCAATAAAAAAATATTCTAAATTAATACGTAGTGATATACTAACAAGGTGCCTATGCTTGCCACGGAGTATTGAAGAACACTAACAAACAAATAAGAACCGAAGAATAGAAAATACCTGAATTGTGTTTGACCATTTCAGTAAGAATACGTGAGTTTGTTAGATTAATTACCATAACTAAACTGCACACAACACTATTACCACATGGTAACTATCTTCAGTAAAGGGCCAATTGTGAACTGCATTTTCTATCTTGATAGGTTATAGAAACAAATTGTTACGATTTGAGGTTTTACATAAAGAAGTGACAAATGGTCTACAATTGTGCCATCATAAAAATTACGGTGTTCTCTTTTCAAGATTATATGATTGTTCACCCTTTTGATCTCCTTGGGTTGTTTACTAAATATATGTATTCTATTCCTTACGGATAATTTGCTTGAGTTCATCAGACTACCTGGTGAAACCTCCATACTGATTTGTCTAAGGTATGTACGTCTCATGAAATATTAGGTATTTTCTGATTTGCTGCTGCTGGTTAAGAGGGAGGAGTAGGAGACGGAGAACTTCACCTTCAGACATTTTAATAGTTGTGCTTTATTTTAATATTCTATCGCCGTTTACTTTTTTCTCTCGATGGGATTATCCACTTATTATATTTTTCTTCTACTTTTCAGAAATTATGCTTGGATTCATCAGTTTGCCTGGTATGATAACATATCTGTATGCTTTTTGTTGTGCTCTCTGATTTGATCCAGCTTGTTCAATTACATATGGACTTAGAAAACCTAAATATTACCTCTCAAATCCTACCCTTAAACATAGCAATAGGGTAGACTATGAGTTGATGATTGGAATCGGTGGTTGACTGGTAGTAGACACATGTCACACATACGGGGGTGAGCTAGGGTTACCGGTAGAAGGCGACTAAGCACCACCATTGCTGACTTTTCAGTTTTCTATTATTTTTCTCTTTGTAATTCATGTGTTCACTGGGGCAAGAAATCAATATGCACAGCTTATGCAAGACATTGAGCAGCGGTAATTAAGACCTCAGGTAGCAGCATTGCAGCATGATTTGTTGGAGATATGCCCAAGAGGCAATAATAAAAATGTTTATTGTTATATCTTAATGTTCATGATAAATGTTTACATCCCATGCTATAATTGTATTAACCGAAAACATTAATACTTGTGTGTTTTGTAAACATAAAAGAGTCCCTAGTAATCATCTTGTTTAACTAGCTTGTTGATTAATAAATGATCATGGTTTCCTGATCATGAACATTGGATGTTATTAATAACAAGATCATATAATTAGGTGAATGATGTGATGGAAATACACCCATAGTAAGCGTAGCATATGATCAAGTCATTAAGTTCGTTGTGCTTCAAGCTTTAAATATACATAGTAACCTAATTAATAACAATACCATTATTGTTGTGGTCTTGTTTGTACAGGTTGTTCTACATATGGATTGAATTTTTTTTCATGTATAAATTATAGTTTCATACTCCTTTTAAGGCATAACTGCTATAATTACAAGCTTCTAATTTGTGTTAGATAAAAACTTTAGGATACGCTGCCTTGCACGGGCACACTTACTAGTACGTAAATAAATGAATCAAGTAACGTAGATAGTTAGTCAACAAAGGAATCGGGAGTTCGGTACAGAACGCGATACTAGGAACGAATCGGGCAATCCCCTGCGAACTAGCGACCAGAGAGCACATCGATAAACGGGCCAAGCCCATGAAGACATCGCTTCAGCAAGCATTCTCTGAAACTGTTGGTTTGCTCGCTCGCCTCCCTCGTTGTATCGGGCCATCTTCTGGTTTCTGGAGTCTGAATAGTAGTAGTAGTAGGTAAAAAAACTTTAAAATTTCTGTGTGGGCCACGGCCCCCCTGGCCCACCCGCTGGGTACGCCCATGCCTATGTCATGACCTCAACTAGACTTAGTGTGTCTCAACCAAGTATTAAAAATCTATGCAAAACTCCATCAATTATTGAACGTCTAAAGATGAAGCGGGATTCACAAACAAGGATCTACAGTGGACATAGAGCCTAAGATTATTAACAGTAAACCTTTATTTACAAACATTAATTCACAGTTGTAACGAACAAGCTGTAACTCGAACATGTTGTATGTGTCGGCACTGTCATGAACAACAACAAGAAGAAGGATCAAGTTAGTCTCTAGTCGTAGCTAGGGTCATTCGTTCTTCCGTACTTCTATACATGTATCCCACGGATATCAAATTCCTTGCTCAAAATTCACACAAATCACTCGTGTATCTTTCAGAGGGCTTACACCCTACTCCTACCCTTACCACCCATATGGGGCCGTAAATCTACATCTACGACATTAGTAGAGGGGTGAGGAGTGAGATGCATTTGTACCTCTAACGGTGGTCTTAGGGTTCGATGTACCGGTTTGGTCAATCTTAACTGTTTAGTGTTTACCCTCGTGGGTATTGTTGGATTGCAGATTGAGGGCGAGGGAGTGGATTAGTACATCACATATTCGGATACGGGACCGAGGGAGATCAAGAGGAGGCATGATAGCATCAATAAACTGCTAAGCTACTATGGTATCAAGTATTGTAGTTCTATTAGTTCTTGCGTTGTATCAATTATTACTGGAGTTTTGTTAGTGCTTTGAGGAATATGTGAAACTTTTGTTCACCTTTGGCCTGTAATAATGAATATGTAATTTTGAACCTGCAATGTTTCTATTGTACTACATAGGGATAAATTTTTGTAAAATATTTTTTCACAAGTGTTATATCAATGTTCTATATTTTATTTCAACTCTCCACTAGATCCCGATAATTCAGAGTATCCTATTTTTTGCGTTGCCCCTGATGAGTGGCCCATGGTCACAAGAAGACACACTACCCTACCTCCACATGCCTTACCCATGACCGACATGTGCCTCCCTATGGTCGTCGTGCATGTTGACAAGGATACCTTCCTCCACTAGTTACTGCTCGATCTCCCATGTGAGATCGAGCGCTACCAGTGTTGTGAGAGCTCCAGGAAGTGTGTGACGAGGTCGGGAGGCGCTCCGGGTTTCCTTCTAGACATATATTTAACCCATTTAAGGATGGCAATGATAGGGTATGGGCAGGGTAGAGCAATACCATACCCATACATGTATAGTAAATGGATACAAATTTATACCCATACGTGTACCCGTGAGGATAAAACTTTACCCATACCCATACCCATACCCGGCGGGTACCCGATGGGTAGGCCAAATTGAGCACAAGTCACTCGGAATTTTACTTTTACGATAACAAATGTGATTAAAACATAAATCATCTCAACTCCGTAATACGTAGTTGAGTACATAATAATTAACAAAATATAAAAATAACATTATCATATTTTAACTCATAAGTCAACAAAAGTAGATGCGTCAGGTAAGAAATTGACAATAAACATGCAGGATATGGGTATACCCATGGGTGCGAGGCCATACATGTGCCCTACTCATGACTTAATGGGTAGGGTATGGGTACTACCCATAGACAGAAAAATGTATCCATACCATGTCCATGCGGGTACGGTACCCGCGGGTACCCGTATCCGTGGGGACATCCTTAAACCCATTTAGCCATTTCGGTTGGCTGAAGAGAAATATGTCCAACTCGACTTTTCATGTTTTTCATCATGGAGCACACAAAATTCCATTGGACACGTGACAAGTCAGAAGATCGATAACCAGAACATTTTTTAGGTTATCTTTATCTCTATATGTTACTCTTCATGCTCATGAGTCCAAATCATCTAAGGAATAACTATTCCATGTCAAGGTTCTCATATATAGCTACAAGCCATGAAGGATGTTGTCCATCAACTAAAATCTAAGTGCACCAAGCACATTGCAGCCGATAATACACTCATCTAACTGACAATTAGCACAAATGGCATGTGCGATCACTAAGGGCGCCTTTGGTAGCCTGGATAGACCTTGGCTCGCATCGGCCCAACAAATTTCGGCCCGTTTGGTTGCATGCAGACCGCCGCGTTGTTGCATGAATCGGGTCTCAAAGCACCCATGGGACATGCCCTGAAGGAACGCCCGGAATGGCAGTTTCTCTGGAGCCAGGTCCGTTGCGGCCAGAAGGCTGCACGCGTGGGGAAGGGAGAAGGAAACGCCGCATCCCTTTGGGAACACGCACCATAATTAGCCTCACCGCTCCCCTCTCCTTCGTCTCACTCGCGATTTCAGTCTCACCACCCCATAAACTATCACATCACCAGGCGGTTTCCCTCCCGACGACCAATCCACCGCACCGCCGCAAGGTGGAGCACCGTTACCGGAGGAGGAGGAGTCGGCGAGCAGCACCGCGACATCGACCTGAACCTGCTCGTCAGTCTTCATCGGCATCTTGAGTTCGCCCGCGACCTCGAGCTCGTCCTCGTCCGGAACAATGGCAGTAACGACCTCTGCTTCTCACCCTCTTACTCGTTCTACCATAACAGGCCATGCTATGCATTTGTGACGACATGCACATTAGATCTGGTAGGGTTTCCATTAGGATAGGGTTCGGATTGATGTTTGCAAGGTGTTCCTCACCATCGCTTGTTGTTCTTGTCCAGTTATTGTTGTTCACGGTCTTGATTTGCTTAAATCTGTTACTCTAATCTCCAACCGCGGTAGATCCATCTTAGACCGGGCTGTCGATTGGTGATACTGTCAGATTTTACTGTGCATCCAGAGAGGGGAAGGTTTTTTGTGTGTGTTGGGGTTTAGCATGTTGTGATTGTTGTGCGAAAGATTATGCTGAGTCGCTCTAGTTTGTTCAGACACAAGAGGAGTGGGGGGGACTTGAAGAACGAAGTTGTTATGCTCAAGAATTTGCAGAGAACACAAGCACAAGTGATGAGAGCTAAGAAACATGAATGGGAGGCAGAAAAAAAGCATTGAAGGCTGAGAAGAGAAAGCTAGAGTATGACATATACGATCGGTTTCAAGTGAACTTTGCAATTAAGGATAAGCTCAAGAGGATCATGGCTACTTATGACGAGTGATGAATGTGTTCTAGATGTACTGTAGGAGAATTTGTAATGTGACCTAAGTATAATTTGTAATGTACCCTAAGTACCACTCGTAATATACTCAATTTGAACTGCTATTTGTGTTGTTTCTTGATTGAACTAGGCCAATGATTATAACCTTGGATCATAGTATGAGGAGATGATTGATCAGAACCTATGGCATGACTGAACATGACCATGCCATTGGTTCTGATCAAACATCTTCTCCATATGTCCTTATAGTATGAGGCCTCTGATACCCTGCTTTGCATGTTTCTGCTTCATCGGTTCTGCATTGGCCAATGATTGAATAATGGCACAACGGAAGGCAAGGTGCTGCCTTCAAACTTAGTCATGTGTGCCATATTCGTTGCACACTAGACTTAGTTTGAGGACAGTCCGTCTGCCTGCCATGTGACCAACTGTATGAGGTCTCATTTGCGTTGGCCAATGATTCAACAAAGGCACAATGGAAGGCTAGGTGGTGGTCTCAAACTTAGTCATGTGTGCCATAGTCGTTGCACACTACACTTAGTCTGTGGCCACTCCCTATGTCTGCCGTGTGAGGCCTTACTAATGTTATCAATGTCCGTTTTCATCTAAACTACTTGTGAGCACACACACGCACACCTCTAATGGCACATGTTCTTCTAGCAGACTGAGAAGATCATGCTTGGGTCACCTGCTGAGGTTCCCGACGACGGACCGGCGAAGAAGCGTCGTGGAAGACCGGCTAAGGTCGGCCACTTCCACGAGGACGCAGGGCCGGGCCACTTCCTCCGCATCATCTTCAAGCCTACCTTCGGCCGGCTCATGATCCCTAAAGCTTTCGTCAAGTGGTTCGGAGAAATTTCTTCCAACATCATCGTCACAATCAACACTGGATGCAACTAGAGGATGACTACGATTAGAGAAAGCAATGACGCATTCATCAACCAGGGGTGGACGTCCTTCACCATCGCCCATCAGCTAAAGATAGGTCAGTTCTTCACCTTCAAGAAGGTGTCCTCCTTCGAGTACAATGTGGTCATTTTCGACCACACCTGCACTGAGGTGGTGAGCAGGTGTCTGTACCATGGAGATGACACAAGGTGTGTCGTCTCCGAGCATCATATCTGAAGCTAACTGATACGTCTCAAACGTATCTATAATTTCTTATGTTCCATGCTAGTTATATGACAATACTCACATGTTTTATATACACTTTACATCATTTTGATGCATTTTCCGGCACTAACCTATTAACAAGATGCCGAAGCGCCGGTTCTCGTTTTCTGCTGTTTTTGGTTTCAGAAATCTTACACAGGAAATATTCTCGGAATTGGACGAAACAAAAGCCCACGGTCTTATTTTCCACGGAGCCTTCCAGAAGTCCGAAGAGGAGACGAAGATGGGGTGACGAGGCGGCCACACCCTAGGGGTGCGCGGCCCCACCCCTGGCCGCGCCGCCTTATGGGGTGGGCCCCTCGAGCGTCCCCCGACTCTGCCCCTTCGCCTATATAATCTCTCCGTCGCGAAAACCCTAGTACCGAGAGCCACGATACGAGAAAAGTTACTGAGACGCCGTCGCCGCCAATCCCATCTCGGGGGATTCTGAAGATCGCCTCCGGCACCCTGCCGGAGAGGGGAATCATCACCGGAGGGCTCTACATCACCATGCCCGCCTCCGGACTGATGCGTGAGTAGTTCATCCTTGGACTATGGGTCCATAGCAGTAGCTAGATGGTTGTCTTCTCCTCATATGCTATCATGTTTAGATCTTGTGAGCTGCCTATCATGATCAAGATCATCTATTTGTAATGCTACATGTTGTGTTTGTTGGGATCCGATGAATATGAAATACTATGTCAAGTTGATTATTGATCTATCATATATGTGTTGTCTATGATCTTGCATGCTCTCCGTTGCTAGTAGAGGTTCTGGCCAAGTTGATACTTGTGACTCCAAGAGGGAGTATTTATGCTCGATAGTGGGTTCATGTCTCCATTGAATCTGGGGAGTGACAGCAACCCCTAAGGTTGTGGATGTGCTGTTGCCACTAGGGATAAAACATCAATGCTTTGTCTAAGGATATTTGTATTGTTTACATTACGCGCAGTACTTAATGCAATTATCTGTTGTTTGCAACTTAATACTGCAAGGGGTGCGGATGCTAACCCGAAGGTGGACTTTTTAGGCATAGATGCATGCTGGATAGCGGTCTATGTTCTTTGTCGTAATGCCCTAAGTAAAACTCATAGTAGTCATCATGATATGTATGTGCATTGTTATGCCCTCTCTATTTGTCAATTGCCCAACTGTAATTTGTTCACCCAACATGCTATTTATCTTATTGGAGAGACACCACTAGTGAACTGTGGACCCCGGTCCATTCTTTTACATCTGAAATACACCTACTGCAATCATGTTCTCTGTTGTTCTTCGCAAACAAACATCATTCTCCACAATATACGTTTAATCCTTTGTTTACAGCAAGCCGGTGAGATTGACAACCTCACTGTTAAGTTGGGACAAAGTATTGTGATTGTGTTGTGCAGGTTCCACGTTGGCGCCGGAATCCCTGGTGTTGCACCACACTACACTCCTTCACCAACAACCTTCACGTGGCCTTCATCTCCTACTGGTTCGATAACCTTGGTTTCTTACTGAGGGAAACTTGCTGCTGTACGCATCACACCTTCCTCTTGGGGTTCCCAACGGACGTGTGCTTCACGCGTCATCACTAACCTGGTACTATGTCGTGTTTAGTTGTTGTTCGTGTCTAGTGTGTTGAACTATGATCCTATCTTCCCGTGTCGAGAACTCAAAATATAATAAACACATTGGTTGAAGAGAACCACGGGTATAAAACTACATTGCCCACATCACAAGTCACAAGCTCAATAACCGAAGCATAACCTCCATGATAACTGGTTCCACATCATCAGAACACAGTGCAATCGATCAACCATCCTGACAATTAGCACAACGCACGAGAGATCACTAGAAAATGAAAACTAGCAGCTCGAGCATGGAAAGAAAAGATGTAGCCGCCAAACACCACACGATGAATGCCCGGAGGATCGAATGCTCGATTTGACCGCAGGCCACCCTCCTGCAGAAGTCCACATCCCCCACATAGAGAGTCAACGCGCTGTTGGAGGCAAAGACTGCAGTGAAAGTGAGAAACGCCATGATCTGCAAATGCATCCACAATCGTTGTGAATACCCAGCTAGACCTCGCTTGTTCTGTCAAAAAATGATTTCGCAGGATATCTAAAATACATCCCTTAGGTGAAACAACTTCGGTTTAGCTCGTACAGACGAAATAAACTTTTGCAAACTATACGGTTGGATAGCCAAAATTAGTTCACAACATATTAGTAGTTTTTCGTTCCTTACTCTCGAAATCTAAATAAATCAAAGCATACTAATAGTTTTTCATCCCGTACTCTCGAAATGTTTTCAAGAAAGGTGAATGATATTTTTCAGTGAATCAGTTAATTACTTACCCCGTCACCGACAACCAAGAGGAGTACAAGCCCTCGTTCATGAAGAACTTTCCTATTCCTCATAGCATAGATATCAACACAAGCAACGCCCAAACTCCACACAATCTGCAGGAGCATCATCGTATTCATAAACCTGAAACAAAGAGAGGCCATGATACACCCAGTAGGTTAGATTATGTCAATAACACAAACTTGAGCTCCTGCCCTAGTGATTCTGGACACTAGTCAAGAAATTTAATAGTTTGTGCAGTTCATAATCTCAATAACATAAAATTTGATATAGACCTAACTTTAAACGGTCTCATTGCACGTATGAGCACATGAACATACGCAAACAAAGCATGTGTGATATTCCATTTCCATTTTATAAGTTGTAATATGTATGGGTGTTCCTCATCCATTCCAGCCAAAACTTAGCTTGGAACCCATTTCAGAAATTCTAGCAAACACTCTGGGAAAGCAAGAAACTTGTGTGAACCAGCAAATTAGTTTTTTTCGAAATGGACCAGCGACCAGCAAATTAATTTATTTCGGACACATATTCCTTTTCAAGTAAAGGAGCACATATGAGAGACCATATTGCATATTTACAGTGAGCGAACAGCTGCCCATATCTATTATGTACTACGGAGTATATAATTTGTCAGCATTAAGGGGTTAGTTCTGTGCCAAAGCGTGTATTCTGAACACAGGTTGGTCTATGTTTACACTGATGACTAACCTATGTGAACTGAGTCCAAATACCCCCAAGCTCAAGACTAGTCTAGTCCCCACTCCCCATCCAAAAGATAGATCAGCTAATTGATGAAGTGAGACAGAGAAGAGATTTCCCTTTATCCACGTCTCAGTTGAGATCGACTTCTCCCTTGTTTAGGTCTCCTACTAAAAGAAGTTCTGAAGATATTCTGCGGCGAAGACAGGTTACTTGTAATTAATGTATATAGGGTTCCTCGTTCTCAGTGGTATCTAAAACAAACAGGCCAGTGTTTTGTAGACTTTACGGCTGAAGAAATTTCACAATGGACAACAACGAAATCTGTTCTGCTCAGGCAACTTCCCCCATATATTGCCAAAGGAAACACACACACACAAGATGAAGAAAGATTTTTTTAAAACTAGAGATGAAGAAAGAAATTAGCGGAGCAAGAAATTCGACGGACTGAACTGATCATAGAGCCAAACGCACTAGCATTGCAGGATATGAGACGAGAAAAAGATTAGTGGTGGTGGTGAGGGGAGGACGTACCAGAAGGCGGGGCTGTCGGAGAAGAACTCGGAATCGGTGACCATGTCACGGACGGATGCGACGGCGAAGAGGCATATGGACACCCGCAGCACCATTCCGCGCCATGTCCCCGGGCTCCACGGCAGCACCTGCTGCATCCCCTCTCCCATGGCCATGCTGGTTTGGTGTGGAGGAGCGGCGCAGCGTGTAGAGGGTGGAGTCGTGGAGAAGCCAGCTAGCCGGGGAATGGGCGCTGTGATACTCCAGCCGAGGACTGGGCTTCTTCTATAAGAATCGATCAGGTCCCCATTGCCGAGCAATTCCCAGTCTTCTTCCAGTTTTGGTTAACGGGCGCAGGGCCATGTGAACCCATGTTAAAGCGACGCACTCTAAGCTTTTACCCTTGCACCAAATAGGGAACCTGACATTTTTTCCTTTGCAGGGGTACTAAACTGCCGGGGAGTGATTCGATATTCGCTATACCGGAGTGAGATCACACAGACGAGGCAACACATGCATGTCGCAAAGTCAGGTTCACATGCTACAGTATCTTCGTTCATTCATAGCTTTGCCTAACCATCGTCCAGCTACCAACAATCCTGAATCGAAAATTTGTGAACAGGCCTACTCCTACAAACGTACCTACGTGTAAGCGGCATGTTGTAGAATTGCACATAAATATCATTTTAGACAGAGTGCACAGGTCGAGCAACGCCAAGCATACCTCCACCGCACCGACCGCAAGATGGTAAAAGTGATACGTAATATTCTTCCCTGCAACACTTTTACTCTGCTTGGCATGGTTTTTACAGGCTAGAAACCCCTACTCCCGTCTCACTAGTTACTCTGCTTTGGCCTTTGGTTAATTATCAGAAGCGCTTTCTTTGTAGCTACTTGGATTCGCTACTGATAATTAAACAAGACCTGGGTGTTGATCCTGTAAAAGGAAAATCTGTTCTGTCATATGGTCATAGGGTCAAGGAGAAGAGGGAGCAGAGGGAGGCAGGGGCGGAGCTACATAGGCTTTGCATGGTGGACATGCACCGGGGACAAAACAAAATTTGCTTGCAATTCGATCCAAATTTTGTTATGTGCACCAGGTAAACTCAGTGGCGGTGCACGTACCAGGGCACACTATTTCACATCTCAAACAAGTGTGAAGATTTACCATTTCACCTTGCTTCTTGTTGTGTGCACCAGGCAATATTTTCCCTAGCTCAGCCCCTAGGGAGGAAGCATGTGTAAGCAGCCACAAATCTGGATCATGCGAGGGAGAGGAAAGGTGAAGTTAAATGTAGACGGATCGTTATGTGCGTCTGATGGTACGGGAGGCACAGGGATGATACTTCGTGATGAGAATGGGTCGATTGTGGTGTCTGCTTGCAGCTTTTTGAGTTCGTGCAGTAGCCCCTTGCATGCTGAACTCGAATCCTGCCGTGAGGGCATTTCCATGGCGTTGGAGTGGTGCACACTCCCCTGCTTGATTGAGATGGACTGCACAGAGGCAGTCCGGATGATCAAGAAGCCGGGCATCGACCGTTCGCCGTTCATGGGCATCGTCCAGGAAATAAAAGAGCAAGTTGTTCCGGGGGTTGGTTTTCATATTAGCCTTATTAGCCGTGAATAGAATAGAGCTAGTCATATTTTAGCAAACATTGGTCGTTCTTTGTCTAGTTCTAGGCTGTGGCCAAACTCCGGTCCTGATGAAGTCCTGGCAGTATGCTGTAATCATGTGAGTTAAGCAATATAAATCCCTTTGGTTGCCAAAATATTTTTCTTACCAGAAGCGAGTCAGCAGGAGGAACCCAAGCAAAGTTACACCAGCACCAATAAGGAACCGCCTCCCGCTGGCCGCCAAATTGATCACACACACGAGACAAGCTATACAACTCCACATGCTTGCTTCACCATGTCACACGTACCAAAAGCCAGCTATCTTATGTTTGTGTCGTTCAGTTCAGGATCCCGTCCCACACAAAGATTTCAAATGACATACCTCCACCTCATTTTCTGCACCTTTGCTATCTTGGTTACACACAAGCAATTCACATGTTCAGTTCTTTCACTTCTGCTGAAAAGGATGGATAGAGTCAGAGACCAATCACTCACTATAGGAAGATGGGAGGGACCCTCGGCGTAGGCTACGCCGAGGGCAGCCCTCGGCATAGCTCCTCGGCAAAGATCTCCCTCGGTGGAGCCACTATTTCCGTCGGCATAGCCCGGCCCTCGGCGTAGCACGATACGCTAACGGCAAAACCATGGGCATACTAATTTTAAAAATTCAAATTTTTTTTTGAAAAAAAATTCATTTTTTTTTTGAAAAAAATCCTTTTTTTGCTATGCCGACGGCAAAACCCTCGGCATAGAGTTTTAAGTTTTTCATATTTTAATTTGTTTTACAACATTTCTTTTCTTTTTTCTTTTTTTACTTGTTTATCTTTCACTCAATGCACTTTTAACTCTAAGTACACTTAATCTTAGGTCAAATTACAATCGTGGTTAAACTTCCCAATCGGTCACCCATCCTCATACTACTCCAGCCTCAGCATGCTTAACTTCTTGGTTCCATTCGAATGAGCTTCCATTAAAATAGTGACACCTTATTGATAATAATAGCATATCAATCCTATTAACCCTTGGACCGTAATATCATACCTCTTTATTTTTGAATTCCAAATAATTACTTAAGTAAACAACAATGAATATATAAGTAATAATGATATGGAATTCAAATAAAAATAAAATGATTTTATTTTTTGATATTTTTCTATTTAATATGAAATAATTAATATATTTAAATCGGAAAATCGAAATTCCAAAAAAAATATGTCTAAGTCGATCAGAAAAATGAGAGGAATCTAAATATAACATCCATATCGTCTTTTGAACCTAAAAATTAGAGGAATCCAAATATGACGTCCAGTTAGGAGATGCGGAATGACCGTACCAGGCGCGCTGGTGCACCGTTCGCCAACACGCTAAATGGATAATAATTAGCACATAAAGTGACGTGTTATAGACTTACACTTTTCCCAGAATTTATTGAGCGATGGAAAGTGTACCGATAGTTCAAATCCGGTCAGTTTCCAGCGGATTTGGCGGGACACCGCAGGAAGCCGCAGAGATTTCTAGATAGCTAGCGTGCACATATGGCATGGGATATGTGGTGCGGAGGCCGTGTCGTACCACTACGCGGTCTCGCGCAATACTAAAATGCGCCCCGTGTAGCTGCTTCATAAAAAATTGTTTTGGCACCCCGAAAATGAAAAACCCATCGCCCGTGGGTCGGATTGAAAATCCGCTCCCAGGGCCTTGCTTCCCAACCCAGGTACCACGCACTTGCCAATTATGGCCTCGTTCTGACAAACTATGCAGTGTGACGGGCCGTTTCCTTCTCATTCCCCTAAAAGCCATAGAACTCTGGACGTGATAGCCCTATTTGTGAAGGGTTTTAAAAAATAATTGTCGTATCCCAATTTCGACTTTTGGAATTGTTACTAGGACACGTAAAATGACGCCATGCGATACCGCGGGATTTTCTGACTTCGTTTAAATTGCCATCTGGCCAAAACGGGGCCCCGAGAGATGGGTTATGTATGTGCCAGACGCGCTAGTGCACCCGTTCACCATCGCGCTAAACGGAAAAAAATTAGCACAAAAAGTTATGTGTCGTAGACCTAAAAACATTTTTTCCGAAATTTATTGAGCGACGGAAAGTGTACCCCTAGTTCAAATCTGGTCAGTTTCCAGCGGATTCAGCGGGACATCGCAGGAAGCCGCAGGGATTTCCAGATAGCTGGCGTGCACATATGGCATGTGATATATGGTTCGGAGGCGGTGTCATACCACTATGCGGAGGTCTCGCGCAATAATAACATGCGTCCCATGTAGCTGCTTCACACAAAAAAAAAGTTTTGGCACCCCGAAAATGAAAAAACCATCGCCCATAGGTCGGATTGGAAATCCGCTCCGTGGTCCTTGCTTCCCATCCCAGGGACCACGCACGTGCCAAATATGGCCCCGTTCCGACAAACTATGGGGTGTCATAGGCCGTTTCCTACTCATTTTCCCCTAAAACCATAGAACTCCGAACATGATAGCCCTATTTGTGAAGGGTTTTTCAAAAATAATTGCATATCTCAATTCCAACTTTTGGAGTGGTTATTGGGACACATAAAATGACACCATGCGGCTCCGTGGGATTTTCCGACTTCGTTTAAAAATTGCCATCTGGCCAAAACGGGCCCCACGAGATGCGGTATGGCCGTACCGGGCGCGCTAGTGCACCCGTTCACCATCACGCTAAACGGAAAAAAAGTTAGCACATAAAGTAATGTGTCGTAGATCTAAAAATATTTTTCCCGAAATTTATTGAGCGACAGAAAGTGTACCCCTAGTTCAAATCTGTAAAGTTTCCAGCGGATTCGGCGGGACACCGCAGGAAGCCACATGGATTCCTAGATAGCTAGCACGCACATATGACATGTAATAGGTGGTGCGGAGGCGGTCTCCTAACACTACACGGAGGTCTCGCGCAATACTAAAATGCTACCAAGTAGCTGCTTCACAAAAAAACCATTTTGGCACCCCGAAAATGAAAAAATCATCGCTCGTGGGTCGGATTGGAAATCCACGCCTGAAGCCTTGCTTCCCATCCCAGGGACCATGCACGTGCCAAATATGGCCTCGTTCCGACAAACTATGCGGTATGACAAACAGTTTCCTACTCATTTCCCCTAAAAGCCACGTGATAGCTCTATTTGTGAAGGGTTTTCCAAAATAATTGCCATATCCCAATTCCGACTTTTGGAGTGGTTACTGGGACACATAAAATAACGTCGTGCAAAGCCACGGGATTTTCTGACTTCGTTTAAATTGTCATCTGGCCAAAACAGGGATCGAGGAGATATAAGAAAGTATTTGAATTGTTACTATGTTACATGATTCAAATATTCATGATTTGTACATAAACGGATAGAGGATGTTTTTTGAACATTTTGATACCTTATACTCATTTTTCTGAACGTCATATGAATTAGTTATGACTTTTACAAAATCAGACAAAATTAAGGATGGCCTACGCCGAGAGTGGCCGTCGGCGTAGCCTTGTCTACGCCTAGGGCCAAAGGTATGCCGAGAGCTGCCCTCGGCGTAGACCTCGCTACGCCAACGGCAACGCTACGCCGAGGGTCTTTTTGGCAGGCTGGCCTCGCCGGGCCATACACCGACGACCCCGACTTTTAGCCGTCGACGTATAAAAGGCCCTCGGCGTATCGCTCCATTCCTGTAGTGACTGGATATGCATCTGCTTAGTCTATTCATCTCCTTAATGTCAGGAACTAATCTTTACACATCATTGCTCTGGTATTTAGACAATCTCTAAAAAGCAGCTAATGGAAAACATGATGTTTCGTCTGGGCAACATGAGAGCCAAATCCACTTAAAAATTTATCGAGCGTTATAATTTCTCCTAAGAATATTGTTTTTTTTTGCGGGGGGGGGGGGGGGGAAGAAAGATTTATTAAGCAGAAACAAGATTACAATCAGAGGCTAGTGTTCCCACAATTGCCGGCGGGGAAACACCAAGCCAGAATTCAGTCTGACCTGGATCCTACCAAGTTGTGCTAGCTCATGACTAGCTCTATTGGCTTCTCTACTTATTTTCACTAGTTTACTCTCTCTTTCCCTTAACATATCTCTAATAACGTTTATCCTAAAGGCATAGGCTGATATATTTGGTGCAGCACCATTGATTAGTTCGACGGCCTCAGAGCAGTCCGACTCGATGATGAAGCTCAGCTGCGTCCATTGTAGGGCGAGCCTCATTCCCTCCTCAATTGCTGCTACTTCCGCTTCAGTGGCATCCTTGCAATGCCGTAGTGGTCGGCATGCTGCGAAGACCACAACTCCTTGGTGATCACGACCAATCATACCAACTCCTGCCGGATCATCGCATGAGAAGGCGCCGTCCACATTCAGCTTAACTACATTTTCTCTTGGGGGTTCCCACTTCTGCCGTGCCTGTTTTCTTCCATCCCCAGGCTTCCGTTGCTTCATGAAACCTTGGCTCTGATCCAAGACCATCTTCCCCATTGTAACATCTGCATCAGGAAATTGTTTGATCATTAGGAGAGAATTCAGATAGCTTACTAGAAACCTTCGAGAGCCTTCAATTGACAGACAGGGTTTATGATGCGTTATTTCATTATGTGCATGCCAAATCCTCCAGATTGTCATAAGTGTCATCACTTGCTGATTTAAAGGGATGGTTTGTAGTAGATGAATGAGCCAGTCTGGTCCAGTGGGCTTCAGTAGGGAGTCCGGCGGTAGCTCCCATACTTCGGACATTGCACGCTAGAGGTCGCGTGCGGCAGCGCATGAAGACGTGGAACGTATCCTCATCTTCCTGGCCACAGACTCGACACAAACCACAGGCGACCATACCTCTTCGCCGCAAGTTCAACTGTGTGGCTAGTGCATTGCGGCAGATTTTCCACCCCAAGGTTCGCACCTTGGGTGGAACTAGGCATTGCCAAATCAACTTCCACCTTGGTTGCTCCCCATCCGGTCTTACACTTGTCGCACCGCGATCTTGTTGCATCATTACTCAATTGAGGGCAAGTCGATATGCACTCTTAACCGTGAACATGCCTCATTTGTCAGGGAACCATGCAGGAAAATCCTCCTCATGTCTTGTTGAGGAACCAGGTGAGGTTCCATGAGGATCAGAAAGGAGAGTGCACTGAAGCAGTATTTTCATTCTCACAGTTGAGCGAATGCTTGCTCACAGCCTCACACAAAGGAACATGGAACAGATCACTGTGGTTTTTTAGTCTATGAGCACCAATTGATCTTGCAATAATTTTACATGGGAGGATCTATAAATTTAGGGATTTATTTTGGGTATAGTGAATCCAATCTATGGAGTTGAAAATTTGAAAATTGGATCTAGCCTAAAGGAGAAACCGATTAGATCTTTGATCAAGATTGGGTGGCGTGCCTCTGGTTAAAGGAGATTAATATACAAAGGGGCGGGGCAATGAGAAAGTGCTAGAAAATCTAGGATTAGTGACGTGAGTCCAACGAAGGCTGGACGGACGGGCCGAGCTTTTAGCTCGGCCCGAGTTTTCTTGGGCTCGCCCCGAGCTTGACTCGACTTGCTAGATGTATGGCCCGAGTCGAGCCCAATTTCCTGGACCGTTGTGAGCTTTCGGCCCGCCAGGCTCGGCTCGGTCCAGCTCGTTGGCTCGTCATTTTTTTTTTGGAAATTAGAAGGAAGAGAAAGAATATTGGGCTGAGTTTGCTGGCCCATTCTACCGACCTGGAGAGGAAGTAGGTCACGAACGGGATGAGATCGATCTCATTGTGTTCATACGCATCACAACGAGACGGCCGCCGCCGCCCACGCACAACGCCTCGCCACCCAGCAAGCAAGCTCCATAGGACGCCGCACGTCGCCCGCACGAAGCTAGCTACGCTGGTGGTATCCCGTTCCCTATGCCGTCACGCCCCACTCGGCAGATCTCTCGCGCTGCCATGGCGCTCTCTTCTTCCGCTGGACCTCGTTGGCGTTCTAGCTGTGCGAGATCCCGTCGGCGAGCACGCACATCGCCGCATGGTCACCGGCTCCGAGGCTCCACCGTTGTCATCCCTGCCGCTCCGCCTTTGGGCCCACCTGGCAGTGACGGCCGACGCCTGGCTCGCGAGCCACACCGAGCTGGACCGAGTTTCCCTAAAGCCCGAGCCGAGCTCCTTTTTTTTAGGAATGAGAGTCTTATATTAAGTCGGGGTTAGACTAGCACTAGTAGAAAAAGAGGCTTCCGTTGACAAGGGATTAACTTGTCAATGCCTATGGATTGTAGGCTAGGGTTTAGTTAGAAGTAGAGGGCAAGTAGATCTCGAAGGTTTCAGCCGAAAAGTACTCGACGAATATGAAAACTAGGGTTTGCAGACAATGATTCGATGATCTTCTCGTCCCTCGACCCCCCTTTATATAGGTGGAGCCGAGGGATTCGTGCTATACAAGGATTACAGAGTCCGGGATGGTTTCTAACTCATCCCGCCGATTACAAATAACACTTCCTATTACAACTCTATCTTTTCCTTAAATACATCTTGGGCTCTCGAGTCTTCTTATTCTTCGGGTAGTGGGCCTTCAATAAACCCCGGGTACTATATTAGGCAGGCCCATTTGGGATGCCTATGTCGAGTAGCCCCCGAGATTTTGCTTGAATCATAGAGTCGTGGAAAATCTCTACTGTTTATTTTTACTCGAAAGCTCTAACTTTCATACCTTTTCTCATAAAATTCTGTATTGTACAGGGATATTGGTAGTTGGGGCTAGTTCATCTGACGGATCAGGTACTAGTTAACTGCTCTAGTGGCAATCCGCAAAAACCTACTTCAAAATCACGTCCCCGGACATGATTTCGGGATACTGGGTGTAAACTTCGACAGGCGCCGCTTAAGGTCTTACCATTCCGTCGAGTCCCGATCAAATTTATCGAGTACCTAACGCGTCCGTTAGGATTTTTCTTCGTATCCGTTGATACGGATAAAAGTAGCAGAGCGCAGTCTTCGGCGATGCCACGCCCAGCAGAATAGGTCCGGGGTCTTACCTTCGCAATTTTGCGGCATTCAGAAATTGATCGCAACTTCGGCGTTCTGAGAATATATTGTCGAGTGCTTTTCCGGCTGTTGGAATGGCATATTTTATCGAGTCAAATATGACTTATATTGCTTTCCCGATGGGAGTATATGGAGAGTTTAATGATAACTCGAAATATATGCCTCTTGCTTGTTCTATTTTTCCTTTGTTAATTTCATCGGGCACGCGAACAGCGTTCCCGATGGGAGTAGCCCCCGAGGCTACAGCCAAGAACTTGTGCTTGGTTGTAGGCTCAACATTTTAGTCCACTTTGTAACTATATTGTCATTACCTTTCAATATGAACTCTTTTCTCTTCTTCTTCTCTCTCTCTTTTTTTATCTTTCGGGTGCGCGAACAGCGCTCTCAATGGGAGTAGCCCCCGAGGCTACAGCCAAGAACTTGTGCTTGACTGTAGGCTCAACATTTTCTATATTGTCATACTCGAAATTTTCCTTTTTTCCAAAGTAGCCCCCGAGCATTTGGGCAAAAACTTGTTTCTGTCCGAAGGCTCCCGAAATATTCAAATAACGTAACCTGTCGCCATTCTTCTTTTATTTTTCTTGTCGACGTATTTTCCCTTGTCAAATTTTCTTCAACTGTATCAATGGTCGAGATTTTTCTGCTTTGTGGGTCCATCGTTTCCACCACGTTGGCACATCGTGCAAGTGGGGGACACACGTCCTCCGCTTTTTCTGGCGCACGTACTGTAACGCCTATCCCAGTAAAAATACTTTTTTGCCCTTGTGTCTAGAAGATCTATTCTCACCCCACGATTTCCTCATCCAACGGCACACTGCTTCACCCAATTCTTATATAAACCTGTCTTCAACCTCCGTTCATCCCCTTGCTTGCGCCGCTCACCTGTTCCTCTTCGCAAAACTTCCTTTGCACCCAAGTCTCTCTGATTTTTCCGTTCTCACATACATTGCTCAATCCGCTGCCGTGGATGCCACCGCGTGCGCGTTTGACTCGCCACAGCACTCCGGAGTCCGCGATGGCCGCTGAAGATCTTGAATGGGAGAGATCCAAAATCTCCAATCAAGACGCCAACCTGATGAAAAGGCTTGGCCTGATGAAGAAGGAAGGCGCCATCCGCTTTCCCAGTGAAGAAAGCTATCCCAAGCCTCCAATGGAGTATCGGGTTAGTTTTGTTGACCATCTGATCCGCGGCCTTTCGCCTCCAATTCATGATTTCCTCCGCGGCCTTCTTTTCGTTTATGGGATTCAATTGCATCATCTGACCCCCAATTCCATCCTTCACATTTCTATTTTTATCACCCTTTGCGAATGCTTTCTTGGAGTCACTCCTAATTGGGCTCTTTGGAAACGCATCTTCTGCATCCGCCGCAATGGCTCCCACAACGTCACTTATAACATAGGTGGCGTTGTTATCTGTGTTCGTACTGATGTCGATTATTTCGACGTCAAGTTTCCTGATTCTGTCCAAGGATGGCGCAAGAGGTGGCTTTACATTCACGAAGAAAGCGCCAACTCCGTTGAGCACAACATAATTCCCTTCGACGGGAATGCCAAAATTCAGCGCCGTCGCTCCCGGGATGCCGAAGCTTCGAAGAAGAGAAAAAGGCGACGAGGCGCTCATGTCTCGCATTCGTCGGCTTCAAAATACTCGAGGCAAGGAGCTATCCGGTGTTCAAATCACTGCCTACTTCCTTAGGATTAGAGTGCAGCCTCTTCGAGCTCGCAAAAATCCCCTTTGGACGTACTCCGGTAAAAATGACGCCAACGAGATCTCCGGTGACCTTTCCACCAAGGACTTGGAGAAGTTGGTTCGAAGACTTTCTCGCCCGGGCAAAGATCCAGTTCCTTCTTCTTGTCGCGTGGAACCATACAGCTCCACCAATCCACTCCCCAAGGTATTTTGTCTTTCCGCATTTTTATCTTGTTGCGCCTTTTTTTCTGCATCTCATTGTATTGTCATCTCTTTACTTTTTCTTTGGTTTCTATTTTTTCAGGACCATCCTAGTATAACTTCCCTTCCTCCGCTTCCTGAGGGTGGAGAGGTCGAAGAAATGACCATCGTTGCCGACGATACTCAGGGCTCTTCTGTTCCTGAAAGTGAAGTCGCGGGTTCTCACAAATCTGCGGCTTCCCATGAGAAAGAAATTGAATCTGAGGCCAGTGAATCAACTGAGTCCCTTCCTCCTGCTGTCTCTCCCAAGAACAAAAGGAAAAGGACTGAAGTCGAGGATTCTGGCATTTCTAAGGCTGAAGAAGTTGTTCCTTCGATCCGAAGGCAGCTTATGATCCTTATTTTGAGTCCCTCATCAGCTCGTAAGTCAATTTTATCTCTCCTCCTCTTTTTTATGTACTCGAAAGATTTAACTTTGTCTTGCTTTTTGTACTGTCGATTTTTGTTCACTAGTGATGAGGAAGAAGTACCAGTTACTGACGTAGCTCCTCGGACCAGCACGTCACGTACTGTGCTTGTTTCAGACACGCTAGTTGAAGGAGATGAAACATCGCCTCCTCAACAAAACATCGTCACCACTACTCCACCGTCAAGCCCCCTTGTCCCTTCGCCAAAAAGGGCAAGGGTTGAAATGATCGTTGAGCCTCCTCCTCAATTGGGCAGCTCTTCCTCGCAGCTCTTGGATGATGTAAGTTTATCGAGATCTATATTTCCTCTATTTTGCTTTTGTGGACCCTTACTTTGTGTAATGCCGAAGTTTTTCCCCTTCTTTCCTTCTTCTTTGACAGCCTATGATCAAGGATCTTATCCGCATCGGGTCCCAATTTATTGGGTACCGCGAGTATGCCAGCGAGCCGAAGGTAACGACTTTTATACTTGCTGTTTTTCCTTGGTTTTTTACTCCTGCTGCTTGTCGCTATTTTTGATCTTTCTTCTCTTCCTTTTCCTTTCTCAACAGAAAAACTTGCGGAAGCTAACCAACGTGCCGAGACACTTGCTCGAAAACTCGAGCAAAGTGAGACGGCTCGTAAGAAGGCTGAGCTTGCCGCTAGCGAAGCTAGAGCTGAAGCTGATGATGCTAAAGCAAAGGCCGCTAGTGTCGAAGAATTGCAGCAAAGGCTCAAAGATGCTGAATCTGCCTTACACGAGCAGAAAACTGCACAGGCTGCACGTGAGCAAGGGGTCATCAAGCGTTTGAAGTCGCAATGTCGACGTACGCTGAGTAATATCCTCAATTTCTTCTATTTTGTTGCGTTTCCTGTGTCTTGATTTTCGACTAATATGTTGTCTCGTGTGTCAGCCCAAACAGGACAAGATTATGATCTGGAGAATCCCGTCAATGACCCTCTCCTTGACGCACTTTCTCTTTTGGAGCTCCATGGACGCGAAATTCGTGAAGGCGTGGCCAATGCTAGTGGGGCTTTGTCGGCGTTGTTCCCCTACTTCTTCCCGAAGAAAGAGGAACCTTCGACTTTCCTTGACCTTGCCAAGCTTTTCAATACATCAGAAGATCTTGGGCTGAAGCTGCGCCATGAGAACATGAAGGTAGCCGTTGAAAATATCGTTGCTCTCGTTGCTGACGGTCAGCGGACTCTCGACCGGACGAAGGTTGGCGACACCGATCAAATAGAGCGAGTCGAGGTGGAAGTCACTGATGAAGGCGGCCAAGCCCAATACGAAGAAAATCTTGGCGTATCTCGGGATCAAGCCAACGTCGACTCCTAGTTCGTCAAGGCCGGAGGTCTAGTTGCATGCCTCTGTTTTTCTTTTGCTTCTTTTGCTCTTGTCGCCAAAGTAGTCTTTTGGCGACACGTATTTCCTTAGCTCCACTGTAGTGCCCTTGTAATTATTCCCAAGAGATTAATGAAGAACTTTATCTTTGCCTCGTTTTTTGATGTTGTTCCGTTTAAATTTCAGCTTGATATTTGATAACTATACTCCAATTCCTACTCCTTCCAATGCTTCGCCTTCTTCCCGCGCGGAGAAAACTGTTCATCGATGCTGCACCTGTCGATGATACCTTGTCGCAAGAATTGAATGATCTTCGACAACAACTTCGAGTATGCGAAGAAGCAAACACTTGTGATGATGGAGCAGTCTCGTAAATCATCTCGAAGCCGAAAAGTTGCCCTTCAGACAAGTCCGCGAGGCTATGGCTGCTAAGGAGATTGCTGTTTCTGAAGCTGAAAAGCGGTCACTCGAGAAAATTTCATGCTCGAGTTAATGAATGAAGCCAGTGCAGATATGTCGGGTATGTTGGTCTTGTCTTGTGATATCTTTCATCTTTATGCTATTGTCTCCTAAAGGTTGTCCCTTCGTTGTGTTGATAGGTGCCTTTATTGATGCTGCTGCCGAGGAAGAGAGGGTAAACACTAGGACAAACCTCCTTGTCAATCTTTCCTTGGACCATGGTTCTTTGTTTTGGGCCACTCCGGAGAGGACCCGCCAAATTACCCGATTTCAGGATCGTACCTCTCAAACCCGTGATTTCCTTCACTACGTACCAAAACCTTATCCATGGTTTACAACTCCATGTTTCCTCGGAATGTCCCACCAAAAACTCTTCCTGAATTGATGGAAAGGTTCAAGGATGCTCGCAGTATCCATGATTTTGTCAAAGCACAACCGGTAGCTGGTGCCGGATTTGCCCTTATCATGCTCCGGATCCGCCACTCGAAGCTTGACCTTGCCCAAGTTGTCGAGAGGGTTCATCAAAAGGTAAAACGTCGGAGAGTTGGTGTTGATAGGATTAACACGAAGGTTACACCTATAGCCGAAGAAATGATTGAGGACCTTCTTCGGATGGATGCCGACTTTTTTGCCGATGGCCATTATGCCGATTTTCTTGGTGCTGCTCCTGAAGAGAACAGGGTTACTCTTGATGACATACTGAATCAAGACTAATTATTTTCTTCTTGTAGAAATTTCTTCTTTGTAGTCCATGACTATATTGTAAAGCAACCATTATATTTCTATGTTTGTCTAACCCCCGAGTATTTCGGTGACTTTTTACTATATTTGTATATTTGCGAGGTTGTGGACCAAGGCATTTATATCTTGAAGGCAAATATGAACCCCCGAGCTTTTACTGAGTACTATTTTGTATTTTTATTGACTCACGAGGTATTTGAATACCAAGGCGAGGTTTTTTCTTCTTTTATCGATGAACTATATTGAAATTCGTCGGAGCGATGACTTTGGTCACGTTGATAAAGAAAAAGGTGATATATCCACTATCTTTATTATATTGCAGCACCGCGAGCCCGCCTCATTAAAAACCTTCTCCGGCCCCACTCGGTGCCCCGAAAAAGGAAAAGAGTGCGTCTGAAAACTCGCGGGCGTTTCAGTACATTGAAGTTTTTCAAGGACTATATTTCGACTCTAGGCGTAGAATCGCCTGAGTTGCGCCACGTTCCAGGGGTTTGGCTCCTCCACCCCTGTCTTCTTGTCCTTTATCCTGTATGCTCCTCCTCCGATTACTTCCGTGACGATGTAAGGGCCGAGCCATGGTGACTCGAGTTTTTCATGACTTTTTTGCGTGAGCCGAAGAACTAGGTCGCCCACCTGAAAAGATCTTGGCCGCAAACGTCGACTGTGGTAATTCTTCAAGTCCTGTTGATATTTGGTTACTCGAGACAATACTTCATCTCGAGCTTCATCAAGTGCGTCCACATCATCTTCTAGCGCTTTTCTCGATGTTTCTTCGTCATACTCCGCGACACGTGGAGAGTTGTGCTCTATCTCGATTGGCAATACTGCTTCTGCTCCATGTACCAGAAAAAATGGAGTTTCCTGTGTCGCTGTATTTGGAGTTGTTCGGATGCTCCATAACACACTTGGTAGTTCTTCAGGCCAGGTATGTCGAGCTTTTTCTAATGGTCCTAACAAGCGCTTCTTGATGCCATTGCAGATGATGCCATTGGCTTTCTCGACTTGCCCATTGGTTTGAGGATGTGCAAGCGACGCAAAGTTCAGCTTGATACCCACCTCTTCGCAATAGTCTTTGAATTCATTGGACGTGAAGTTGCTGCCGTTGTCTGTGACGATGCTGTGGGGCACTCCAAATCTGAAGACTAGGTCTTTTATGAATTTTATCGCGGATGCTCCGTCCGGTGAATTTATCGGCTTCGCTTCTATCCACTTTGTGAATTTGTCGACAGCTACTAGCATGTATTCCTTTCCTCCTCGGCGACGATTTGTGTAACTTGCCTACCATGTCGAGTCCCCATTGTGCAAAGGGCCATGACAAAGGTATTGGTGCTAGCTCCGCGCTGGAGAGTGAGGTTTTGCGGCAAACCTTTGACACGCGTCGCAAGTTCGTACTATGTCCTTAGCGTCCTCTATTGCTGTCAACCAGTAGAATCCTGCTCGAAAAACCTTGGCTGCGATAGCTCGACTACTTGCGTGGTGGCCACATATTCCTTCATGTACGTCTTTTAGAATTATTCTTCCTTCTTCGGGTGTAACGCACCTTTGCAAGACGCCTGAAATACTTCGCTTATATAATTCTCCCTTAACCACTGTGAAAGCTTTGGAGCGTCGAATTACTCGCCTTGCCTCAACCTCGGATCATCGGGTATTTCTTTCCTGAGGATATATGATATGTATGGCTGCATCCATGGTATCTGTATTACTAGGACCAGATCTTGCTCTTCCTCTTCTTCCTCTTGTTTCTCCTTGATAGCCCCCGAGGGTTTCTTCTCCTTCTTTTTTGATTTTGTCGTCTCAGTGGATCTCTCTGTTATCTCCTCCCAAAATACACCTGGTGGGACTGCAAGGCACTGCGACCCGATGTTTGCAAGAGCGTCGGCTTCGTCGTTGCTCAATCTGCTAATATGATTTACTTCGCATCCATCGAACAATTTCTCGAGCTCATTGTACACCTCCTTGTATGCCATCATGCTATCATTGACTGCGTCACATTGGTTCATAACTTGTTGAGCTACCAACTGTGAGTCGCCAAAGATTTTTAGTCGAGTTGCTCCGCAGGCTTTCGCCATCTTCATCCCGTGTATGAGAGCCTCATATTCCGCTTCATTGTTAGACGCGTTAGGGAACGTCATCCGAAGGTTGTACTTCAACTTGTCGCCTTCGGGTGATATGAGTACTACTCTGCGCCAGCCCCTTCTAGCCTCTTGGACCCATCGAAGTTCATAGTCCAGGTTCTCGATAAATCTGGGGGTCCTGTATTTTGCAACTCCATCCACTCTGCGATGAAGTCTGGTAGTATTTGCGACTTTATTGCTTTTCTTTTTTCGTACGTGATGTCCCGAGGGGAAAGTTCTATTCCCCAAAGGGAGACACGACCCGTGGCTTCTGGGTTGTTCGAGTATGTTTGACAAAGGAGCTTCATTGACCACTATGATCGGGTGTGCCGAAAAATAGTGGCGCAATTTTCGTGCTTTGTCGTGAACACTCCATATGCTAGCTTTTGGTACCGAGGGTACCTTTGTTTTGAGGGCGACAAGACTTCGCTCACGAAGTATACCGGTCGCTGTACTCCATGGATTTTTCCTTCTTCTTCTCTTTCGACAACTAACACCGTGCTAACCACTTGGGGCGTGGCTGCAATATACAGCAGGAGAGGTTCCTTTTCCTTAGGAGCCACTAGGATTGGTGGTGTCGATATTTTTCGCTTTAGATCCTCGAAAGCTCGATCAGCTTCTTCGTTCCACTGGAATTTATCTCCTTGCTTTATCAGCGCATAAAATGGTAGCGCTTTTTCTCCTAACCTGGCGACGAATCTGCTCAAAGCTGCGACTCGCCCAGTTAGCTGCTGTATTTCTTTCAACTTTGTTGGCTTCCTCATTGTTACTATGGCTTGTATTTTGTCGGGATTTGCTTCAATCCCTCTTGCTGAAACTAGAAATCCCGTAAGTTCTCCTCGCTGGGACGCCAAAAGAACACTTCGTCGGGTTCGAGCTTGAGGCAGAATTTGTCGAGGTTGTCAAAAGTTTCTTTGAGATCCTCGATCAGCGTTGCCCCTTTTTTGATGTTATGACGACATCATCAATGTAAACTTGCACGTTTTTCCCGATCTGTGTTGCTAAACACTTCTGCATCATCCTCTGATATGTTGCTCCCGCATTTTTTAAACCGAAGGGCATTGTCTTGTAGCAAAACACGCCGTAAGGTGTAATAAACGCTGTCTTGGCCTCATCATCTTCTTTTAATCTGATCTGGTTATAACCAGAGTATGCATCCAAAAAGGAAAGACGTTCACAGCCTGCCGTGGAGTCGATGATTTGATCGATCCGTGGGAGGGGAAAGTGATCCTTAGGGCAATGTTTGTTGAGACACGTGAAGTCGACGCACATGCGAAGGACTGTCGTGTTTTTCTTTGGCACCATCACTGGGTTAGCTACCCATGTGGCTTCTTAGATATCTCTCCGATAAAACCGGCTTCCTCTAGTCGATTTATTTCGATAGCATGGATTTGCGGTTTGGTTCCGAAAAACGCCGCAAAGGTTGTTTGATTGGTTTCATTGTTGGATCCAAATTTAGGTGGTGCTCGGCAAGTTCCCCGGGTACTCCTGGCATGTCAGCTGGACACCATGCGAAGATTTTCCAGTTCTCACGGAGGAACTCGACGAGCGCGCTTTCCTATGCGATATCCATGTTGTTTGCAATGGATGTCGTCTTTTTGGATCTGTCGGGTGAATCTGCACCTCCTTAGAATTTTTCTCTCGTGTTGAAAGTTGATTCTTTATTTGGCCTTCCGACGTCTGGCAATACGTCGTAATCAGTCATGCTCTTCGACGCCAAGTATTCAGCTTGCATCCCGAAGGTTTCTGATAACCGATGGAAATCCTTGTCGCACTTATCTGCTAAGGCAAAACTCCCTTTGACCGTGATTGGTCCCTTGGGTCCAGGCAATCTCCATAACGGTATGTATAGTGTGGTACTGCCATAAATCTAGCGTATGCTTGGTCGTCCCAACAAAGCGTGGTGCTCGCGATGGAAAATCCACGACTTCAAACTCCAGTTTCTCGATTCTATAATTTTCTCGGGTTCCAAAGCGAACGTCGAGGTTGATCTTCCCCAATGGGTAACTTGGTTTCTCCGGTGTGATTCCGTGGAACCTTGTGTCCGTTGGCTTCGGGTTTGCTAAGGATATGTTCATCTTCCTCAATGTATCTGCATACATGAGGTTTAAGCTGCTGCCACCATCTATGAATACTCGAGAAACGTCAAATCCTGCGATAACTGCTGGCAAAATGAGTGCTGACTGCCCTGGTCGAGGAACTTGCTGCGGGTGGTCCGCTATGGTGAAGCCGATGTCTTGCCCTGACCAATTGAGGTACTCAACTGTTGGTGGAGGCATTTTCTCTGCCATAAACACCTGTCGTGAGATTACTTTTTGAGCTCTATTAGATGGCCTTCCCTTCTGAATCATCGACACTGCTCCGTTGGAGTTAGGATCAACATAGGGTGGTGGTGCAGGCGCTGCCGCTATTCTGAGCTGGTGTTGATTGCCTTCTGTAATCGCGGGAGGTGGCGGTAGATGAACTTCGCTCCTAGGCTCCCGAGGGTTTCTCTGTGCTGCTCGTGCGTGAGCGTTTTCCTGCACATCCGAACATTGCTTGGAAATTTCGACAATCTTTCGCAGGTGTCCTGACTGTCTTTTCCCATTGCTTGTCGAGGAAGAAGTGCATCCGGCACGGTCCGTTCGGCATTTCTTCGGGAGACATAAAAGGTCGTGGAAACCTTGGCCCACTATTTTGCACTGTTACGGGAGTCGTCCCTATTATCGCCTCGCTGCTCATTGCTTCTCCGATAATCATCTCTCGTTGCTTCCTCCTGTATTTGACCGAAATCCTGCCGAAATTTGCCCTGGGGCGTCGTAATTCGGATCCGCCGAGGAAATCGTCGCCTCGTCTGATAATTTCGACCACGGTCCTCCTCTGGCGACCTGTGTCGTTTATTGTGGACAGCGTCTTCTCCGTCTGCCCATCTATTTGCTATCTCCATCAACGCGGATACTGTTTTTGGATTGGTCCTTCCCAAGTCCTCGACAAAATCTCCGCGCCCGATTCCTGCGACAAACGCATCTATTGCTCTCTCGTCAGATATATTTTCTGCCGAGTTTTTTATGATGTTCCACCTTTGGATGTACTTTCTCATTGACTCATCCGGCTTTTGTCGACACGCCCTCAGCTCTTCCAACGATGCGAGCTTCTTGCATGTGGATCCGAAGTTCTTGACGAAAACGTCCTCGAAACTTTCCCAGTTGTCGATGGATCCTGGCGGAAGTTTTTTGATCCAAGATCGTGCGGCTCCACTTAAGTGCACCTGAATACTTTGCATCGCTGTTGCTCTAGTTCCTCCGGTTAGCTTCACCGTCTCGAGGTAATCAATTAACCGAGTCCTCCGGGTCTTGCAGGCCGTCGAACTTTTTGAAGTGATCGGGTAACTTGAATCCGAGGGGACTCGAGTTTTCGGACTCTTCTCGTGAAGCACGGTAGACCGCACATATCCTCGTCATTAAGCTCCGGGGACTGCCGATGATCTCTTCTGCTTTGCCTTGCTCTGTCGACCCTTGCTTGCACTCCTGTGTCTCTTGCTCCACTTGGTCCTTCGGAGCTGCCGCCGTTGCTGCTGCGAGTCGTGGACTATTTTGCCTTGCTGCTCCTTCGGGAGGCGTTGCTACGAACGCTGTCCCCATAGCTCCAACTCCTGCCAATGCCATGTTGTATAATGTTTCCCTTGGATCTCCCGGGGGCGGCTTGGATGCGAGGATGTAAGCTTGTGTCGCCATATACCCAGCTTACGGTGTCCTAGGGATAATATTTCCTCTTGTATCTATCGACATAAAGGACATGTCGAGGTTTTGAACCAAGTACTCTCTGTCTGCTTCGGGTATGTGTTGTAGCCTTGATCTTCCTCTGTTCCGAGCCTCCCTGTGGCTATCACCCGAAATTCTAGACTGTCCACTTAGATCTGCCCTTCTCCTGCTGGATGCAGAAGCTGCCGCCTTTCTCTTGTTCAACTCAGCTGTCTGTTTTTCTATTTCTCGGGCGGTTCGTGCGAGCATATATTGATAAGCTTGCGGTTCTTGAGCTGTAGCTGTTGTCGTCATTGGTTCCGAACCATCTATGGCTTTTGCCGCTCTATCCCAGGCTGCCTGTGGAAGTTGGACTCTGACGCGTGGTGTGGGCCCGACATATTTAGTGCCCATACCTCTCCTTAGATCTGAGGGATCGACAAAAGGATTTCCCAATTGGTCGAAAGCCTCCGATGTTTCCTCTTGATCTTCGATAGCATAAATCTGATGATATTTTGTACTCAGATCTATGTTGGGTTCGGTGACATCATTGTTGAGATTGATGAAGACCTTGCCCACTGTGAGAGATTTGTCGACGAAGTCGTAACTGTCGACATCGCTTGAACCATCGCTTATATATGAGTCCGCAGATGACCCAAACGATGCGTTGCTGAAGATCTTGGCGAGTTTCTCTCTTGCTCTGATGCTGACGTAGCGTGTTGCCGAAGTTTCTTCTTCTGACTCGGTTGATGATGCATAGCTTGAAAATTCGGAATCGACCGCGGACGATCCCGACGAAATCGGAATTTCGAGACGATACGATCCTTCCTTCTCGACGCGAAAGTGGAACCTTCCGAACGTCATCTCCAAGGGCTCCGCCAGATACGCATATGCATCCAAACGGGAGGGTGGGTGAGGAACAAAATCAACGGGACCGGTAGCGATCCGTTTACCTCGATCCATAGTGTTGCTTCCGGTTGACGATGTCGAAGATCTTGAACGTGCCATCGAGATCAGATCCTTACGCCTCTAATTCCCACAGACGGCGCCAATTGACAAGGGATTAACTTGTCAATGCCTATGGATTGTAGGCTAGGGTTTAGTTAGAAGTAGAGGGCAAGTAGATCTCGAAGGTTTCAGCCGAAAAGTACTCGACGAATATGAAAACTAGGGTTTGCAGACAATGATTCGATGATCTTCTCGTCCCTCGACCCCCCTTTATATAGGTGGAGCCGAGGGATTCGTGCTATACAAGGATTACGGAGTCCGGGATGGTTTCTAACTCATCCCGCCGGATTACAAATAACACTTCCTATTACAACTCTATCTTTTCCTTAAATACATCTTGGGCTCTCGAGTCTTCTTATTCTTCGGGTAGTGGGCCTTCAATAAACCCCGGGTACTATATTAGGCAGGCCCATTTGGGATGCCTATGTCATCCGTCCAGCCCCATTAGTCGCCAAAATATAGGAACCACGACTAATGAGGTCTTTAGTCGTAGTTCGGGAGGCGAACCGCGACTAAAGACCTGGGCCCAGCGCGCTCGGTGGCCAGCTGGTGGACGGGAGGGGCTTTAGTCGCGGTTGGCTAGGCCAACCGCGACTAAAGGTCCTCAGGCCTGGCCCGAAGGTCTTTAGTCGCGGTTGGCCAGGCCAACCGGGACTAAAGGCCCATCCCTATAAAAGGACCTCAGCTACCTGCACTTAGCCATTTGGTGCCACTTCTCTTCACAAACTTCACAAGGGGGTGTTAGGTTTGCTTTTGGCTCCTCTTATGCACACAAGGTGTTTGATGAAATGCCCCAAGAGCATGAAACAAACATGATATGAAGTGTCCGAGCCACACTTGAGCTTCCTCATTTATTTTTTCCTCCTCGATCGTGGTTAGCAACTTGAACCTTTCATATGTGTCATTGATAAAATATGCATGTGTGTAGTTCATTGTTTAATTTCTATTGTTTGTAGCTAGTTAGTTTAACAAATGCATGATGGTTAATTATATATTTTATATTATAATAATGCGGATGAATCGGCAATGGATGTACGGTAACCGACTCTCCGACGAGTTCATTACGGGTTTGAAAGATTTCCTCGTAGTGGCTAATGCGAACAAGCGGGGGGTTTTGTTATCTGTCCATGTGTTGCCTGTAAGAATCAGAAGGGTTACTCTTCCTCAAGAGACGTTCACATGCACCTGCTTCGGCAGGGTTTCATGCCAAGCTATAATTGTTGGACCAATGATGTCTACGTTCCCCCTCCTTTCCTGTAGACTTTGTTGGCCCCCCAAGAGCAGAGGTTTGTAGAACAGCAGCAAGTTTTCCCTTAAGTGGATCACCCAAGGTTTATCGAACTCAGGGAGGAAGAGGTCAAAGATATCCCTCTCATGCAACCCTGCAACCACAAAGCAAGAAGTCTCTTGTGTCCCCAACACACCTAATAGGTGCACTAGTTCGGCGAAGAGATAGTGAAATACAGGTGGTATGAATAAGTAGTAGCAACGGCGTGTAGTTGATGGTGGTAATATGGTAGCAGTAGTAACGCAGCAGTAGTAACGCGATAGAAACGATGAAACAAGCGGCGATAGCGATATTTAGGAACAAGGCCTAGGGACACTTTCACTAGTGGACACTCTCAACATTGATCACATAACGAGAATAGATAAATGCATACTCTACACTTTTGTTGGATGATGAACACATTGCGTAGGATTACACGAACCCTCAATGCCGGAGTTAACAAGCTCCACAATAATGCTCATATTTTAGTAACCTTTAGTGTAAGATAGATCAACGAGACTAAACCAAGTACTAGCATAGCATGCACACTTGTCACCTTCATGCATATGTAGGAGGAATAGATCACATCAATATTATCATAGCAATAGTTAACTTCGCAATCTACAAGAGATCATGATCATAGCATAAACCAAGTACTAACACGGTGCACACACTTGTCACCTTTGCACACGTGCGGGAGGAATAAACTACTTTAATAACAAATCACTAGAGTAGCACATAGATAAATTGTGATACAAAAAATGTTGCAATCATAAAGAGATAAAAATAAGCACCTCACTATGCCATTCAACATTGAGTAAGTATTACTATGAAATATGGCCTAAGAGACCCACACGGTGCACACACTTGTCACCTTTACACACGTGGGACAAGGAGTCTCCGGAGATCATAAGTAAAACTCACTTGACTAGCATAATGACATCTAGATTACAAGCATCATCATATGAATCTCAATCATGTAAGGCAGCTCATGAGATTATTGTATTGAAGCACATAGGAGAGAGATGAACCACATAGCTACCGAGTACAGCCCCGAGCCTCGATGGAGAACTACTCCCTCCTCATGGGAGCAGCAGCGGTGATGAAGATGGCGGTGGAGATGGCAGCGGTGTCGATGGAGAAGCCTTCCGGGGCACTTCCCCGCTCCGGCAGGGTGCGCGGAACAGAGACTCCTGTCCCCCAGATCTTGGCTTCGCGATGGCGGCGGCTCTGGAAGGTTTCTGTGGTTTTCGTCGAACGCCCCGAGGTTTTTAGGTCAGGGGCTTTATATAGGCGGAGAGGCGGCGCAGGAGGGCTTCTGGGGGGCCCACACCCTAGGGGGGCGCGCCCCCCCCCTTGGCCGCGCCGGGGTGTGGTGTGGTGGCCCTGCCCCCCTTCTCTGGCGGTTCTCGTGTGTTCTGGATGCTTCCGGGTAAAATAGGAACCTGGGCGTTGATTTCGTCCGATTCCGAGAATATTTCGTTACTAGGATTTCTGAAACCAAAAACAGCGAGAAAACGAGAACTGGCACTTCGGCATCTTGTTAATAGGTTAGTTCCGGAAAATGCACGAATATGACATAAAGTGTGCATATAACATGTAGATAACATCAATAATGTGGCATGGAACACAAGAAATTATCGATACGTTGGAGACGTATCAGCATCCCCAAGCTTAGTTCCGCTCGTCCCGAGCAGGTAAAACGATAACAAAGATAATTTCTGGAGTGACATGCCATCATAAACTTGATCATACTATTTGTAAAGCATATGTAGTGAATGCAGCGATCAAAACAATGTATATGACATGGGTAAACAACTGAATCATAAAGCAAAGACTTTTCATGAATAGCACTTCAAGACAAGCATCAATAAGTCTTGCATAAGAGTTAACTCATAAAGTAATAATTCAAAGTAAAGGTATTGAAGCAACACAAAGGAAGATGAAGTTTCAGCGGTTGCTTTCAACTTGTAACATGTATATCTCATGGATAATTGTCAACATAGAGTAATATAACAAGTACAATATGCAAGTATGTAGGAATCAATGCACGAGTTCACACAAGTGTTTGCTTCTTGAGGTGGAGAGAAATAGGTGAACTGACTCAACAATGAAAGTAAAAGAATGGTCCTTCAAAGAGGAAAGCATCGATTGCTATATTTGTGCTAGAGCTTTGATTTTGAAAACATAAAGAGAGCATAAAAATGAAGTTTTGAGAGGTGTATGTTGTTGTCAACGAATGGTAGCGGGTACTCTAACCCCCTTGCCAGACAAACCTTCAAAGAGCGGCTCCCATTTTATTTTATTTTTGGATGGCACTCCTTCCAACCTTTCTTTCACAAACCATGGCTAACCGAACCTCGGGTGCCTGCCAACAATCTCATACCATGAAGGAGTGCCTTTTTATTTTAGTTTTATTATGATGACACTCCTCCCAACCTTTGCTTACACAAGCCATGGCTAACCGAATCCTTCGGGTGCCGTCCAACAATCACATACCATGGAGGAGTGTCTATTTTTGTTAATTAATTTGGGACTGGGAATCCCATTGCCAGCTCTTTTTGCAAAATTATTGGATAAGCGGATGAAGCCACTAGTCCATTGGTGAAAGTTGCCCAACAAGATTGAAAGATAAACACCACATACTTCCTCATGAGCTATAAAACATTGACACAAATCAGAGGTGATAAATTTTGAATTGTTTAAAGGTAGCACTCAAGCAATTTACTTTGGAATGGCAGGAAATACCATGTAGTAGGTAGGTATGGTGGACACAAATGGCATAGTGGTTGGCTCAAGTATTTGGATGCATGAGAAGTATTCCCTCTCGATACAAGGTTTAGGCTAGCAAGGTTATTTGAAACAAACACAAGGATGAACCGGTGCAGCAAAACTCACATAAAAGACATATTGTAAACATTATAAGACTCTACACCGTCTTCCTTGTTGTTCAAAACTCAATACTAGAAATTATCTAGACTTTAGAGAGACCGATTATGCAAACCAAATTTTAGCATGCTCTATGTATTCTTCACTAATAGGTGCAAAGTATATGATGCAAGAGCTTAAACATGAGCACAACAATTGCCAAGTATCACATTACCCAAGACATTATAGCAATTACTACATGTATCATTTTCCAATTCCAACCATATAACAATTTAACGAAGAGGAAACTTCGCCATGAATATTATGAGCTAAGAACACATGTGTTCATATGAACCAGTGGAGCGTGTCTCTCTCCCACACAAGCATGATGTAATCCAATTTATTCAAACAAAACAAAAAACAAAAACAAACCGACGCTCCAAGCAAAGTACATAAGATGTGGCCGAATAAAAATATAGTTTCAGGGGAGGAACCTGATAATGTTGTCGATGAAGAAGGGGATGCCTTGGGCATCCCCAAGCTTAGACGCTTGAGTCTTCTTAATATATGCAGGGGTGAACCACCGGGGCATCCCCAAGCTGAGAGCTTTCACTCTCCTTAATCATATTGCATCATACTCCTCTCTTGACCCTTGAAAACTTCCTCCACATCAAACTCGAAACAACTCATTAGAGGGTTAGTGCATAATAAAAATTCACATGTTCAGAGGTGACACAATCATTCTTAACACTTCTGGACATTGCATAAAGCTACTGGACATTAATGGATCAAAGAAATTCATCCAACATAGCAAAAGAGGCAATGCGAAATAAAAGACAGAATCTGTCAAAACAGAACAGTCCGTAAAGATGGATTTTATTAGGCCACCAGACTTGCTCAAATGAAAATGCTCAAATTGAATGAAAGTTGCGTACATATCTGAGGATCACTCACGTAAATTGGCATAATTTTCTGAGTTACCTACAGAAAATTAGACCCAGATTCGTGACAGCAAAGAAATCTGTTTCTGCGCAGTAATCCAAATCTAGTACTTACTTTACTATCAAAGACTTTACTTGGCACAACAAAACACAAAACTAAGATAAGGAGAGGTTGCTACAGTAGTAAACAACTTCCAAGACACAAATATAAAACAAAGTACTGTAGCAAAATAACACATGGGTTATCTCCCAAGAAGTTCTTTTCTTTATAGCCATTAAGATGGGCTCAGCAGTTTTAATGATGCACTCGCAAGAAATAGTATTTGAAACAAAAGAGAGCATCAAGAGGCAAATTTGAAACAAATTTAAGTCTAACATGCTTCCTATGCAAGGGAATCTTGTAAATAAACAAGTTCATGAAGAGCAAAGTAACAAGCATAGGAAGATAAAACAAGTGTAGCTTGAAAAATTTCAGCACATAGAGAGGTGTTTTAGTAACATGAAAATTTCTACAACCATATTTTCCTCTCTCATAATAACTTTCAGTAGCAACATGAGCAAACTCAACAATATAACTATCACATAAAGCATTCTTATCATGAGTCTCATGCATAAAATTATTACTCTCCACATAAGCATAATCAATTTTATTAGTTGTAGTGGGAGCAAATTCAACAAAGTAGCTATCATTATTATTCTCATCAAGTGTAGGAGGCATAGTATAATCACAATAAAATTTACTCTCCATAGTAGGTGGCACCAAAAGTCCACTATCATTATCATCATCAGAAATAGGAGGCAAAGTATCATCAAAGAAAATTTTCTCCTCAATGCTTGGGGGACTAAAAATATCATGAAAACCAGCTTCCCCAAGCTTAGAACTTTCTATATCATTATCAACAATGGTGTTCAAAGCGTTCATACTAATATTACTTCCAGCATGCAAATAAGATTTCATAGGTTTTTTAATTTTCGCATCAAACAATCCATGTTTTAAATCAGGAAATAGAATAAGAAGCTCACTCTTGTACATTATGCCAACTAGTGTAAACAAGAAACAACAAGATGCAATTGCAGGATCTAAAGGAAATAGCTTTGAGCACACACACAACGGCGCCGAGAAAAATACTTTACCCGAGACCGTAGTATGAGAGCCTTTTACCTTTCCTCCCCGGCAACGGCGCCGGAAAAGTGCTTGATGTCTACGTTCCCCCTCCTTTCCTGTAGACGGTGTTGGGCCCCCAAGAGCGAGCTTTGTAGAACAGCGGCAAGTTTTCCCTTAAGTGGATCACCCAAGGTTTATCGAACTCGGGGAGGAAGAGGTCAAAGATATCCCTCTCATGCAACCCTGCAACCACAAAGCAAGAAGTCTCTTGTGTCCCCAACACACCTAATAGGTGCACTAGTTCGGCGAAGAGATAGTGAAATACAGGTGGTATGAATAAGTAGTAGCAACGGCGTGTAGTTGATGGTGGTAATATGGTAGCAGATAGTAACGCAGCGAGTAGTAACGCGATAAAACGAGTAAACAAGCAGCGATAGCGATATTTAGGAACAAGGCCTAGGGATTACACTTTCACTAGTGGACACTCTCAACATTGATCACATAACATAATAGATAAATGCATACTCTACACTTTTGTTGGATGATGAACACATTGCGTAGGATTACACGAACCCTCAATGCCGGAGTTAACAAGCTCCACAATAATGCTCATATTTTAGTAACCTTTAGTGTAAGATAGATCAACGAGACTAAACCAAGTACTAGCATAGCATGCACACTTGTCACCTTCATGCATATGTAGGAGGAATAGATCACATCAATATTATCATAGCAATAGTTAACTTCGCAATCTACAAGAGATCATGATCATAGCATAAACCAAGTACTAACACGGTGCACACACTTGTCACCTTTGCACACGTGCGGGGAGGAATAAACTACTTTAATAACAAATCACTAGAGTAGCACATAGATAAATTGTGATACAAAACATGTTGCAATCATAAAGAGATATAAATAAGCACCTCACTATGCCATTCAACATTGAGTAAGTATTACTGTGAAATATGGCCTAAGAGACCCACACGGTGCACACACTTGTCACCTTTACACACGTGGGACAAGGAGTCTCCGGAGATCACATAAGTAAAACTCACTTGACTAGCATAATGACATCTAGATTACAAGCATCATCATATGAATCTCAATCATGTAAGGCAGCTCATGAGATTATTGTATTGAAGCACATAGGAGAGAGATGAACCACATAGCTACCGGTACAGCCCCGAGCCTCGATGGAGAACTACTCCCTCCTCATGGGAGCAGCAGCGGTGATGAAGATGGCGGTGGAGATGGCAGCGGTGTCGATGGAGAAGCCTTCGGGGGCACTTCCCCGCTCCGGCGGGGTGCCGGAACGAGAGACTCCTGTCCCCCGGATCTTGGCTTCGCGATGGCGGCGGCTCGGAAGGTTTACGTGGTTTTCGTCGAACGCCCCGAGGTTTTTAGGTCGGGGGCTTTATATAGGCGGAGAGGCGGCGCGAGGAGGGCTTATGGGGGGCCCACACCCTAGGGGCGCGCCCCCCCCCTTGGCCGCGCCGGGGTGTGGTGTGGTGGCCCCGCCCCCTTCTCCGGCGGTTCTCGTGTGTTCCGGATGCTTCCGGGTAAAATAGGAACACTGGGCGTTGATTTCGTCCGATTCCGAGAATATTTCGTTACTAGGATTTACGAAACCAAAAACAGCAGAAAACGGAGCCGGCACTTCGGCATCTTGTTAATAGGTTAGTTCCAGAAAATGCACGAATATGACATAAAGTGTGCATTTTTAGGTCAGGGGCTTTATATAGGCGGAGAGGCGGCGCAGGAGGGCTTCTGGGGGGCCCACACCCTAGGGGGGCGCCCCCCCCTTGGCCGCGCCGGGGTGTGGTGTGGTGGCCCTGCCCCCCTTCTCTGGCGGTTCTCGTGTGTTACGGATGCTTCCGGGTAAAATAGGAACACAGGCGTTGATTTCGTCCGATTCCGAGAATATTTCGTTACTAGGATTTCGAAACCAAAAACAACGAGAAAACGAGAACTGGCACTTCGGCATCTTGTTAATAGGTTAGTTCCAGAAAATGCACGAATATGACATAAAGTGTGCATATAACATGTAGATAACATCAATAATGTGGCATGGAACACAAGAAATTATCGATACGTTGGAGACGTATCAACCAAGCATGGAGAAAGAGGGGTTATAATGGAAGAAGATGAAGAAGGGGATGATTTCATCGATGACAACTATCTTGATCATTTCGGTGATACTTGCATGGAGGATGATGAAGGTGGGGAAGGTGAAGGGGAAGGTGAAGAAGAGACACGTGATGAGCCCGCTGATGATCTTGGTCGGACCATTGATGATGCACAGAGAGGCTGCGAAACTGAAAAGGAGAGGAAGAATTTGGATTGCATGTTAGAGGATCACAAAAGTTCGCTGTACCCCGGATGCGATAATGGTCTGAAAAAGCTGGGCTGCACACAGGATTTGCTGAAATGGAAGGCACAGGAAGGTCTATCTGACTCGGGATTTGAAAATTTGCTGAAAATGATGAAGAATATGTTTCCAAAGAATAACGAGTTGCCCGCCAGTATGTACGAAGCAAAGAAGGTTGTCTGCCCTCTAGGTTTAGAGGTTCTGAAGATACATGCATGCATTAACGACTGCATCCTCTACCGCGGTGAATACGATAATTTGAATGAATACCCGGTATGCACTGCATTGCGTTATAAGATCAGAGGCGATGACCCTGGTGACGATGTTGAGGGTGAGAAACCCAGGAAGAGGGTTCCCGCCAAGGTGATGTGGTATGCTCCTATAATACCACGGTTGAAACGTCTGTTCAGGAACAAAGAGCATGCCAAGTTGTTGCGATGGCACAAAGAGGGCCGTAAGTCGGACGGGGAGTTGAGACACCCCGCAGATGGAACGCAATGGAGAGAGATCGACAGAGAGTTTAAAGATTTTGCAGCTGACGCAAGGAACATAAGGTTTGGTCTAAGTACAGATGGCATGAATCCTTTTGGCGAGCAGAGCTCCAGCCATAGCCGCTGGCCCGTGACTCTATGCATCTACAACCTTCCTCCTTGGTTGTGCATGAAGCGGAAGTTCATTATGATGCCAGTGCTCATCCAAGGTCCGAAGCAACCCGGCACCGACATCGATGTGTACCTAAGGCCATTAGTTGATGAACTTTTACAGTTGTGGGGCAGACCTGGTGTCCGTGTGTGGGATGAGCACAAAGAAGAGGAATTTGACCTACGAGCATTGCTTTTCGTAACCATCAACGATTGGCCTGCTCTTAGTAACCTTTCGGGGCAGACAAATAAGGGATACAATGCATGCACGCACTGCTTAAATGAGACTGAAAGTGTACATTTGCCAAATTGTAAGAAGAACGTGTACCTGGGGCATCGTCGATTTCTTCACAAAAATCATAACGTAAGAAAGAAAGGCAAGCATTACAACGGCAAGGCAGATCACCGGCCGAAGCTCGCGGAACGCACCGGTGCTTGAGGTATTTGATATGGTCAAGGATTTGAAAGTCATCTTTGGAAAGGGTCCTGCCGGACAATCAGTTCTGAAGGGAGCTGACGGGCACGCACCCATGTGGAAAAAGAAATCTATATTTTGGGAGCTAGAATATTGGAAAGTCCTAGATGTACGCTCTGCAATCGACGTGATGCATGTTACAAAGAATATTTGCGTGAACCTGCTAAGCTTCTTGGGCGTGTATGGGAAGACAAATGATACAAAGGAAGCACGGCAGGACCAGCAACGTTTGAAAGACCCTGATGACCGGCATCCGGAATGGTTTCAAGGTCGTGCCAGCTACGCTCTTACCAAAGAAGAGAAGGTCATCTTTTTTGAATGCCTGAGCAGTATGAAGGTCCCGTCTGGATTCTCGTCCAATATAAAGGAAATAATAAACATGGCGGAGAAAAAGTTCCAAAACCTGAAGTCTCACGACTGCCACGTGATTATGACGCAATTGCTTCCGATTGCTTTGAGGGGGCTCCTGCCGGAAAATGTTCGAGTAGCCATTGTGAAGCTATGTGCATTCCTCAATGCAATCTCTCAGAAGGTAATCAATCCAAAAGTTCTACCACGGTTACAGAACGATGTGGTCCAATCTCTTGTTAGTTTCGAGTTGGTGTTCCCGCCATCCTTCTTCAATATTATGACGCACCTCCTGGTTCACCTAGTCGAAGAGATTTCCATTCTCGGTCCTGTATTTCTACACAATATGTTCCCCTTTGAGAGGTTCATGGGAGTATTAAAGAAATATGTTCGTAACCGTGCTAGGCCAGAAGGAAGCATTGCCAAGGGCTATGGAAATGAGGAGGTCATTGAGTTTTGTGTTGACTTTGTTCCTGACCTTAAGCCGATTGGTCTTCCTCGATCGCGGCACGAGGGGAGACTAAGTGGAAAAGGCACGATCGGAAGGAAATCAACGATATGTATGGAAGGCCATTCTATGACTGAAGAACACCACACAGTTCTGACCAATTCCAGGTTGGTGGCTCCGTACTTTGAGAAACACAAGAATATTTTACGCTCGGACAACCCGGGGAAGCCCGAATCCTGGATTAGGAAGGCCCACATGGAGACTTTCGGCAGTTGGTTGAGAAAACATTTAATGAATGACAATGATGTTGTAGATCAGCTGTACATGTTGGCCAAGACACCATCTTCGACTATAACGACTTTCCAAGGGTACGAGATAAATGAGAATACATTTTACATGATCGCCCAAGATAAAAAGAGCACCAACCAAAACAGTGGTGTCCGCTTTGATGCAACAACCGAGAATGGGCAAAAGGTCACATATTATGGTTACATAGAGGAGATATGGGAACTTGACTATGGACCCTCCTTTAAGGTCCCTTTGTTCCGGTGCAAATGGTTCAAGCTAACAGGAGGTGGGGTAAAGGTGGACGAACAATACAGAATGACAATGGTGGATTTCAACAATCTTAGTTACCTTGACGAACCATTCGTCCTAGTGAAAGATGTCGCTCAGGTTTTCTATGTGAAGGACATGAGTAGCAAACCGAGGAAACGGAAAGATAAGAAAACGATCGGTACATCATGCGATGATCCAAAGCGCCACATTGTTCTTTCAGGGAAAAGAAACATCGTGGGAGTGGAGGACAAGACAGACATGTCAGAAGATTATAATATGTTTGGTGAAATTCCGCCCTTCAAAGTGAACACCGACCCAAGCATTAAGTTAAATGATGAGGATGCTCCATGGATACAACACAATCGTAAGCAAGCAGGGACACAAGGGAAGAAATGATGTGTAATAATTTATTGTACCAAACTTTGTTGAATGGATCATGTGAATTATATTATCTGTGATGTGTTTGGTGTCCATTTTCGAATAATGATTCGATTGATTCGAGATACCACTGATGATACATGAAATTTGGAGTGACTTAGTCATACTCCTGCCTAGGCGTATAATATGCATACTCGTAGTCTTCATAGTCTCCGCCGTTGTACTGGTAGTCGTCGCCTTCTAAGTTGCCGCCGTCATCGTCGCTACTGTCGTCGCTGTCGTCGGGCGGCGCTCGTGGCTCGAACTGAGGGTAGCGCAGGCGAGGGATATCTCCGACCGTGATGTAGTCCATGACGCTCTGTAGAGTCCGCCCGTACCACCATAGCCGACGGCCGGCCTCGTGGAAGTTCCCAGGAGGCAGACCGTCCTCCTCATACCTGGCGAGCGCCCTCTCACGCCGATTGATGAAGAAGGCGTCCCAAGTATGCTGGTTATCGGGATGCCGGCGGGGATTCATCCGCTGCTCCGGCGTGAGGTCGAGGTAGTAGTGGTTCGTGATGGCCGCCCGGCGCGCGGTACTCGAGGGACGGGAGGGACCGGCACGCCTCCGGCGCTTAGGCTCCAGCCGGCGGGGACGCGGTAGCCCGGTGGACAAGGGTAGTTCGAGGCGCAAAGCTCCTCCACCTGCTGGTAGGTTAGAGTGGGTGCGGTGGAAGCCATGAGAGAGTGATGAGAGATTGGAGAGATGTGATAATGCTAGCCAAGCCGGGCTACATATATGTAGTGAGAAATGGTGGGAAAAATGGGAGCGGGAAGACAGGAGGCGGGAAGAAAGTGGCGGGAAGAAAGAGGCGGGAAGACAGGGAAGAAATGGCGGGAAGAAGAGGAATCCAGAGCTGGTCATCTAACCTTTAGTCCCGGCTGGTGGGTGCAACCGGGACTAAAGGTGGTTTTGTATCATCTAACAAAACTGTCGGTGGGATAAGGACGTCTGGGTAAGCTTTAGTCTCGGCTGGTGGGTGCAACCGGGACTAAATGTGGTTTTTGTGTCATCTAAGAAAACTGTCGGTGAGATAAGGACGTTTGGGTAAGCTTTAGTCCCGGCTGGAGGGTGCAACCGTGACTAAAGTTGTCGGCAGGATAAGGACGCGTGGGTGGACGCACTGCTCGATGAGATAAAGCATATAGCGCACGACGCCCTATCGGAGGAACAAGACAAAGCAGCAGCGGCGCCGTGCCTATAAAAGGAGCATCGATACGCCTTGGCAAGCAGACCAACAAGCCAACCTAGCAGGTAGGGAGAGTTTCATCCCCATGGATGGAGTAAAGGGTTAGAAAATCTCCTGTGGCGCAACTTCTCGAAGATGTCGTCGGTGCACACGCCCTACGGCATCTTCGGAAGTTGCTCCTCAGGCAAATTTTCCTGCAAGCCCGTGCAAGACTCCATCTCCTCTAACAGTGTTGGGTAAAGGGTTCAAAAATCTCCCGTGGCGCAGCTTCTCGAAGATGTCGTCGGTGCACACGCCCTACGACATCTTCGGAAGTTGCTCCTCGGGAAAATTTTCCTGCAAGCCCGTGAAAGACTCCATCTCCTCTAACAGTGTTGGGTAAAGGGTTCGAAAATCTCCCGTGGCGCAGCTTCTCGAAGATGTCGTTGGTTTACACGCCCTACGGCATCTTCGAAAGTTGCGCCTCGGAATTTTTTCCTGCAAGCCAATGAAAGACAGAGGCGGGAAGACAGAGGCGTGAAGAATTGGCGGGAAGACATAGGCGTGAAGAACTGGCAGATGATGGAAGAAATTGGATTTTTCTGATTTTTTTGATGTATTATTTGTATTTTTAACATTTTGAAATGAATTAGTTCTATTTTTCTGAATTTTTTGATATATTATTTGTATTTTTAACATTTTGAAATGAATTAGTTCTATTTTTCTGTTTTTTTTTATATATTATTTGTATTTTTAACATTTTGAAATGAATTAGTTTTATTTTTCTGAATTTTTTGATATATTATTTGTATTTTTTAGATTTTGAAATGAATTAGTTTTATTTTTCTGAATTTATTGATATATTATATGTATTTTTAACATTTTGAAAAAGAAAAGTATTTTGAAAAATACCTTTAGTCGCGGTTGGCCTCGCCAACCGCGACTAAAGGTCTTTGCGCGCGGGAACGAAAAACCCGGCGAAAAAACCCTTTAGTCGCGGTTGGCCACACCAACCGTGACTAAAGGGTCGCCCCTATAAAATCGCGTGGGCGCGAACGGCCGCGCCATTCTCTTCATCTCCGCCTGAAGTTACCGAGCCGATCTCTGCAGCCGCGCCTTGCCGTCGCCGCACTCGAGCTCGCCGTCGCCGCCTTCTCTCCGTCGCTGACAAGGTATTAACTTGTCAATGCCTACGGATTGTAGACTAGGGTTTAGTTAGATGTAGAGGGCAAGTAGATCTCGAAGGTTTCAGCCGAAAAGTACTCCGACGAATATGAAACTAGGGTTGCGTTGACGGTAAATTCGATCCTTTCTTTGTCCCTCGACTCCCCCTTATATAGGAGGCGGAGCCGAGGGATTCGTGATACACAAATTTACAGAGTCCGGGAAGGTTTCTAACCCATCCCGCAAGATTACAAACGATGACTCATATTACAACTCTAGCTTTTCTTAATAGTATCTTGGGCTTCCGAATCTTCTTATTCTTCGGGTCGTGGGCCTTCAGTAAACCCCGGGTACCATATTCGGCAGGCCCATTGGGTATGCCAATGTCAGTAGCCCCCGAGATTTTGCTTGAATCGCAGAGTCAAGGAAAATCTCCACATTTATATTTATTTGACAACTCTGAAGTTTCGCACATATCTCTGCATACGAATTTCTATATTGTATAGGGATAATGGTAGTTGGGGCTAGTTCATCTGACGGATCCGGTACTAGTTAACTGCTCTAGTGGCAATCCGCAAAAACCTACTTCAAGATCACGTCCCTGGACATGATCTCGGGATACTGGTGTAAACTTCGACAGGTGCCGCTTAAGGTCTTACCATTCTGTCGAGTTCCAGTCATATTTATCGGGTACCTAACGCGTCCGTTAGGATTTTTCTTCGTATCTGTTGATACGGAAAAAGGTAGCAAACCGACGTCAGAGACGGCGCCACGCCGCACAGAACGGATCTGGGGTCTTACCTTCGCAAATTTTGCGGCATTCAGAGATTTATTCGCAACTTTGGCGCTCTGAGAATATATTGTCGAGTGCGTATTCGGCTGTTGGAATAGCACATTTTATTGAGTCAACGGATGACTTATATTGCTCTCCCGATGGGAGTATATGCAGAGTTATTTGTATAACTCGAAATATACTCACTTCCTCTTTCTTTCTCTTTTTTCTCTCTCTTCCTTTTTTTATAATTTCATCGGGCACGCCCCGAGCGTCCCCGCCCCGTACATCGCCCCGTCGTCGCCGCCACCCACCGTGTCACGCTCGCGCGCGCCGCGCAGCCCCTGCCCCGTCCCCGGCCGCCGGCCCCATCGTCGTTGCCGGCGCCGCCGCTCGCAGTGAGAGAGAGGAGAGGGAGAGAGCGCGGCGCCGTGGCCGCGCGCGCCGCTGCTCGCCGGCGCCGCTGCTCGCCGGCGCCGCTGCTCGCCTGAGAGAGAGAGAGAGGAGAGAGGCCGCCGTACGTGCCGTGCGCGCGGTGAGAAAGAGAGAGGGAGAGGCTGCGCGCGTGCTCCCCGGTCTCCGTTTTTTTTTCTTCTTTTTTTGTTTTTTTTCTTGTTAATTTTAAAACAAAAAATAACTAAAATTTGACATAAAAGTTTGTCTAAAAAAAGAACTAAAATTTGACTTAAAAAAACTAAAAATTGACTTAAAAATTTTGTCTCAAAAAAGAACTATACAATTTGACTTAAAAAAGAACTAAAATTTGACTTAAAAGTTTGTCTAAAAATGAACTAAAATTTCACTTAAAAAAGAACTCTAATTTGACTTAAAAAAATTGTCTTAAATTTTTTGTCTTAACTAAAATTTGACTTAACCACCGCACGTATACGGAGGGGGCAGCGAGCCCCTCGTCGCCCCCTCTGTATATGCGCGGTGTTTTTTTTGGGATCGAGAGGGGGCACCGCCACCGCCCTTTCGCCACCGCCGCCCTTTCGCCACCGCCACCGGTCTCTCGGTCACGCGGTCACTACGAGGCGAGGTCGATCGTCCGCATATACACATCTAATACGCGTCCCCCCTCTCGCCTCCCTCGTCGCCCTCTCTCTTTATATGTAGAAGAGATGTGATAATGCTGGCATATGCACAATTAATTAGTTTTTACTACATGTTTTCAGGACTGACATATGGCGGACGATAGAGCTGACCTGATTATGGCCAACTATGATCCGGAAGCTGGAGAACATATAATGGGCTTCATAAACGGTGATGTTCTTTATGTGCCGACCGAACAAGATGAAGAAGAGGATATCTCTTCTTATCTGAACCTTGACGGTCAAGATGAAGGCCGTCAGCAAGATAATGACGAAGAAACGTCGATAAACGACGATCTTCAATTGCAAGTAGCAACCACCTCCGGCGCCGAGGTATATATATACATTGAGCCTCTGGTGATACAAACTTACTGATTTGAATAAATATGTGTGTACTAACGCGCGCGACTCTCTTTCTTATTTTAGCCCTCGGCCGGATCGTCGAAACAATCGAGTACGTCATCAAAGCGTGGCGCAACCAAGACGCTGAAACAAGGAGAAACATATACCATCGAGGTTGTCAGTGCAACCGGCAAGCCGCTGGAGCCCCACAAGAACTCCACCAAGTTTATCAACCAATGCGGAGCCGTTGTTAGAGACAACGTCTCAATCACCGTCCAGGAGTGGAATGAGCCAAAGAAGGCACGTCTTGGTTTCAGTTTTGTCGAGAAGAGAACAAAAAAAGATTGCTTGAAAAAGCTTATGGAACATTTCGTTCTACCTCCGGAATACAACAAATTCGATGAATTGGGTAACAAGATTCCGGAAAACAAGGAGAGGAGGAGGCTAGTCAAACAGTTCGCTCTTCATAAGATGGCCGAAGCATTCCGGAAATTCAAGCAAAATCTAGCCCGTGACTATGTCAACCAGAACAAGACTCCGGATTTCAAAGGACAATATGAGAAACTGAAACATGATTGGCTAGAATTTGTGAGGCAAAAGAAATCGGAGCAGTTCATTGAAATATCGAAAAAAATAAGGAAAATGCGGCTAAGAAGGGGTACAATCATATTATGGGGCCAGGAGGGTATCGCCTTTCGGAGCCTGATACGTCTCCAACGTATCCATAATTTCTGTCGTTCCATGCTTGTTTTATGACAATACTTACATGTTTTGCTTGCACTTTATAATGTTTTTATGCGTTTTCCGGAACTAACCTATTAACAAGATGCCACGAGTGCCGGTTCTCGTTTTCTCGCTGTTTTTGGTTCCAGTAAAGGCTGTTCGGGCAATATTCTCGGAATTCGACGAAACGAAGACCAAACCTCCTATTTTTCCCGGAAGCATCCGGAACACCGAAGAATAGTCGGAGAGGGGCCGGAGGGCCACCACACCATAAGGCGGCGCGGCCTGACTCGGGCCCGCGCCGGCCGTGGTGTGGCGCCCCGAGTGCCCCCTGCGCCGCCTCTTCGCCTATAAAAGCCCTTTCGACCTAAAAACGCAGTACCAATTGACGAAACTCCAGAAAGACTCCAGGGGCGCCGCCACCATCGCGAAACTCCAATTCGGGGGACAGAAGTCTCTGTCCCGGCACCCTGCCGGGGCGGGGAAGTGCCCCCGGAAGCCATCTCCATCAACGCCACCGCCTCCATCATGCTCCGTGAGTAGTTCCCCCATGGACTACGGGTTCTAGCTGTAGCTAGTTGGTATTCTCTCCCCTATGTACTTCAATACAATGATCTCATGAGCTGCCTTACATGATTGAGATTCATCTGATGTAATCGGTGTTGTGTTTGTCGGGATCCGATGGATTGTTACATTATGATTGTCTATCTACAAAGTTTATGAAGTTATTGTTGCTGCAATCTTGTTGTGCTTAATGCTTGTCACTAGGGCCCGAGTGGCATGATCTTAGATTTAAGCTCTATACTTATTGCTTAGATTGTATCTACAAGTTGTATGCACATGTCACTGTCCGGAAACAAAGGCCCCGAAGTTACAGAAATCGGGACAACCGGAGGGGATGGCGGTGATGTGAGGATCACATGTTTTCACCAAGTGTTAATGCTTTGCTCCGGTGTGATGTCTACAGGTGCTTCTATTCTTGTAGACAGTGTTGGGCCTCCAAGAGCAGAGGTTTGTAGAACAGCAGCAAGTTTCCCTTAAGTGGATCACCCAAGGTTTATCGATCTCAGGGAGGAAGAGGTCAAAGATATCCCTCTCATGCAACCCCGCAACCACAAAGCAAGAAGTCTCTTGTGTCCCCAACACACCTAATAGGTGCACTAGTTCGGCGAAGAGATAGTGAAATACAGGTGGTATGAATGAATATGAGCAGTAGTAACGGCGTGTAGTTGATGGTGGTAATATGGTAGCGAGTAGTAACGCAACAGATAGTAACGCGATAGAAACGAGTAAACAAGCAGCGATAGCGATATTTAGGAACAAGGCCTAGGGAATAGACTTTCGCTAGTGGACACTCTCAACTTTGATCACATAACGAGAATAGATAAATGCATACTCTACACTCTTGTTGGATGATGAACACATTGCGTAGGATTACACGAACCCTCAATGCCGGAGTTAACAAGCTCCACAATTCAATGTTCATATTTAAATAACCTTAGAGTGCAAGAAAGATCAACACGACTAAACCAAGTACTAACACAAAGCATGCACACCGTCACCTTCACACTATGTAGGAGGAATAGATCACATCAATACTATCATAGCAATAGTTAACTTCACAATCTACAAGAGATCATGATCATAGCATACGCCAAGTACTAACACGGATGCACACACTGTCACCATTACACCGTGCGGGAGGAATAAAACTACTTTAATAACATTGCTAGAGTAGCACATAGATAAATTGTGATACAAAACACATTGCAATCATAAAGAGATATAAATAAGCACTTCACTACGCCATTCATAACAGTGAGTAAGTATTCTGTGAAATATAGCCTAAGAGACTCACACGGTTCACACACTGTCACCTTTACACACGTGGGACAAGGAGTCTCCGGAGATCACATAAGTAAAACTCACTTGACTAGCACAATGACATCTAGATTACAAGCATCATCATATGAATCTCAATCATGTAAGGCAGCTCATGAGATTATTGTATTGAAGTACATAGGAGAGAGATGAACCACATAGCTACCGGTACAGCCCCGAGCCTCGATGGAGAACTACTCCCTCCTCATGGGAGCAGCAGCGGTGATGAAGATGGCGGTGGAGATGGCAGCGGTGTCGATGGAGAAGCCTTCCGGGGGCACTTCCCCGCTCCGGCAGGGTGCCGGAACAGAGACTTCTGTCCCCCAGATCTTGACTTCACGATGGCGGCGGCTCTGGAAGGTTTCTGTGGGTTTCGTCCTTCGTAATAGGGTTTTCGCGACGGAGGCTTTAAATAGGCGGAAGGGCAGCCTCGGAGGGGCTCGGGGCCACCACACCATAGGCGGCGCGGCCCCCTCCGGCCGCGCCAGGGGTGTGGTGTGGGGCCCCCTGGGCTTCCCTCCGGCGGCTCTCGGGTGTTCTGGATGGTTCCGGGAAAAATAGGAACCTGGGTCTTGATTTCGTCCGATTCCGAGAATATTTCGTTACTAGGATTTCTGAAACCAAAAACAGCAGAAAACATGAACTGACACTTCGACATCTTGTTAATAGGTTAGTTCCAGAAAATGCACGAATATGACATAAAGTGTGCATATAACATGTAGAAATCATCAATAATGTGGCATGGAACATAAGAAATTATCGATACGTCGGAGACGTATCACACGTCCGTTGGGAACCCTAATGGGAAGTGTGATGTGCACAAAGCAGCTAATTTCCCTCATAAAGAATGACAGGCCATCGTAACCAGTAGAGAGATGAAGGCCACGTGAAGGTTGTTGGTGGAGGAGTGGTAGTGCGGCGCAACACCAGTGACTCTGACGCCTAACGTGGAACCCGTACAACACAACCATAAATAGCTTATGCCCCAACTTAACAAAGAGGTTGTCAATCCACCGGCTTGTCAAACAAAGGATTAAACGTAGTGGTGTGGAGCAATGATGTTTGTCTGCGAAGAACAATGTCAGACATTAGAGTTTGCAGTCAGATTGTATTTGCAGTATGTAGTGAATGAACTGGGTCCATGCTTCATGCTAGTGTGTGCTCTCTCCAATAAGATAAATAGCATGTTGGGTGAACTAAATGTATAGTTGCGTGCCATTGCAAATAGGAGGGCATAACTCCAATGCACATACATATCATGATGACTACTATGAGTTTATTTAGTGTGCAATTACGATAAACAACATATGACCGCTATCCAAAGATGAATCCATGCCTAAGAAGCTTGATGTCTACTTTACGGAGCTTCTATTCTTGTAGACAAGTGTTGGGCCTCCAAGAGCAAGAGGTTTGTAGAACAGCAGCAAGTTTCCTTAAGTGGATCACCCAAGGTTTATCGATCTCAGGGAGGAAGAGGTCAAAGATATCCCTCTCATGCAACCCTGCAACCACAAAGCAAGAAGTCTCTTGTGTCCCCAACACACCTAATAGGTGCACTAGTTCGGCGAAGAGATAGTGAAATACATGTGGTATGAATAAGTATGAGCAAGAGGTAACGGCACCGTAAAAGTGCTTTGCCCGGACGTAGTAATCGATAGCAGTAGTAACGCAAGCAGTAGTAACGCAAGAAACAAGAAACAAGCAGCGATAGCAGTATTTAGGAACAAGGCCTAGGGATTAGACTTTCACTAGTGGACACTCTCAACATTGATCACATAATGTAATAGATAAATGCATACTCTACACTCTCTGTTGGATGATGAACACCATATGCGTAGGATTACACGAACCCTCAATGCCGGAGTTAACAAGCTCCACAATTCAATGTTCATATTTAAATAACCTTAGAGTGCAAGAAAGATCAACACGACTAAACCAAGTACTAACATAGCATGCACACCGTCACCTTCACACTATGTAGGAGGAATAGATCACATCAATACTATCATAGCAATAGTTAACTTCATAATCTACAAGAGATCATAATCATAGCATACGCCAAGTACTAACACTGATGCACACACTGTCACCATTACACCGCAAGTGAGGAATAAACTACTTTAATAACATCACTAGAGTAGCACATAGATAAATTGTGATACAAAACACATTGCAATCATAAAGAGATATAAATAAGCACTTCACTACGCCATTCATAACAAGTTGAATAAGTATTCTGTGAAATATAGCCTAAGAGACCCACACGGTGCACACACTCGTCACCTTTACACACGTGGGACAAGGAGTCTCCGGAGATCACATAAGTAAAACTCACTTGACTAGCATAATGACATCTAGATTACAAGCATCATCATATGAATCTCAATCATGTAAGGCAGCTCATGAGATTATTGTATTGAAGCACATAGGAGAGAGATGAACCACATAGCTACCGGTACAGCCCCGAGCCTCGATGGAGAACTACTCCTCCTCATGGGAGACAAGCAGCGTTGATGAAGATGGCTGGAGATGGCAGTGTCGATGGAGAAGCCTTCCGGGGCACTTCCCCGTCCCGGCGGCGTGCCGGAACGTAGACTCCCGTCCCCCGCATCTTGGCTTCGCGATGGCGGCGGCTCTGGAAGGT